>NC_073378.1:72817656-73147656 GCF_028641065.1 Leucoraja erinaceus | reverse complement strand
CTTACTATACAGAGACGGTCATCTGTTGGGTATGACCTAAATTGTATATTGAGGCCTGTTGATCCCTGTCTGTTCTGCTTTACTAATTCATAGATATGAAATGTAATATTTTCAGTTGAGGAAGTCATGTTGTCCAGTCTTAGTTTATGCAGTGACTGCACCCTCTGTGCCGTGACCAATGCCATTAGCATGACTGTTTTTAATGTCAGTCTGTGTAGGGACAGAGCTGTTGCTGGAGACCAATTCCTGAGCATCTTCAGGACAATACTTACATCCCATATTTGGGAGTACCTGGTTCTTGGGGGATTAGTATTAAAAATTCCCCTCATAAGTTTTGTTACCAGTGGGTGAGTCCCAACAGAGTAACGCTCTGTCCCCATGTCATAGGTAAGTCGATAGGGCACTTCTGGCGCAGTTGATGGCACTGTAACTGAGCCCCTCATCATAGTGGAGGCCTGCCAGATATTCCAGAACAGACGGGATGTTCATGTCTCTGTGGGTGATGTTGTTTTTGTGACAATGCATCTCCCACTTCCTGATATAGACGTTGGGGGGTGGCACATTTTCCAGGGGGTCCGCTCCGGGCCCTGGTCTAAGGAAGACTTTCGAGGATAGATAAGGCCCCAAGCTTTCATCAGTCCGATATGGTAGACGTTGACTGATGGATGCGGTAGGGTGCTGCTGCATAGGAATTACTGTTTTTGGTTACTCGTCCTCTCCTTCACGAGGGGTTCCCACGTAGCTGTCCACTACACCTAGCAGCTCTTCCTGTTCCTGCACCCTTGCATACTCCCGAGATCTTCAGCCATTGTAGAGAAAGCAGGGACTCTGCAAAAGGACTTGGATAGTTTGGGAGAGTGGGCAGAGAAGCTGCAGATGGCACTTAGTGTAGCAAAGTGTGGAGTCATGCATTTTGGTAGTAGGAATAAAGGCGTAGATTATTTTCTAAATGGGGAGAGAATCCAGCAGTGCAAAGGGACTTGGGAATACTGGTGTGGGATTCCCAAAAGGTTAATCTGCAAGTCAAATCAGAAGTAAAGAAAGCAAATGCAAAGCTAGCATTTATTCCGAAAGGGCTTATATACAAAAACAGGGATGTAATGTTGAGACTCTAGAAGGCGTTGGTCAGGCAGCAGGGTGGAGCAGGGGGACGGTTTCATGACAGGAGAGAAGACCAATAACTTTTATTATATTTCACCTATTGGAACAAAACTCAGTGCACTTGCAGCACAGGAGAATGGTGAGTAAGTTGGAGAAAAATCGTAGTGCTATCGGGTACTGTTTTTGCGCAAATTTAAAAACAACGTAAACCGGAGGAGGACAAGATGAGAGTTTTAGTTAAGTATAGATGAGGAGAAATTTCTTTGGTCAGAGGGTGATGAATCTCTGGAATTCTTTGCCACAGAAGGCTGTGGAGGTCAAGCCACTGGGTATATTTAGATAGATTTTTGATTAGTACGGGTGTCAGAGGTTATGTGGAGAAGGCAGGAGAATGGGATTTGAAGGGACAGACAGATCAGCCATGATTAAATGGCAGAGTAGACCTGATGGCCAAATTGCCTAATTCCACTCCTATCATTTATGATCTGTATCACTCATTCCTTCTCTCCAGAGATGCTGCCTGGAGTTACTCCAGCATTTTTGTCTATCTTCGGTGTGAACCAGCATCTGCTGTTCCTTCCAATGCAGAATACAGAGTTCATGTTAAGGTGAGGCCACTGCTGTAATGTAGGAAACATGGCTGCTAATTTACACAATGCAACTTTGCACAAACACAGAGTGGTAATGACAACACAATCTGTTTTTGAAAGATAAATATTGACAAGGTCTGGGGTAATATTCCTTTGGTTCTCTTTGAGAAAACGCAGTGGGCTTTTTATCTCTATTCAAGATATAAAGTCTCATCTTGAAGACGATACCTTTGACAGTTCAGAATTCCCTCAGTGCTCACTTGACTGTCATATTAGATTTTGTTTAGATGCTCGTTTTCCTGTCTCAGAGGCCAGATTCTGACCTGTGGCTGACAGGTAAAAGTTGACCTGTTTTATAGTATTTACCTTTTGCAACTTTGAGTATTCTTATTGGCATTTTTATTCAGATGCTTCAATCTTTCAGAAAAACACATAGTATGGAATAAGATTCTTCACAGAGATTGATTCAACAGTTGAATAAGGCTACAATCTAGTCTACATCTGTGCTTTCAATCCCCAAAGTACCAATCTGTAGTGCTGCGAGTCCTTCAGTGAGTCTCAGAATGACTCTCTTGGTTAATTGATGCAATAACTTAGTGATTCTGTCCTGAGGCTATAACAGTTTAATTTTCCAAATAAAATGAAAGAAGGCTTAACATTTTCCAGAACCTTTGGTTGAAAAGCGCTCCCCCCCCCCCCCCCCCCCCCCCCCCCCCCCCCCCCCCCCCAATCCCAAAAATAATCACTTTTCAAAATTTGCAGTCTATTGTTCTGGCAGAAGTTTCATATGAAAAAGAGGCTGCACAACGAAATGTTGCAATTAGTACCAAGGTGCAAGTTTGCTCCCACCACAGCAGCAGTGTACCAAAGAATACTAGAGTAGAATATCCAATGGGCATAAAACCTAAAAGGACACAAAGTGCTGGAGTAACTCAACAGGTCAGGCAGCATCTCTGGAGAACATGGATAGGTGACGTTTTGGGTCGAGTCATCTCTTCAGACTGATTGTCGGGGGGGGGGGGGGGGAGAAGAGGCAGAACAAAAAGATTGGAAGGTAATATATGGATATAGGCTAAGGATAAACAGATGGTTCTTGGAACAAAGGCCTGAGATGAAAGCAGGCGTCAGACAGATTTGAAGAGTTGTGGATTGTCAAGTCAGAGGGAGGAAGAAAGTGGGGGGGGTTGGGAAGGGGGGTGGGGGTGGGGTGTGGGTGGAGGAGAGCAGGGCCGGATTTAGATAAGCTATTTCACTTGTGAGCCCCTCCCTCCCTCCCCTCCCAATCCCCCACCCCCACGACTAGAGGTCCATGACTACCCGACAGTGACAGTGTGACACTTTTAGATTCTACTGTATGTTATCATTAAACAGTTGGTTTTAAAATACATATGCCTTACCTGGATCGCTGTTTGAAGCTCTGGAGTGTTGGGCCTGCTGCTTCAACATCATGGAGCTGTGGTTTGCAGAGCTCCCAGCCTTGGGCCGCACTGATTTCAACATCGTGGAGCCCTAGGATCCCTTTGCCGAGGGCCGCCCAGCGTGAATCGACGCCCAGCTCGGCCTGTGGACTTCGGGAGCCGCGGTCTCCGGTAGGAAGTGGCCGATTCGGAGGTCTAAGCCGCTGAGAATGTTCTTCCCGTTCCGACGTCGGATGGTGACCCCCAAATTTAATTGGACCAATTGGTGCTTGTGACAATAAGTGTCTCTTGAATTGAATGTGGAATATTAAGAAATAAAGAAGCTACAAATGCACTAAGAGCAAAAATGTTTTTTTCTCGCCTTCTTCATAGCAAAATCATCCAGAAGTTCACCAAGATCTGTTTGTCTAAGTTTGTCACTCTCAATGCACAAAATGCTCAGTGCAGACAACCTCTCTTAAGACATTGTGGACCTTAATTAATTTTTAATTCTTTTGTGTCTTGAAAAAGACCTCTCTCCCGAGCAGTTGGTGACCATTAAGCTAAGAAACAGCCGCAAGGTTGGGGAAGGCCATCTGAAATGTTTCCTGGTATATTATTTGATAAAGGTCTGTATGAAACAGAGTGCTCTTCTGTATGCCTATGGCTTTGTCTCATGTACGAGTGAAAGTGCAAAAGTTCATCAGTAAGTTTCAGGTCAACATGATCTGGGTATGCTTCCATCAACGGTTCAACACCCTGCTGAATTTCTTGCTTAGATGCGGTCAGATTAGCAAGAAAGGAAAACTGTTGTGCAACTTCACTGTTCACAGTACCTCTTTTTTTTTAAATTGGTTTCAAGTGCATCTAGTATAGGAATAAAGGATGTTATCCTAAACTTATTTCTTGAAGAGAGTTTATCTAAAGCATCAGGACCAGGTGCACTTCCATCATTTCCTTGCCATTTCCTTACTCTTTGTCTCCCTGGGATAGTTCTGTAGTTAACATCTGGCAAGGTGGCCTTTGCTTGTTGATCGGTATAATAGTAGGGAAATATTTCTTAAAGAATTGTTCCTTATTGACAATTATATTGCAAAACCTGATTCAAATCTGATTCAAATCTGCTTGAAAAAGGCTAACATAACTAAACAAACAGGTTCACTTCTTAATAAACAGACAACTCACAAAGCAGTTTGATAGACCAATTCAAAACTTTACTAATTATCGGCCGATGTAAGTGGCAAGGAAAACAAACCCCAGCCAAGTGAGCAGCACAGACACTTGGCTGTCCTCTCTCCACTTCCCTGAATACAGAATGACATGGTATTGTATACTGTTGAGGCGGTTGATGTCCCAACGGCAGTTTAAAATAAAATGGTCTAAGGCTGGAAGATGGCCATGAGGGGGGGTCCAAGAGGAGGGGGTCCATTGGAGACGGGGAAAGGGATCATCAATGGAGGCGAGGACTCCTTCCCATGGAAGAACGGTGTGAGGCGGAGGCGACGGAAGAAGAGCTGCAAATCGCGGCGGGCGCTGAACTCATTGAGGTGGGTACAGAGGGGGACAAAGGTGAGGCCTCTGCTGCAGACAGACCGTTCGGTGTCGGAGAGGGGGAGGTCAGGGAGGGTGGTGAACATGCGGCAGGGATGGGGGTTGGGGCCGGAGGAAGGCAGGTGTATGGATTGGGGCCGAGGCGATGTCTGGTGGGGGGGTAGTGGGTGGTCAGGGGATAGGGGGGTATGAGGACTGTAGTGTGGGTGGGGTCACATGGTTTGAGGGGAATGGGAATGACCCAGTGGAACAGCCACTGAGGTTACCAGGGTTGGGGTTGCTAGCACCAGGACCCAGCGCAGTCAAACCCAGGGGAGTGGGACTCTGCAGCGTGGAAACTTCAGGCCCGGTGCTGAGTCCGGGCTGCAGGTAAAGCGACGACGCGGGCTGCTGGAGGGCGGTGGAGTGGCGAGGGTCGGCGGGCAAAGCGTGGAGGGGGGGGGGGGGGGGGGGGGGGGGGGGGGGGGGGGGGGGGGGGGGGGGGGGGGGGGGGGGGAAGGGGGGGTTAGTTAGAGGTTACCTAAAATTGGAGAATTCAATGTTCATACTATTGGGTTGCATGCTACCCAAGCAAAATATGAGGCCCTGTTCCTCTTAGTCTGCTTGATTATCATCCTGACAACCCTATTCAACAGCCCTTAAAGGTAAAAGGATGACCTGGTCACAATGTTAATACTATATGCACTGTTAATCACTGATGATATTACAGTGCAGCTACCATTGTTTTGTCGTGGGAGTGACCGTGGAAACAACAACAATCTCTATCACTGCATCATGAAATGGAGGCTAACATCCGCAGTAGAAATTAAAATGGGACATCAATAAGTTCCTACCACTGATTTATCTGTAAATTCATAGGGTGCACTGTTTGCCAACCCGACCTAGTATAAATATCAGATATCAATCATCTATCAAACGTTAAGGTATTTTGCAGGTACAATCTTCTCTCATTGTAAAAGAACCTGCAAATGTAACACATGGCCGTTTGATTTGCAAATGAGTTTTGAGAGATCTCTTGCTCCTAAAATCAAAATTTTAAGCATTGATTTTCATTTCCTCAGTAAATTATTTCAAAATTCTCTGCTTTTAATAACACTTTTCAGCTAGTACCTCAATACCATATAAATATTCCAATCTTTATTCCATGCAGTGCAAAATGTTTCATTTAATGTAGAAATAGTGGTCCATATATCTTGGTTTGTTATCTATGACGAATAAGGAAATGCAAAAAGCAGAGATTTCTCAGTCTTTGTGGCCAGCTTTCTTTAACTCTGCACAAGTGACATCACTTCATCATTGACTATATATTCGGAATCATGAATTAATAAACCTGTTTCTGAGGATAGACGCAAAATGCAGGAGTATCTCAGCAGGTCAGGCAACATCTCTGGAGAAAAGGAATTTGGGGTCTGAACCCTTCTTCAGCCTCAGAAGAACATTTCCTACCAGAAATGTTACCTATTCCCTTTCTCCCGAGATTCTGCCTGACCCGCTGAGTTACTCCAGCATTTTGTGTCTATCTTCTGGTTAAACCAGCATCTGCAGTTCCTTCCTACGGTGTTTCTGAGGAACTGCTTCAGATGAGATCATGACTAGATTCGTAGAATCAGTGCTGTATTTGTGTCTGTATTTGCAGTACAGGGATCTCTAATAAGTTAGAATTTCAAATTTTATTTATGCTTTTCAACTTTAAATTATCAGTTTTATTGTAATAAGATTACTAAAAGTTTATAAGATAAAATGTATTCAATTAATTAGGTCCACTTAATGAGAAAAATCAGCTTTTAGGGTGATGATCTGCCATTGTCACCAACAGCAAGGAACAAAAATAAGAGATTGCATTTGATGACAACGTGGACAAAATTTAGAATCTTCTATCATAAAACTAGGTTCAGTAAATATTTTATTTTATATTATTTGAGTAATAAGTTTAATTTTCAGCATGTGTTGATTTTATACATTTTAATTATTAGTTTATTAAATTCGAAGTTGATTGATCATTAAATTAAAACAGAAGAGGGAGGTATATTGATGGAAGAAACTTTTTGCTAAATGTAGCTTAATTTTCAATTGATACAGATGTGGGTACCTTTTTGTCTACAAAAAAAAATAGCATTGGAAAGAGTTGTGGAGTGATACTGCAGAGAAACAGGTCCTTCAGCTGACTGAGTCTCTGTTAATCTTCAAACACACACATTATTTTATTGAATTATGACATGAACAAACACAACAAGTTCTTTACTCGAAGTTGCAGAGGGTGTTCAGTAAAATAAGCAGCATGATGTAAAAACTGCAACTCATATTTGTGTTCTTGCAATTTGCAAAGAGGTGAAAGGCAATATTACAATATACTATCCATGATAAGAAATAAGAAAGTCCAATTTGAATCCACATGGTTCACTTCTCTTTCTGAAACTTTCCAAATCATTTTCCAGTAATTGGATGCAAATAAATTCAAATGATATCCCAAATGATCAGTAGCAATACAGTTCAGATTACCTCAGCCTCTCCTTGAATCTGTAATACAATAACCATGAGCCCCTATATAATATGGTTCATAAATAGTATTGTATATCCTTAAAAATGGTCACAAACACTGAAGAAACAACATATCACCAGAGAGGAACTACAAGGGTTTCTGTATGGTAATGCCATAGGTTTAAGATGACACACGACATAAGACCTGCTATTATGCCATGATACCACATTGTGAAAGATAATTATATTCGAGGCTGATTTTGATCAGCCAAGACATATAATGAAGTTGGTTAAAATAAAGCTCAGTGTTTGACCACCTATTATCTTTGTGTGACTGGGGAACAAATTGTTTTATTCATTCACACAATGTGTGCAAATTTGTCAGAGGAATAGATCAGATAGATACGCAGAGTATCTTGCCAGGTAACTTTTTCACACAAAGGGTGGTGGGTATCTGTAATGAGCTGCCAGAGGAGGTGGTTTGGGCAGGGACTATCGCATCATTTAAGAAACAGACAGGTACATGGGTAGGATAGGTTTAGAGGGATATGGGCCAAACGCAGGCAGTTGGGACGAATATAGCTGGGACATGTTGGCCGGTGTGGGCAAGTTGGACCGAAGGGCCTGTTTCCACACTGTATCACTCTATGACTCTAATCTGTGTGTCTCTTGCAATGCTGACATTTATTGTACATCCCAAATTGCCCTTGAACTGAACAGCTTGCTATTCTATTTCAGTTATGATCTGTCAAACTATTCCTAATGACTCTGCAGATCAGTAGATTTTATGAATTTGACTCCTTGTGCAAAACCAACTGTAAGATCTTAGTTGTTCAAATCTTTCAGTGTTGAATTTGATTACATTATTTGGTGCAATACAGTTTGATGCTGATGTTGTTGCTGTGCTTCATGTATATTGGAATTTTAGTCAACAATCTTCTAAATTGGCTGCAAGCTGCACATCATGAAAGACTTGAACCAAATTACAGGAACATAATTGTGGAATGCAGTTATTAGCTGGATTGGAATTAAGAGGCCAACTAGTTGAAATTTGAGCAGAGCACCAGTTGGAGACGAGTGTGGAATGGAGAAAGATTGACAGATTGAGAGGGGTGTGTTTGTTCATAGGATAAGACGTTGTTGAAATACCTGCACCTTAATCAGCTAAATAACTAAACTCCATTTTGTGGATTTGGCATGTTACTCCATTGTCCCCAAACATTTTAACTTAATTTCTGTTGTGAGAATTTTATTACAGGTATTAGGAATCAGTCAGCAGAAAATAATCCATCTTGCTAATACTAATTCATGCACTATGATCCAGTTGGCAATGTAAATGTATGCATTTAACTTGCCCTTCATGATTAAAAGGCTGAATGCAATGCTGGTTTAAAATAATGGTTGATTGATTATGCAGTGAGTTTGATTGTAGAATCATGTGGATCAGTGCTTGTCACCTTTGAAGACAGGAGTTTAAAGACCTGACTCATAGTGCATCGTTGCATTTGTCCATTTGTGCTTTCTGCTGGGAAAGGTCATGCTGTAGGTGAAATGACTTTTCAGTAATAGCGTATTAGTTATGGAACATTGACATAACAACAAATCACTTCCTCCCAATAAACCAGTAAGGCAATGTTTCTAATTTCAATTTTTACAGCCTTTAACTGCACACTTGTGAGACAATTGAAAGCCACTCATAACTTACATCTATTATTTAATTTGCTTTTGAAAATATAAACTATTTGCTCTTAATTGTACCAATTAAAATGGACAAGGATTAAGGTGTAGTGGAAGATGTAATTATATATGCTGGATAGGTCAAATTTTGACCTTTTGATAATTTGTTTAGAGTGCAACACAACCCATATATGTGTTGGATATTAGCCAAGATTCCTCGATAATTCACCATGCTCCCTTCAATATATGAGTAACAGGTAAGTCAAAAAAAGAATGAGGTTTCAAGTGCTATCATTGGGTAAAAGTGGGACAGTGCTTCCATTTGACCATTTAACCATTTAATCTCTCCTGGTTAGTATCTTGTTGCAGACTTTCCCTTTTGTTCTTTCCGGCTCTTCTGCTTTCTCTGCATCTTCAATTCAATTCAACTTTATTGTCATTTCACAAATACGAATACAGGTACAACAAAATGCAGTTTAGCGTCTGGTCATAGTGCAAGATAGTAGAAATAAAAATAAAAATACTGGTTAACAATGTGTGGACTATGGATGAATTAAACTGGTACATAGGGAAATAAATGCATACAAATGGGATAGTCTAAAGATAGCTATCTTAAAAGTTGTCAGATGTATCATCAGCTGCCTGAAGCATTAACGCTGAATCTCTCCACATATAACTACTGAGTATACGTCTTAAGGGGTTGGACAGGCTAGATGCAGGAAGATTATTTGGGGAAGTCCAGAACAAGGGGTCACAGTTTAAGGATAAGAAGGAAGTATTTTAGGACTGAGATGAGAAAATCATTTTTTCCACAGAGTGGTGAATCTGTGGAATTCTCTGCCACAGAAGGTAGTTAAGGCCACAGTTCATTGGCTATATTTAAGAGGGAGTTAGTGTGGCTAAAGGGATCAGGGGGTATGGAGAGAAGGCAGTGATGGGATACTGAGTTGGATGATCAGCCAAGATCATATCGAATGGCGGTGCAGGCTCGAAGGGCCGAATGGCCTACTCCTGCACCTATTTTATATGTTTCTATGTTTCTATGAGTATTTCCAGAAATTTAATTTTGATGTCTATGAGAGTACAAAACAGGGTGAATAGCAGGACATTTTTTTAGCAGAATTGTGCACTGCATCCACATTGACCATCGATCACCGTTCAGTGTCAGCAAGACAAAGGAATTTGTGATTGACTTCAGGAAGCAAAGCGGTACACACATCTCAGTACACATTGATGGTGCATAATTAGAGATGGTCAAAAGCTTCAAGTTCTTTGGAATAAATCTCAATAGCAATTTGTCCTGGCACAATCATATCAAAGCCATGGCCAAGAAAACACATTGACAGCTCTATTTCCTTAGAAGCCTTAGGAAGTCCGGCATGACAACCCTCACCAACTATAACAGATGCGTCGTAAAAATCATTTTATCAGGATGCATCACAACATGATTTGGGAACAACTCCATCCATGACACCAACACCATTCTACACACACCAGGAACAACTTACATTTATATCAAGCCAGTTCACCTACAAACCTGTATGCCTTTGGAGTGTGCAAGGAAACCGAAGATCTTGGAAAAAACCCATGTGGTCACAGTACGAACTCCATATAGACAGCACCTGTGGTCAGGATCAAACTTGGGTCTCTAGTGCTGTTAGCGCCTTAGCAACAACTCTACCTCTGCGACACTATGCCACCCTGGAAACAGAGAAATGTGAGGTGTTGCATTTTGTGAAGTCTAACATGGGCTGGACCTTCACAGTGAACAGTAGTGCTCTGGGAAGTACAGTTTTTGTTTATTGTCACGTGTACCGAGGTACAGTGAAAAGCTTTTGTTGCGTGCTTTTCACTGTACCTGGAGTGTTGTAGAGCAGAGGAATCTGGAAGTGCAGGTACATAATTCATTGCAAGTGGCATTACAGTTAGATAAGGTGTTTAAAAAGGCTTTTGGCACATTGGCCTTTACAAATCAGTGAATAGAGTTTAGAAGTTGAGAGGCCATGTTTCAGTTATATAAGGCGTTGGTGAGGCAACATTTAGAGTATTGTGTTCAGTTCTGGGCACCATGTTATAGGAAACATTTTGTCAAGTGCGGGTACTATTGCAACATTTAAGAAACATTTAGACAGGTACATGTATAGGACAGGTTTTGAGAGATATGGGCCAAATGCAGGCAGGTGGAAGTACTGTGGATGGGACAAGTTGGATGGTGTGGGCAAGCCAGTTTCCATGCTTTATGACTCTATGACCCTAAGACTGCCAAGATCTATCACCCTGAGGGTTTAACAATGAAACATGACTTTGACCATTTTCCTTATGTAACTCAGTATCAAACTTTGCTAATGCCCCAGTGCAAACCTTGAGAATGTTTACTGAATTAAGGGCATTTTTTTAATGCGTTGTTTACTAAATATGCACAGTCACTGTAAATTGGTTAGTGGTTTGTGCGTGATGCTCTTACAATTTAATTAGGATAATTCGCTTTATCACACCATAGGATGAGTTTATTCAAGCTAAAATAATGCAGATGTGTTTACAACAATATAATAAATAAAACACACACTGCAAGCTGTTAAATGTTTCTGTGTGAGCATGATCTACCAATTAATGAGATTACAGCTGGCCTGTATCTCCCTTTGGCTTCTGAAGGGCCGTGTTGGGGAACTGGAGAAGCAAGTGGATGACCTCCGGTTCGTACGAGAAACGGAGTCGTTCCTTGACAAGTCCTACAGTACGATTGTTACACCTAAGGTACTGGAAGAGAGAAGGTGGGAGACAGTGAGAAAGGGAGGGAAGCATGGAATGCCAACGTCCCCGGGTGATGTACCTCTTGTAAACAGGTTCATCCGCTTAGAAGCTGTTGGGACAGAAGACGTGAGCGGCGGACTGGCCTGTGATGCGAATAGGGCTGTTGAGCCAAAACCAAAAAGGCCTAAAGCAGGCAAGGCCATTGTAGTGGGAGACTCCATCGTGAGAGGTACGGACAGGGGTTTCTGCGGCAACAGACGGGATGCGAGGATGGTGTGCTGCCTTCCCGGTGCCAGGATCCAGGATGTCACGGACAGAGTGCA
This sequence comes from Leucoraja erinaceus, assembly GCF_028641065.1. Classification (NCBI taxonomy): domain Eukaryota; kingdom Metazoa; phylum Chordata; class Chondrichthyes; order Rajiformes; family Rajidae; genus Leucoraja; species Leucoraja erinaceus. The sequence goes on along the minus strand of NC_073378.1, from coordinate 73,135,788 downwards.
GAAAATCCTCAAGGGCGAAGGTGAACATCCGGAAGTGGTAGTGCATGTCGGCACAAACGATGTCGGAAAAAAGGGGATGAATATTCTGCAGCGTGACTTTAGAGAGCTCGGAAAAATGCTGAAAAGCAGGACCTCTAGGGTTGTTATCTCCGGTTTGCTTCCAGTTCCCCGTGCTGGCGAGAGCAGGAACAGGGAGATACGGGACCTGAACGTGTGGCTGAGGAACTGGTGCACGGGGCAGGGATTTAGATTCTTAGATCACTGGGATCTGTTTTGGGGTAAGGGGGAACTGTACAAAAGGGACGGATTGCATCTTAACAGGTGTGGGACCAGCATTCTGGCAGGCAGGTTTGCCACTGCTACACGGGTGGCTTTAAACTGAATAAGGGGGGTGGGGTGTTGAATGGGACAGTGGAGGATGGAGTTAAAGGGAAAGGGTTTCTTAAATGTGTGAGCGTAGAGACCGAAGGGTGTAAAATGAGGGTAGAAGGTGAAAAGTAAAAGTGGCAGGCAGACAAAACCAGGGCAAAAATCAAAAAGGGCCACTTTTCAACATAATTGTGTAAGGGGTAAGAGTGTGGTAAAAACAAGCCTGAAGGCTTTGTGTCTCAATGCAAGGAGCATTCGTAATAAGGTGGATGAGTTGAATGTGCAGATAGCTATTAATGACTATGATATAGTTGGGATCACGGAGACATGGCTCCAGGGTGACCAAGGCTGGGAGCTGAACATCCAGGGATATTCAATATTCAGGAGGGATAGACAGAAAGGAAAAGGAGGTGGTGTAGCGTTACTGATTAGAGAGGGGATTAATGCAATGGAAAGGAAGGACATTAGTTTGGAGGATGTGGAATCGGTATGGGTAGAGCTGCAAAACACTAAGGGGCAGAAAACGCTGGTGGGTGTTGTGTACAGGCCACCTAACAGTAGTAGTGAAGTTGGAGATGGTATCAAACAGGAAATTAGAAATGCGTGCGACAAACGCAAAACGGTTATAATGGGTGACTTCAATCTACATATAGATTGGGTGAATCAAATTGGCAGGGGTGCTGAGGAAGAGGATTTCTTGGAATGTATGCGGGATAGTTATCTAAATCAACATGTAGAGGAACCAACGAGAGAGCAGGCTATTTTAGACTGGGTATTGAGTAATGAGGAAGGGTTAGTTAGCAATCTTGTTGTATGTGCCCCCTTGGGCAAGAGTGACCATAATATGGTTGAGTTCTTCATTAGGATGGAGAGTGACATTGTTAATTCAGAAACAATGGTTCTGAACTTAAAGAAAGTTAACTTTGAGGGTATGAGACGTGAATTGGCCAAGATTGACTGGCAATTAATTCTAAAAGGGTTGACGGTGGATATGCAATGGAAGACATTTAAAGACTGCATGGATGAACTACAAAAATTGTTCATCCCAGTTTGGCAAAAGAATAAATCAGGGAAGGTAGTACATCCATGGATAACAAGGGAAATCAGGGATAGTATCAAAGCGAAGGATGATGCGTACAAATTAGCCAGAAAAAGCAGCATACCGGAGGACTGGGAGAAATTCAAAGACCAGCAGAGGAGGGCAAAGGGCTTAATTAGGAAAGGAAAAATAGATTATGAAAGAAAACTGGCAGGGAACATAAAAACTGACTGCAAAAGTTTTTATAGATATGTGAAAAGAAAGAGATTAGTTAAAACAAATGTAGGTCCCTTGCAGTCAGAAACAGGTGAGTTGATCATGGGGAACAAGGATATAGCGGACCAATTGAATAACTACTTTGGTTCCGTCTTCACTAAGGAAGACATAAATAATTTGCCGGAAAAAGCAGGGGACCGCGGGTCAAAGGAGTTGGAGGAATTGAGTGAAATCCAGGTTAGCCGGGAAGTGGTGTTGGGTAAATTGAATGGATTAAAGGCCGATAAATCCCCAGGGCCAGATAGGCTGCATCCCAGAGTACTTAAGGAAGTAGCTCCAGAAATAGTGGATGCATTAGTAATAATCTTTCAAAACTCTTTAGATTCTGGAGTTGTTCCTGAAGATTGGCGGGTAGCAAACGTAACCCCACTTTTTAAGAAGGGAGGGAGAGAGAAAATGGGGAATTACAGACCAGTTAGTCTAACATCGGTAGTGGGGAAACTGCTAGAGTCAGTTATTAAAGATGGGATAGCAGCACATTTGGAAAGTGGTGAAATCATTGGACAAAGTCAGCATGGATTTACGAAAGGTAAATCATGTCTGACGAATCTTATAGAATTTTCCGAGGATGTAACTAGTAGCGTGGATAGGGGAGAACCAGTGGATGTGGTGTATCAAGGTCCCACATAAGAGATTAGTATACAAACTAAAAGCACAAGGCATTGGGGGTTCAGTATTGATGTGGATAGAGAACTGGCTGGCAAACAGGAAGCAAAGAGTAGGAGTAAACGGGCCCTTTTTACAATGGCAGGCAGTGACTAGTGGGGTACCCCAAGGCTCAGTACTGGGACCCCAGCTATTTACAATATATATTAATGATCTGGATGAGGGAATTGAAGGCAATATCTCCAAGTTTGCGGATGACACTAAGCTGGAGGGCAGTGTTAGCTGTGAGGAGGATGCTAGGAGACTGCAGGGTGACTTGGATAGGCTGGGTGAGTGGGCAAATGTTTGGCAGATGCAGTATAATGTGGATAAATGTGAGGTTATCCATTTTGGTGGCAAAAACAGGAAAGCAGACTATTATCTAAATGGTGGCCGATTGGGAAAGGGGGAGATGCAGCGAGACCTGGGTGTCATGGTACACCAGTCATTGAAGGTAGGCATGCAGGTGCAGCAGGCAGTAAAGAAAGCGAATGGTATGTTAGCTTTCATTGCGAAAGGATTTGAGTATAGGAGCAGGGAGGTTCTACTGCAGTTGTACAGGGTCTTGGTGAGACCACACCTGGAGTATTGCGTGCAGTTTTGGTCTCCAAATCTGAGGAAGGACATTATTGCCATAGAGGGAGTGCAGAGAAGGTTCACCAGACTGATTCCTGGGATGTCAGGACTGTCTTATGCAGAAAGACTGGATAGACTTGGTTTATACTCTCTAGAATTTAGGAGATTGAGAGGGGATCTTATAGAAACTTACAAAATTCTTAAGGGGTTGGACAGGCTAGATGCAGGAAGATTGTTCCCGATGTGGGGGAAGTCCAGGACAAGGGGTCACAGCTTAAGGATAAAGGGGAAATCCTTTAAAACCGAGATGGGAAGAACTTTTTTCACGCAGAGAGTGGTGAATCTCTGGAACTCTCTGCCACAGAGGGTAGTTGAGGCCAGTTCATTGGCTATATTTAAGAGGGAGTTAGATGTGGCCCTTGTGGCTAAGGGGATCAGGGGGTATAGAGAGAAGGCAGGTACGGGATACTGAGTTGGATGATCAGCCATGATCATATTGAATGGCGGTGCAGGCTCGAAGGGCCGAATGGCCTACTCCTGCACCTAATTTCTATGTTTCTATGTTTCTAAGAATCTAAGGGGTAACTATTTCACACGATGGGTGGTGGATGTATGGAATGAGCTTCCAGAGGAGGTAGTTGACGCAGGGACTATCGCAACATTTAAGAAACAATAGGATAGCTACATGGATAAGACATGTTTCAGAGAGATATTGGTGAACGCAGGCAACTGGGACGAGTGTAGATGGGACACGTTGGTCGATGTGGGCAAGATGGGCCAAAGGGCCTGTTTCCATGCTGTATGACTATGGTTCTATGACACCGTAACAAACGTTTCTCTTTGCTGATGCTGACAAAGCTGTTGTGGATTACCAAAAAAAAATGTTTGCTTTTCTTTTAGCAGGTTAGCTTTTAAATAGATTCATAACGGGCACCACTCTTTGCTGCTCCGAAGAAAATGCCAATGGTTTCAGTAAGGAGGTATCATGTACATAGAAACATAGAAAATAGGTGCAGGAGTAGGCCATTCGGCCCTTCGAGCCTGCACCGCCGTTCAATATGATCATGGTTGATCATCCAACCCAGTATCCCTTCCCTGCCTTATCTCCATACCCCCTGATCCCTTTAGCCACAAGGGCCACATCTAAATCCCTCTTAAATATAGCCAATGAACTGGCCTCAACTACCTACTGTGGCAGAGAATTCCACAGATTCACCACTCTCTGTGTAAAAAATGATTTTCTCATCTCGGTCCTAAAAGACTTCCCTCTTATCCTTAAACTGTGACCCCCCTAGTTCTGGACTTCCCCAACATCGGGAATAATCTTCCTGCATCTAGGATTCCTCAGATTAGGAGGCCAAAACTGTACGCAATATTCCAGGTGTGGTCTCACCAAGACCCTGTACAACTGCAGTAGATCCTCCCTGCTCTTATACTCAAATCCTTTTGCTATGAATTCTAACATACCATTTGCTTTCTTCACTGCCTGCCGCACCTGCATGCCTACTTTCAATGACTGGTGTACCATGACACCCAGGTCTTGTTGCATCTCCCCTTTTCCTAATCAGCCGCCATTCAGATAATAGTCTACTTTCCTGTTCTTGCCACCAAAGTGGATAACCTCACATTTATCCACATTATACTGCATCTGCCATGCATTTGCCCACTCACCCAACCTATCCAAGTCACCTTGCAGCCTCCTAGCATCCTCCTCACAGCTAACACTGCCCCCCAGCTTCGTGTCATCCGCAAACTTGGAGATGTTGCATTCAATTCCCTCGTCCAGATCATTAATATATATTGTAAATAGCTGGGGTCCCAGCACTGAGCCTTGCGGTACCCCACTAGTCACTGCCTGCCATTCTGAAAAGGATCAGTTTACTCCTACCCTTTGCTTCCTGTCTGCCAGCCAGTTCACTATCCACATCAATACTGAACCCTAAATACTGTGTGCTTTAAGTTTGCATACTAATCTCTTATGTGGGACCTTGTCGAAAGCCTTCTGAAAGTCCAGATATAACACATCCACTGGTTCTCCCTTATCCACTCTACTAGTTACATCCTCGAAAAATTCTATAAGATTTGTCAGACATGATTTACCTTTCATAAATCCATGCTGACTTTGTCCAATGATTTCACCACTTTTCAAATGTGCTGCTATCCCATCTTTAATAACTAACTCTAGCAGTTTCCCCACCACCGATGTTAGACTAACTGGTCTGTAATTCCCCATTTTCTCTCACCCTTTATAAAAAGTGGGGTTACATTAGCTACCCTCCAGTCCTCAGGAACTACTCCAGAATCTAAAGAGTTTTGAAAAATTATCACTAATGCATCCACTATTTCTGCGGCTATTTCCTTAAGTACTCTGGGATGCAACTTATCTGGGCCTGGGGATTTATCGGCCTTTAATCCATTCAATTTACCTAACACCACTTCCCGGCTAACCTGGATTTCACTCAGTTCTTCCATCTCATTTAACCCCCGGTCCCTTGCTATTTCCGGCAGGTTATTTATGTCTTCCTTAGTGAAGACAGAACCAAAGTAGTTATTTAATTGGTTCGCCATGTCCTTGTTCCCCATGATCAATTCGCCGGGTTCTGACTGCAAGGGACCTACATTTGTTTTGACTAATCATTTCCTCTTCACATATCTATAAAAACTTTTGCAGTCAGTTTTTATGTTCCCTGCCAGTTTTCTTTCATAATCTATTTTCCCTTTCCTAATTAAGCCTTTTGTCCTCCTCTGCTGGACTCTGAATTTCTCCCAGTCCTCTGGTAGGCTACTTTTTCTGGCTAATTTGTACGCTTCATCTTTAGTTTTGATTTTATCCGTGATTTCCCTTGTTAACCACGGATGCACTACCTTCTCTGATTTATTCTTTTGCCAAACTGGGATGAACAATTGTTGTAGTTCATCCATGCAATTTTTAATTGCCTTCCATTGCATATCCACCGTCAACGCTTAAAAATCAATTGGCAGTCTATCTTGGCCAATTCACGTCTCATACCCTCAATGTCACCTTTCTTTAAGTTCAGGACCCTTGTTTCTGAATTAACAATGTCACTCTCCATCCTAATCAAGAACTCAACCATATTATGGTCACTCTTGCCCAAGGGGCCATGCACAACAAGATTACTAACTAACCCTTCCTCATTACTCAATACCCAGTCAAGAATAGCCTGCTCTCTCGTTGGTTCCTCTACATGTTGGTTTAGAAAACTATCCCGCATACATTCCAAGAAATCCTCTTCCTCAGCACCCCTGCCAATTTGATTCACCCAATCTATATGTAGATTGAAGTCACCCATTTTAATTGTTTTACCTTTGTTGCACGCATTTCTAATTTCCTGTTTTTTGACGCTGTAGTTGGATGATTTTCCAACTTTGGAGGAACTTCTGGCTCTTCGGGAAACCTAAAGGCTTCCGCCAGTATACCCTTACTTTTTCTAACACCCAATCACTTCCCTGCCCAGCGGATATACCTCTAGCAGTATCGGCCCCCTCATATTGGTTAAAAGGCTGTGTTATGGAGCTGAAATTAGACAATTTCTATAGCCTCCATGCTGCTGACACATACCTTATTTTCACCCCACATAATAATGCAAGATAAATTTATTCTGTGAGTGGTTCTGTTATGAGATGGAGGGGAAGGTTTGTTTGCCCCTGTACTCTTCCTCTTGTTGTTTTGCTTTGTTGATTAATTTTGAGAGTTTTAAACTTAAATCTTACTGGATTGAGAATTATTGTGGATCAATGGGACTCAAGATGTCTTGCAAATTATGCAGCAGAAAGTGAATGAGATTCAGCTTAGGGATGAATTAAGTCAAGAGGGTGGCCAGAACAGCAATGGAGGGTGGCAGCTGCTGGACAGGTGCGAGGGTAGTGCGAGGCACTATAACAACATTCAAAAAGCAGTTGGACAGGCACATGGATAAGGATGTTTTAGAGGGATATGGGCCAAATACAGGCATGGGACTATTGTAGATGGGGCATCTTGGTCAGCATGGGCAAATTGGGCTGAATGGCCTTTTTCCATGCTGTGTGACTATTAGATGAGTGATTTTACAATGTTGTCTATAGCCTCCTACACTGTTATAATGCCCAATGTTATCTTGACGAAGAGTACCTCATTATCCATCTGGGCATATTGCACTCTTGTGGTAGCTCCGATTAGAGTCATAGAGTGATATAGTGTGGAAACAGGCTCTTCGGCCCAACTTGCTCACACCGGCCAACAATGTCCTAGCTACCCTGGTCCCTCTTGCCTGCGCTTGGTCCATAAGCCTCCAAACCTGCCCTGATGAAGGCCAAAGTGCCAAAATCCTTTTTGATCATCTTATCTACCTGCGACTTGACCATCCAGGAACCATGCACCTGTACTCCTAGACCCCTCTGCTCTACAACACTACCCAGAGGTCTACCATTTACTGTGTAAGTCCTGCCCTTGTTCAACGTCCCAAAATGCAACACCTCACATTTCTCTGTATTAAATTCCATCAACCATTCCTCCGCCCACCTGGCCAATCCTACTGCAATTGTTCACAACCATCTTCACTATTTGCAAAACCACTAACTTTTGTATCATCAGCAAACTTGCTAATCTTGCCATGTATGTTCTCATCCAAATCACTGATGTAGATGACACACAGTAACGGGCCCAACATCGAACCCTGTTGGCACACCACTTGTCACAGGCCTCCATTCTGGGAAACAACCTTCCACTATTACCCCCTGTTTCCTTCCATGGAGCCAATTTGCTATCCATTCAGCTATCTCTCCCATGGATCCCATGAGATTTAACCTTCCAGAGCAGCCTACCATGCGGCACCTTGTCGAACACCTTACTAAAGTCCATGTACATAACATCTACAGCTCTGTCTTCATCAACCTTTTTGCTCATGCCTTTAAAAAAATCAATCTGATTTGTGAGACATGACCTCCCAAGTCCAAAACCATGTTGACTGTCCCTAATCAATCCTTGCCCATCGAAAAGCCTGTATATCCTATCCCTCAGTATACTCGCCTGTAACTTACCAACTACAGATGTTAAACTCACCGGCCTATGGGTCCCAGTATTTTCCCTGCAGCCCTTCTTGAAAAGAGGCACAACATTTGCCACCCCTCCAATCCTCTGACACCTCTCCAAGGACAACTCATAAATTTCAGCCAGGGCTCCCTCAATTTCCTCTCTCGTTTCCTGCAATGTCCTTGGATACATCTGATCAGGCCCCGGAGATTTGTCAACCTTCAAATATGACAGCACCTTCAGTACTTCCACGACGGTAACTCTGACTCTCTTGATACTTCCATTGACTGCTCCAATTTCCTCCATTCTACTGTCTTTCTCCTCAGTAAATACAGCTGAGCATTTCTTACAGCTCTGCCCTTCACAGCTTTTGTGTTCCTTTGTTTGTGTTCTTAGAGTCATCGAATGATACAGTATGGAGACAGGCCCTTCGTCCCAACTTGCCCACACTGGCCAACAATGTCCCAGCTACACTAGTCCCACTTGCAAGGCACTTGGTCCATATCCCTCCAAACCTGTCCTATCCATGTCATTCTTGAACACTAACTTCCTTCATTTCATTGTTGTTGTTTTACTTAGTTTATTCACGCTCTCTAATTCCTCTTATATTAATTTATCAACTAATATATTTTTTGGATAGTCTTTTATTTTATCTGTCTTTCAGAATTTTACATGTAATTCACAGATACCTTATATTTTGTGTGTTGTGTGAGTCTATGTGCCTGTGAAGCTGCACCTGTACTTCACTGCAGTTGGGCTTATGACAATAAACTTGACTTGATGACAGCTTATACTCATGACGATCCTAACCTTACTCTGCAATATTCATTTTATCTTGTGTATCTGTTGAGGTTATCGATCTGGAAGACCTCCTCTGCTTTTATATCCAACCGTATATTCAACTCAGAATTCATTTGTTTCTCGTCTCTTTCTCAGTTGTGATAAAGGGTTATCCTTCTGAAAGGCTAAAGCCTGTCACACTTACGGCAATTTTTTCAGCGTCATTGTCACAGCAGGTTTCAACATGTTGAAAATCCAGCGGCGACCAGAAAAAGGGACGACTCTTTGGGCAACTACTCACCACCAAACAGGCGTCACCCTGTTTCTATTTCAACATTTCCTTGATCTTTTCCCCCCACCTCCAACTGCCCTTTTCCAGTTTTCCCCATAACTGATCCCATATTTCCCTGACATGCCTGCCTCTGCCCCAATTTCCCCTGGGTACCCTTGACATCTCCTCTGTCTCTCTAAACTCCACTGCACCTCTCTCTCCACACTTGCTCAGCCTCCAACAGCAGTGAATTGAGGTAGTAACCTTCTCTGTAGCATTTCTCTGTGACCATTGAATTCTCCCAATTTTGCTAGCCCTTGCGGTCTCCTCCCCTTCCTTAACCCTCGAGCTGTCTCCTCCCATCCCCACGCCCTCGGGCTCCTCCTCCTCCCTTTTTCCTTCCTTCTCCCCCCCCCCACCCCCCCCATCAGTCTGAAGAAGGGTTTCGGCCCGAAACATCGCCTATTTCCTTTGCTCCATAGATGCTGCTGCACCCGCTGAGTTTCTCCAGCATTTTTGTGTACCCTCTCTGTAGCCCACCCTGCCAGGAGGGAACCAAGCTGTCATTCTGACTAGGTTCCAGATATGGAATTCACTCTTCAAAAGAATATTGTCAACAGGAGCTTTTGTGCAGCAAATACTAGGACGAGCGTTGCCAACCTCATGAGATTAGCCAGGAGTTTCCAGGATGTGATCTTTAAAATCTTTGACTCTGTTCTGTGCAACACAGGAAATTGACTGTATGTGATATTAATAAAAAGGTGGCGTTATCATTTTCTTCTTATTAGTTATAAAAAAAGATTACTTTGGAGCGTTTGACTGACAAGACAGGAATGAAGGCAGGTATCACTGAGCCTTTGTCTGTACCCAGTTGGCCCAGGTGAAGCAGTGCAAGGATGGGAACGTTAGGTGATAAATGCAGCAATGTGTGGGTGAGATAGATTTAGCAGAAGACTAAACAATGGCAACTTTTGTACAATGCCCAGCCAAAGATAGCAAGCTCCACTGAAGGGGGGAGGGTGTGTAAAAAGGAGGTGACTGATTAGAAAAGGAAAAAGGCTTCAACTCTTTGAGATTTGAATGGAAGAGATTGTTGGCTTTCACGGAGAGCAGATAGAGAATCATTGATGATTCACTTACTTTTATTAAAACAACTGCTAATGTCCTGACAAGCAGCACATCAATATTCATTTTTTTAAGAAATTAACAAATGTACAAAAACTTCCCAGAAACAAGAAAATACAGTTTTTGTTGTTAAAGATGCATGTTGTCACCAATTCTCCCTTTAAATCAATGTACCTTTTAGAAATCCAATGGTCACCATACAGATAAAACACAATAAGCAGTCAGTTCCATCTCTACACAGCAAGTACACAAAACCAAAGGCAGCAGTTCCAAACATCTCTTAATTCTGATGAGCTCCGTAAATCCAGAATAAGTCATTTTGTTTTCAAACTGTGATCTGGTCCAGTCACATCATACAGATTAATAGCCATTTTCAAAGCCAGTACCCACCATTAGACACATCTCCTGTATCCGGGACAGTGGAATCAATAATTCATTTAAACATTGCTTATTATTTACAGTTATCTGATTCCAATATACTGTACTTTTAACAGCATGCACAGTCAGGGAAATAATGCGATTTACATTTTTCACACTGATTTAAATGTCATTATTTTTGCATCCTATGTTTAAATAAAATCTATTCTGATACATTTTAAAATGTGTATTTTTCTGATCCCCATTGCTTTCTACCATTTGATTCAGCCAAGATCTGGGTGTCTTGAATTCAGAGCATCAGTAAGCTGGTGTTTAAAAGACATCTCTGAGGCTTATGATTCCATTCCATTCTCCGACCTGCTGCTGAGAATTACGAACTCTGAAGCTTTGACTGTGGATGGAAAGCAAGTTTTAAAGAAGAAAAAGATTCAGACTTGCTTCTATAGCAGATTCCTATTTGACATTGTACAGATATTGGGTGGGGGCAGGGACTCTCTCCATGAGGCTATGAGCGTCCTTTGTGTGTTCAGATGGAGAGCTTGTAAGTTGCTGGGTTTTCAGACAGATTTATGCACTGCTACATTGTCAGTTTGTATGATTTCATTTCACATATAAGGGCACTGGCCTTTTTTGACATGTATTTAAACAACTCATGATCATTGCTCAACAATTCATTGGGTCACAGAATGACATTGCATAAACTTCCAAATTAAAAAATAAACCTGCTTACAGGGCGACTGCGGTGGAGACCTGATTAATAAACAATGTTCCTGCACAGATATTTACTGTGGGTTTTCAAAATGAAAAAGCAAGCCTCAAATGTAGGTCAGTTTCATTCCGATTTCAGAATGCATCTGCATAAGAGGCTGGGGGAGGGGTGGTGAGTGAACGGTTGTCGCTCAGTGTTAGAATAGATTTCAGTGTTACAGCAGAAAGATGTAATCACTTTTATTCTCAGAGGCTGAGACACCTTAATGTGTTTTATTTTCTGTCCTTCCCCACAGGCAAATAATGACTTTAGCGATTCAGGTTATTTCCCGTCCTTACTGTCACACGTTCTGCATGTCTGTGCTGCCAAGGCTGCAGTCTCAGTATTTCTTACGTGGTTTGCTTAAACCCAGTGCAAACCCAACGATGGGGCTTTTTGACCAAAATGGAAAGAGTTCCATGCTGAACACAGGTTGCCGTAGATTCATTAGCCCCCCCCCCCCCCTCCACTCGCTGGCTACAATGAGTCTTCTGCACTTTCGGGGCCTCCATACATGTCAGCCAGTTTCTTGAACCGAGGCCCCCACTCTGTGAGGTAATCGTAATTGAGGTCGGAGTCTGTCGTAGCCGACTCAAAGGAACTCAGCGATTCCGCCACCGAGCCAGTCCCCTCAAATGCATAAGTCTGTAAGGAATCGAAAGGGGGTGCAGAGGAGTCGGTGTTGGCATCGTGCAGCTTTGCTAGAATGTAGTTGTTGACATTGTCATCGCTTGCTCTGCACTGCGACACGTACCTGGACAGGCTCTCAATCTCTGGCAGCATGTCCCTCCGGGACTTTGTCAGATGAACTTCCCTGGGATTCCACAAGGCAGCAATGTCAAAGGCCTCCGTGTCCTCCTCTCCTCCACCCTCATCATCGTATCGCACAATGTTTTCATGGACGTTTTCTTCATCATCAACAATAAGGGACTGCTTCTTGTGTTTTCTCATTGTTAAAATAAACAGTATCAATACTGAAAAGGAAACAGAGCAATTGGTGCAAGTTAGCTAACATTGCTCTTTGCATTATCCTGAACAAGACAATGGTTCACATTCATTGGATTCAAAATATAGAACATAGAACAGTGCAGCATTGGAACAGACTCTTTGTCTATGCTAAAACATCATGCGTATTGAGCTAATCCCATCTGCCTCAATATGATCTATATCCCTCTATTCCCCGCTAGTTCATGTGTCTAAATGCCTCTTAAGTATCGCTATAGTATTTGCTTCTACCACCTCCCCAACAACATATTCCAGGCAACCCCACTCCCTGTGTTAAAAATCCAGCACCATACATCTCCTTTAAGGGCCTGTCCCACTTTCATGACCTAATTCACAACCTCTGCCGAGTTTGCCCTTGACTCATACTTGCTGCATGGTCGTCACGAGGTCGTAGGAGGTCGTAGGTACGTCGTGATGCTAGTCGTGGGTACTCGTGGGATCAAGTAGGTCGGGGCGTTTTTCTAGCCTGATGAAAAATGTCCACGAGTATAAACGGGTCGTGAATTAGGTCGTGAAAGTGGGACAGGCCCTTTAAGGTTTTCCCCTCTCATCTTAAAGCTATGCCTTATTGTATTTGACATTTTGACCCTGAGAAAAAGAAACTGAATATCTACTCATGATTTTATATATTTCTATCAAGTTACCCTTCAGCCTCTGATGCTCCAGAGAAAACAATCTAAGTCTGTCCAAACTTTCCTTATAGCTAATATGCTCCAATCCAGGCAGCAACCTGGTGATCCTCTTCTGAATCCTCTTCAATGTTTCCTGTGGCATGGCAACCATAACTGTACACAATATTCCAAATACATCACACTAAAGTTTTATACAACAGCAATATGACTTCCCAACTGTTAATACTCAATGCCCTGACCAGTGCAGGCAAGCATCCATTTGCTTTCTTTACCGCCTTATCCAATTGTGTTGTCACTCTCAGGAAACTATGGACTTGCACTCCAAGATTGATTCATACATTATTGTTCTTTAGGGTCTTGCTATTAACTGTACACTTTCAATTTGCATTTAACCTTCCAAAATGCATCACTTGTGGCGCCATCTTGTGGTCAAGCCACTTGTCTCCCGAACATTTGATGGTCGGGCTCGAACTCTCGTGTGGACTGGGTGTGATCTGGGCTGACAAATCACGTGGTCAGGGGGTGGGCCGTTAGGCAGTTGGAGGTCGAAAGTTGGAGTTGAATTGGTGTTTTGCATGAGTGAACGATGGGGTTATATCATTTAATTGTTCAACAGAGTGTTTACCAACACATGGACCTCTACAGTGGTGACCCCGATGATCCAAAATGGCTTATTTTGGATTTTAACATGTTTGCTGCCGCCAACCTAGTTTCCATCAAACTGCCCATTTTCTGGACATCACAGCCCCATGTGTGGTTTGAACAGGCTGAAGCCTAGTTCCACATTCAATAGATCACTGCCGATGCCACTAAATACTACTACGTGCAGTGCACTGGAAGCCCTCCACCTAATCGCTTATGAAGCCACCAGCAAAAATGCTCGCCTTGCTGACCATGGCCATGAAGCCCTCCATGCTTATGCCTCGCCTCCTGAATGGCGAAACAGGTTTCCCTCGAACAGATGCCTGATGACATTCGCCTGCTCCTCGCAGACGAAGCTTTCACCGACCACCACCGTGCAGCTGCCCATGTGGATGTGCTGTGGCAGGCCAAACAGTAAGAGGCCATTCAAACCTTTGAGTCTCTTCTATCATTGGCTAATTTGTGACCCAATTCCATGTCCCTTAATAAAACACAAAGTGCTGGAATAATTAAATGGGTCAAGCAAATTAACTGGAGAGAATGGATAGGTGGCCTTTTCACGTTGGGACCCTTCTTCTCCAGTCTGAAAAAGGGTCCAGTCCCAAAACATCACCTATTCATTCCTACCACAGATAATAGCTGACCAGCTAAGTTACTCCAGCACCATGTTTTGCTCAAGATTCCAGCATCCAATGTTCCTTGCATCTCCATATCCTTTAATATGTTTGATTATCAAAAATGTGCTTGTCTCAAATTTAGATCCATCTTAAATTAACGTCTGCAAAAGAAAACTCCAAGGATGTTCTAATTTCACTCTTGAAAGGCCAGGCTCTGACTATTATGTAGTGCTTCCTTCACACTTCTACTGACCTCACAAGTCCCAGATTACAAAATAGCAAAAATGTTTTCTCATGCGATTTCCCCAAATGAGGGAGTACAGAGAAGGTTCACCAGACTGATTCCTGGGATGTCAGGACTTTCATATGAAGAAAGACTGGATAGACTCGGCTTGTACTCGCTAGAATTTAGAAGATTGAGGGGGGATCTTATAGAAACTTACGGAGAAGAATTATAAATTCTTAAGGGGTTGGATAGGCCAGATGCAGGAAGAGAGTTCCCGATGTTGGGGAAGTCCAGAACAAGGGGTCACAGTTTAAGGATAAGGGGGAAATCTTTTAGGACTGAGATGAGAAAAAAAAAATTCACACAGAGAGTGGTGAATCTCTGGAATTCTCTGCCACAGAAGGTAGTTGAAACCAGTTCATTGGCTATATTTGAGGGAGTTAGATGTGTCCCTTGTGACTAAAGGGATCAGGGGGTATGGAGAGAAGGCAGGTACAGGATACTGAGTTGGATGCTCAGTCATGATCATATTGAATGGTGGTGCAGGCTCGAAGGGCCGAATGGCCTACTCCTGCACTTAATTTCTATGTTTCTATGTTTCCAAATATCATGAAAGCTTTAAGCAGATCACCCCATATCTTTTAAATTGTGGTTTGGTCTTAACTGCAATAAATTGGGAAGCAGCTTTGAATATTGAATTTAATATTGTTATCTATGTCAAATCTGTACACATGGCTAGGACACCAGTTATAAAAGCTAGTAGCTTACCCAACAAGATGAAGATACAACTAAGAATTGCTATCAGTGCCCCTCTGCTCAGGCTGATGGGAAGGCTGTAGGCTTCGACGTTACAGGACCTAACATTTCCATCTGTATCACAGCCACATATGCGAATTGTCAGCGTGCTGGTGCTGCTTAGCATTGGAAGGCCATCATCTGCAATGAGAATGGGCAGGTAGTAGGTGCCCTGTTCTTGGTGGTTGAATCCTCCCCCTCTGGTCAGGATCCAGGCAGTATTATCTAAAAGAGAAAACATGAAGTGGAATACTCAACATTGATAACAGACAGTTTGCAAAATTGCAACTTACTGTATGTATGCAGCAGTATAATTTTAGGTCATTTAATTCTTTAGCTCCATGCTGGTGAGGTAGAGCAGATGTCTCTAGTGCCAGGTAAGTAGAATTGAAAGAGTTGTTGGAATGTGAGTCTTGCAATCATAGTAAGTTGTCAAGCTGAATATATTTAGGGAAAAGTTGGACAAGCAATATAAGCCAGTTGTTCCTTTAATAGGATTATGGGCCTGTCCCACTTAGACAACTTTTTAGGCGATTGCAGGAGACTATGTAGTCACCACATGGTCACCACATGTTCGCGGGTGGTTGCCGTGGAGTTGCCTTCGTGGTCATGAGGAGTTCCCGCGTTCTGGGAACTAGTCACGGCCTCGTTATGGTCGCCGCGATTTTTTCAACATGTTGAAAAATTAGCGACGACTAGAATTAAGCCGCCATGGAGAGTAGCGAGAATTCTCGTGCTGTAGGTGGGTTGCCAGGATGTCCTAGTGGGTTGCCAGGAGGTCGATGGTTCTCTTAGGTTCTCGTAGATTGTAGCCAGTGCTGACCAGTGAATTTCATTGGCTCATTGGGAAAAAAAATTAAGCAGCAGTTTTCAGAACCAAGGATAACCGTAATGTTAATGTCTGCAGAACTACACAGCCATTTATTTCTGGCTTCTCAAAAGTTGTCTACCCTCCTTCTTCCCCTTCTCCCCCCCTTCTCTCCCCTCTCTCCCCTCTCTCTCCCCCTCCCCCCCCCCCTCTCCACCCTCATCCCCTTCTTTTAAAGGACTGTGCTTTTTAGCTTCTTAATTACAGCGCAAACCTTCGTGTTCATCGCGATGTGTGTCATATTGACATTGCACCGTGTGAATTTCACTCAGACAGCGCTCCCCCCGCTTGCCCTGTCCCCGCCTGCATAACGGGCTGGTGAAGGAAGCGATGTGTTTGTGTGTGTGTGTGTGTTCCACTCTGACAGTCGCCGTTCCAGTTGCTGGATTTTCAGGTGACTGCCAGCAACTTGACAGTCACCGGCAGTCGCCTGAAAAATTGCCTGTGGGACAGGCCCATTACATGAAGAGGGGTGGAATGAAGCTTGTGTGGACCATGAACATCGATTGGGTTGAATAGTGCAAAATGCACCGTATAATCTTCCCAATTGCTGGCTCCTCTCTTTATCCAACCCATTCAATATATATGGATTTGTTTTCAGTTAACAAGGGCTTGGGTCAATTTTGAAATAGTTTCTAGTTTTAAAAGTTACTAGACCAAGTGCAGACCCGTTGGGTCTGTTCCCCCAACATGCGGTTGCGGGGAGGGGGGGGGCAGCATGCGGCGTAACACACACTAACTACCCCCCCAAATCCCCCCACCCCACACACACGCTACCCCCTTGATATCAACGGAGGAATTGCAGGTTTCCCAGAGAGAGTAATGGCCGCCAAGGCTATCTTCTCATCATGTGCCTCGCGCGACAATAACTGCCGTCGCCATGTTCTACCATCGGGTGGGGGCGACGGAGTGGATTCAGAAGCAAGCCAGTGGCCTCCAGTGACCGGCTGTTACCTGCTGTGACCTCCGGTGAGCTACCGATCTGCAGAATGTTCGTTCTTTCTGCGCATTTTGAGAACGGGTGGGGGGGGGGGGGGGGGGGGTTCAGTCCACAGCGGCGGGGGGACGGGGCCTGGAGGCAGGTGGGCCTTGATTGGTGGGCGTGTGGGCATTGTGACATCAGCAGCTCAAGCGGCAATTTTATTTTTTTAAACGTGAGTTTTGTGATCAATTTTATTCAAAATCTGGGGAAATAATTGACCATGGAGTGGATTTCTGAACTCATAAGATAAATTGTATAAATCTCCGCTTTTTTGCATCAATGTATCAATAGAAAAATGGCTAATGCATTCACCCTCACTAATCTCAACACCTAAGTGAACTTTGAGCTTTAATATAAACAGATAGAAGATCACAGGTGAAGCACTCTAGATTTTTAGTTATATTGCCTATTAAATAATTTTGCATGAAAGTGTCAGAAGGCTGTATGCGATCCATTTGTTTTTGTAGAGAGAGAAACAAACCTGCATTGACAGAGCACTTATAATCACTCTGCAGAAATGTTTTGCTGCACATTTAAGGAACAAATTTAAATTGCTGCATGCAATTATCTTTGGCAGTCCCTTGGGATCAAGAGTACCTTG
This sequence comes from Leucoraja erinaceus, assembly GCF_028641065.1. Taxonomy (NCBI): domain Eukaryota; kingdom Metazoa; phylum Chordata; class Chondrichthyes; order Rajiformes; family Rajidae; genus Leucoraja; species Leucoraja erinaceus. Next base: position 73,118,184 of record NC_073378.1, on the reverse strand, counting down.
TGTTCACTACAGTTTTGTAGGTTTGAAGCTGACCAATGAGGCCAATGTTGGAAATACCAACTCTTCCATTATAAGGGCAGGTGGGAGTTAGCTGGGCAAATGGGTGGGTTATTTGTGAGATGGTACACCTATTATGCAGCTTACACAGTGTCCTTGTGTGCTCCTGATACATGGCCACATGGTTCTCAACACCGCCCTGAATGCTTCTTCTCCACTTTGAGCTGTCATAGGGCAGGTATTGCCATGAGTCAGTAGGGATGTTACATTTATTCAAGGGGGCTTTGGGGAGACAATAGACAATAGACAATAGATGCAGGAGTAGGTCATTCGGCCCTTCGAGCCAGCACCACCATTCCATGTGATCATAGCTGATCATCCCCAATCAGTACCCCGTTCCTGCCTTCTCCCCATATCCGCTGACTCCGCTATTTATAAGAGCCCTATCTAGCTCCCTCTTGAAAGCATCCAGAGAACCCGCCTCCACCACCCTCTGAGGCAGAGTTCCACAGACTCACCACTCTCTGTGAGAAAATGTGTTTCCTCGTCTCCGTTCTAAATGGCTTACTCCTTATTCTTAAACTGTGGCCCTGGTTCTGGACTCCCCAAAAATCGGGAACATGTTTCCTGCCTCTAGCGTGTCCAAACCCTTAACAATCTTATATGTTTCAATGAGATATCCTCTCATCCTTCTAAACTCCAGTGTGTACAAGCCCAGCTGCTCCATTCTCTCAGCATATGACAGTCCCGCCATCCCGGGAATTAACCTTGTGAACCTAAGCTGCACTCCTTCAATAGCAAGAATATCCTTCCTCAAATTAAGAGACCAAAACTGCATACAATACTCCAGGTCTGGCCTCACTAGGGCTCTGTACAACTGCAGAAGGACTTCTTTGCTGCTTTATTCGAATCCTCTTGTTATAAAGGCCAACATGCCATTCGCTTTCTTCACTGCCTGCTGTACCTGCATGCTTACTTTCACAGACTGATGTACAAGGACCCACAGTTTCCGTTGTACTTCCCCTTTTCCCAACTTGACGCCATTTAGATAGTAATCTGCCTTGCTGTTTTTGTTACAAAAGTGGATAACCTCACATTTATCCGCATTAAACCTCATCTGCCATGCATCTGCCCACTCCCCCAACCTGCCCAAGTCACCCTGCATTCTTATAGCACCCTCCTCACAGTTCACACTGCCACCCAGCTTTGTATCATCTGCAAATTTGCTAATGTTACTTTGAATCCCTTCATCCAAATCATTGATGTATATTGTAAAAGTGAAAGTGGCAGGCAGACAAAACCAGGGCAAAAATCAAAAAGGGCCACTTTTCAACATAATTGTACAAGGGGTAAGAGCATTGTAAAAACAAGCCTGAAGGCTTTGTGTCTCAATGCAAGGAGTATTCGTAATAAGGTGGATGAGTTGAACGCGCAGATAGCCATTAATGATTATGATATAGTTGGGATCACGGAGACATGGCTCCAGGGTGACCAAGGCTGGGAGCTGAACATCCAGGGACATTCAATATTCAGGAGGGATAGATAGAAAGGAAAAGGAAGTGGGGTAGTGTTGCTGGTTAGAGAGGAGATTAACGCAATGGAAACGAAGGACATTAGTTTGGAGGATGTGAAATCGGTATGGGTAGAGTTGCGAAACACTAAGGGCAGAAAGTGCTGGTGGGTGTTGTGTACAGGCCACCTAACAGTAGTAGTGAAGTTGAAGATGGTATCAAACAGGAAATTAGAAATGCATGCGACAAAGGCAAAACAGTTATAATGGGTGACTTCAATCTACATATAGATTGGGTGAATCAAATTGGCAGGGGTGCTGAGGAAGAGGATTTCTTGGAATGTATGCGGGATAGTTATCTAAATCAACATGTAGAGGAACCAACGAGAGAGCAGGCTATTTTAGACTGGGTATTGAGTAATGAGGAAGGGTTAGTTAGCAATCTTGTTGTGCGTGCCCCCTTGGGCAAGAGTGACCATAATATGGTTGAGTTCTTCATTAGGATGGAGAGTGACATTGTTAATTCAGAAACAATGGTTCTGAACTTAAAGAAAGGTACTTTTGAGGGTATGAGACGTGAATTGGCCAAGATTGACTGGCAATTAATTCTAAAAGGGTTGACGGCGGATATGCAATGGAAGACATTTAAAGACTGCATGGATGAACTACAAAAATTGTTCATCCCAGTTTGGCAAAAGAATAAATCAGGGAAGGTAGTGCATCCGTGGATAACAAGGGAAATCAGGGATAGTATCAAAGCGAAGGATGATGCGTACAAATTAGCCAGAAAAAGCCAGAGGACTGGAAGAAATTCAGAGACCAGCAGAGGAGGACAAAGGGCTTAATTAGGAAAGAAAAAATGGATTATGAAAGAAAACTGGCAGGGAACATAAAAACTGACTGCAAAAGCTTTTATAGATATGTGAAAAGAAAGAGATTAGTTAAAACAAATGTAGGTCCCTTGCAGTCAGAAACAGGTGAGTTGATCATGGGGAACAAGGTTATGGCGGACCAATTGAATAACTACTTTGGTTCCGTCTTCACTAAGGAAGACATAAATAATTTGCCGGAAATAGCAGGGGACCGCGGGTCAAAGGAGTTGGAGGAATTAAGTGAAATCCAGGTTAGTCGGGAAGTGGTGTTGGGTAAATTGAATGGATTAAAGGCCGATAAATCCCCAGGGCCAGATAGGCTGCATCCCAGAGTACTTAAGGAAGCAGCTCCAGAAATAGTGGATGCATTAGTAATAATCTTTCAAAACTCTTTAGATTCTGGAGTAGTTCCTGAGGATTGGCGGGTAGCAAACGTAACCCCACTTTTTAAGAAGGGAGGGAGAGAGAAAACGGGGAATTACAGACCAGTTAGTCTAACATCGGTAGTGGGGAAACTGCTAGAGTCAGTTATTAAAGATGGGATAGCAGCACATTTGGAAAGTGGTGAAATCATTGGACAATGTCAGCATGGATTTACGAAAGGTAAATCATGTCTGACGAATCTTATAGAATTTTTCGAGGATGTAACTAGTAGCGTGGATAGGGGAAAACCAGTGGATGTGGTGTATCTAGACTTCCAGAAGGCTTTCGACAAGGTCCCACATAAGAGATTAGTATACAAACTTAAAGCACACGGCATTGGGGGTTCAGTATTGATGTGGATAGAGAACTGGCTGGCAAACAGGAAGCAAAGAGTAGGAGTAAACGGTTCCTTTTCACAATGGCAGGCAGTGACTAGTGGGGTACCGCAAGGCTCAGTGCTGGGTCCCCAGCTATTTACAATATAAATTAATGATCTGGATGAGGGAATTGAAGGCAATATTTCCAAGTTTGCGGATGACACTAAGCTGGGGGGCAGTGTTAGCTGTGAGGAGGATGCTAGGAGACTGCAAGGTGACTTGGATAGGCTGGGTGAGTGGGCAAATGTTTGGCAGATGCAGTATAATGTGGATAAATGTGAGGTTATCCATTTTGGTGTCAAAAACAGGACAGCAGACTATTATCTAAATGGTGGCCGATTGGGAAAGGGGGAGATGCAGTGAGACCTGGGTGTCATGGTACACCAGTCATTGAAAGTAGGCATGCAGGTGCAGCAGGTAGTGAAGAAAGCGAATGGTATGTTAGCTTTCATAGCAAAAGGATTTGAGTATAGGAGCAGGGAGGTTCTACTGCAGTTGTACAGGGTCGTGGTGAGACCACACCTGGAGTATTGCGTACAGTTTTGGTCTCCAAATCTGAGGAAGGACATTATTGCCATAGATGGAGTGCAGAGAAGGTTCACCAGACTGATTCCTGGGATGTCAGGACTGTCTTATGAAGAAAGACTGGATAGACTTTGTTTATACTCTCTAGAATTTTGGAGATTGAGAGGGGATCTTATAGAAACTTACAAAATTCTTAAGGGTTTGGACAGGCTAGATGCAGGAAGATTGTTCCCGATGTTGGGGAAGTCCAGGACAAGGGGTCACAACTTACGGATAAGGGGGAAATCCTTTAAAACCGAGATGAGAAAAACTTTTTTCACACAGAGAGTGGTGAATCTCTGGAACTCTCTGCCACAGAGGGTAGTTGAGGCCAGTTCATTGGCTATATTTAAGAGGGAGTTAGATGTGGCCCTTGTGGCTAAGGGGATCAGAGGGTATGGAGAGAAGGCAGGTACGGGATACTGAGTTGGATGATCAGCCATGATCATATTGAATGGCGGTGCAGGCTCGAAGGGCCGAATGGCCTACTCCTGCACCTAATTTCTATGTTTTAAATAGCTGCGGTCCCAGCACTGAGCCTTGCGGTACCCCACTAGTCACTGCCTGCCATTCTGAAAGGGACCCGTTAATCCCTACTCTTTGTTTCCTGTCTGCCAACCGCTTCTCTATTCATGTCAGCACTCTACCCCCAATATCATGTGCCCTAATTTTGCCCACTAATCTCCTATGTGGGACCTTATCAAATGCTTTCTGAAAGTCCAGGTACACTACATACACTGGCTCTCCCTTGTCCATTTTCCTAGTTACATCTTTAAAAAATTCCTGAAGATTAGTCGAGCATGATTTCCCCTTCGTAAATCCATGCTGACTCGGAACCGATCCTGTATGTATGTGAAATAATGTGTGCGCAGCGCACATCACGAGCCCAAAGCCTCTCGCGGCTGGGGTCCACTTAAGGGCCCTGGAAGCTCTGGGGTTTTAGATGCTTTCTGATGCATTCTGAGCCTTATTTTGGAGAGTTATTGCACCAAATTTATGACCAATATTTCAGAAATAATTTTGGTTGAATGGGATGGTTGGGGTCATTGTTGTATACATTATTTAAAATCAAGAATTGAAATTGTCCTTGTTTTAATAATCAAGTTGTACTGTTGTAAAATATTATGTAAAATGGTATAAAGGAGCATGCAAAAACTGAAGTTAAATACTGTAAGTTTTTGGAGTAAAGAAAACCTGTAAAGAAAAACTGTGTTAGTGTGTGCAGTGCACCTTTAATGGTCCTCCTGACCTAACAACCTAACAACTTCACATCACATCAATTTCAACATGGAATAGTGGTGGTGGCATGGGCCCGGTCGGAGTGGCGTCTGGTGTCGGGGTTACGGCCGCTGCCAGCACTGTGTTCAGATTAATTTGTTCCCGCTCCCGCCCGGCGATGGGAGAATGGTCTCCGCGGATGCAGGTGATGGACCGGGCGGGCAGACACTGCATCCCCCCCCCTCAGGCCCGGAGAAACGGGCACTCCATTTGTTTCCAAATCATCCGCGGGCCAGATTGGACCCCTCGCGGGTAGTTTGCCACCTAAAAAACAGACTCCCCCTCCCGCAACGCAATATTCCACTACTTACCCAGTGTAGGCACAAGGCGTCGAGGCGATCTCTGATTGTGTGGAGTGCAATTGGTGATCTAATCCCCCCCAGGCCCACTGCGCATGCGCGGAGAGACAGCGTCATTTTGTGTCGCTACTGCGTCACCGGCTTCCCCCAACTGCACAGGTCGCAATTTTTTTCTCCCCAAATCATCCAGCGGACCGGAACCAGAATTTTACTTCGGAGTCACGTGAGTGACTTCGTGAAGAACCCACTTCCAACACATGCGTGTCATTACGCTACACGCATTGCAACTCGTCATTGTCGGGAGGAAGGACGTTCCTCCCAAACGGCAGGGTTTCGAACCTGCAACAGTAAGGTAAGTGAACATCGTTTCCATATTTACCTTTTTTCTACTGAAGGCTGTTGAAAGCTGGCGGGGGAGGAGTCTGCAAGCAGCAGGCAGCCAGCAACGGCCGGTGGCACGACAGTCTCCCTTAGCGGGTGTTCGTGCGACTTCAGCTCCGGGAAGAGAACGCCGACAAGGGAGTACTCCGGAGCCGTCAGTCAGACAACTCGCACAACAGCCCCAAAGACCGATGCTACATGGGTCTGGGGCTGCGGAACAGGTAAGAAATTTCCTTACCTTTTCTTCTTGTTTGCAGGAAGGCTGCCGAGCTGCCGCTGTACAGCAGCAGTCAGCCAGCAACGGAAGTCGGCACCACTGTCTCCCATAACGGGAGCGAGTGCCAACTTCACCCCATACGGGGTGGGGGGGGGGGAAAAAACAGAGCCAACAACCCACAAAACAGTGGGTTGTATTAGTGCTCTGGCCCCTTTTAAAATAGGGGATAAAATGGACTTCAGCTCCGGGGAAAAACGCCGACAAGGAAGTACTCCGGAGCTGTCAGTCCGACAACTCGGACAACAGCCAAGGACCGACGCTACATGGGTCTGGGGCTGTGGAACAGGTAAGAAATTTCCTTACCTTTTTCTTCTTGTTTGCAGGAAGGCTGCCGAGCTGCCGCTGAACACAGCAGGCAGCCAGCAACGGAAGTCGGCACCACTATCTCCCATAAACGGGAGCGAGTGCCAACTTCACCCCATACGGGGTGTGGGGAAAAAATCAGAGCCAATAACCTACACAACAGTGGGTTGTATTAGTGCTCTGCCCCCTTTTTTAAAAATTAGGGGACAATATGAGATTGCGCTCCTGCCGTGGCTAAGCCAGGTGGAGTAAGCGCAACAGGGGACAACAGCTGCAACCGGAGTCGGCTCCCGTAATAAGAATAGCTGTGCCCAACTTTCGCTCCCGACTCGCTCCCGCAACGGGCGGGAGAGGGAGCAAAAAAAACAAAAACTGTTTCCCCACACTGTGTCTGTACAGGAGGGGAAGCTGGACAAAGGACTGTCCATAGTGCTGCTAGTAAAGCTGGCTGGGGAAGACAGAGGCAGCCGGCAGTAGCAGCCGCCATAGGCACGTTTAACTCCCGTTATAAGGAGAGCAGTGCTGACCTGGTCCCGCACCAGCCAGAACACCACGGCCGGGCGGGAGACCATTCAAATAGAGCCGTTGATTTGACCAGTCAATAACGGCAGCAGACGGGTGGAACGACGCTCACCCCTAGCAACAACTTGGACCTGCAGGTAAGAGCTGCGAATTTTTGTTGCATTTCTATGGTGATTGCAGGTGCAGAAACAACGGGCTGCGACAAAGCTGGTGGGCTAGATGGAATCAGCTGTGCCAGATGTCCTCCACACCGGCCATATCCACTCCACGGAAGGAAGGACAAAGCTGGAGAAGGAGGACCGTGGAGCAGCGGGCAGCCAGCAGCAGCCAGCGGCACTTGGATCACCCGTAGTGGGATCAGCTGTGCCCGATGTCGGCCCCGCACCGGCCTGATCCATGCGGCCGAGCGTTAAGGCTAGACACAAAACAAACAAGGTCGTGGACTCAGAAGGGTCCGACTTTGCATAACCGCCGGCGGCCAGCGCCCGAGAGCGCTGGAGCGGGGGAGGAGCGGTGTATGGAGCCTTGCTCCAACGTGATAAACCCACAGCTGCACAGTGCTTCTACCCCATCAGAGGGGAGCACTGCGGGTCAGTTCTGGGCTGACCTGCAAGAGGGGTCCGCAGAATAAAAGACAAGTGGGCAGGAGGTAAGCCCCACATGGGTACCCCGTGCGGGACCCTAGAGATCTCTAACTCTATAAAAAAGAGTAGGCAGGACCCTGATGGGCCAGAGCCTGGTAATACAGCATCCCATGATCCTAACACAGCAGGGACTCTGCTGGACATGGTGGCTGATTACTTTAGCCAAGTCAAACATGGGTAGACTTGGATCCAGGATGGCAATAGTATTACTATATGTCTGGCCACAAACTCCAACAAGAAATATTTACAGAGACTGGCCAGACATCTGCCACCTGGCAACGGTGAGACATTACAGGTGCCCAGTGTAAACCAATGCATTTGGCAGCATATGGTGACGAACATCAGGAACCAGGACCTCAAGGTCCAGAAAACCTTAAAGGGATTGACGGAAGGGATCACAGCATACACCCGCACCCTGGACTAAACAGAGGTAACCAAAGACCATCAAGACGCACTAGCTCTGTTTTAGTAATATGCAATATGAGCTGAACTACATGTGGAAGGCTGCCATTCAGCCAGCACTGGACCCCTAAAATGCTACCATTTGCAAACAAAGAACCGTGGGTGGACGAAGCCAAGACACTGGGGCTCATCAAGGCCAGCGCAAGGGCCTATTTTGGAGCACGATACCAGCCACATGCAAGGCCATAAAAATGTGGCTCATACCAGTGGCAGTGCCAGAAATCAATATAACCCGCAGTAGCTTTTACGGTATGGCCAGGGACGGCCACCCTGGAAGATGCGGAAGCCTCAACCTCCCACACAACCCCGAACAAGAGATATCAAACCAGAACCCCTTTTCAAAAAACCAAGGAAATAACACAACCACCGGTAACCATGGAGGTAGGTGGGTGTGGTTCTTCTGTTAAAAAGGGACCCACGATGGTGGGGGAGGGGAGGTTACTACAGTTATGTATGGTATAGAATCACTACAGATTCATATAATCTCAGCAGTATTCAGGGTTATCTGATAGAATTTACTCATCCCAATAACCCCAGTACAACATACACCAGAATGGCATTTTGTCCTTACATAAACCAAACAATCTAAAGCCCACATGGTGCTACAAAAATTGTACACAAAAGGTGTGATTGAGCATACTTTTCATGGAACATTAGAGTTTGTATCAAACATATTTATTAAAAATAAAATAGATGGGGGTTGCAGGATTATCATTGACCTTTCAACCCTAAACACATTTGTTCAAGATGTTCATTTTAAGATGGATACTCTTATTACTGATAAAGACTTGGTGTCAGCTGGGTTTTTCTATATGGCAGGCATTGACTCAAAAGAGGGGGAACTTTGGCAATATAGAGCTTACCAAAGGGGCAAACATCAGCCCCAATATTATTTACTAAAAATTCTAAAACCAGCTTGGCATTGTTATGTAAACAAAGCCATAGGGTGATGTATTTCCCCCGTTCTGCCCCATCAAGGGGTACTAGGGAAAAAATTCAACTAGACTCAGCATCTGGGATTCTCATAGTACCCGACTAGCCTACTCAATCATGGTATTCGGTCATACAGGGGATGGTGTTAGAACCATGTTCCCTCATGAACATAGCCAAATTTATTAATTCATCCAGTGACTGGGGGCAGTCATCCATGCCATAAGACTATGGATTTGTTGATTTGTAGAGTCTGAAAGACCCTCTACACGGCATGGGGCTGTCAGACAGGATGATGAATCTCATCTCATCTGCACTAAGACTGTCAACACGGAAGCAGTACCTTGGACACATCAAGAAATGGGGCATATACTGCTTGGACAACAATCTCGACCAAAAGGCCAAGAACATTCTGGCCGTATTGGAATTTTAACTAGCCTCCATTATGATAATCGTTGGAGCTACAGTGCCATCAAAAGTGCCAGAAGTGCACTCTCCAATTACCTATCACAAGGAACGGAGCGGCACACGGTGGGAACGCACCCCCTGGTAACAAAACTCATGAGGGGCATATTCAATGGTAATCCCCCTAAAACCAGGTACTCCGAAATCTGGGACGTGGGTGTCGTTCTAAACATGCTGAGGAGCTGGTAGCCCATAACAGCATTGTCACTTCAGTAACGGACCATGAAGATGGTTATGCTCATGGCGTTAGTTACCGCACAACGAGTCCAGCCATTAAGCAAACTGAGCCTGGACTCCCTGATCATCTCACCCGGGAAACTGGTGTTTGTCATACAGGATTTGATAAAAGAAAACAGACCAGGTTCATCGGGTCAAGTGTTTGAATTTATGGTATACCCATATGACGAACGACTGTGTATAGCAAGACACATCCAACTATACATAGAATATACTAAGAGCATTTGAGGTCAGAGAATGGCGTTGTTAATCTCTTACAAGAAACCGCACGAAAGGGTCACGACCCAAACTATATCAAGGTGGCTCAAATATGTCCTAAAGATGGCAGGAATAGACACTAATGTTTTTAACTCTCATTCCACCAGGGCTGCAGCAACATCCGCAGCAAAAATTCTAGAGGTACCCACAGACCAAATCCTCAGAATGGCAGGATGGTCATCCAAAAGGTTTTTTCCAAAGGTTTTATAATAAACCAGTTATTTTTTGGAGCCATCATCGTGTTCAGAAACCATTTTACGTTCAACAATATAATTTGCCCGAAAGGTTACAGGGCTATGATTGTCAATTAAAAAAATTTATATATTTTTTCGTTATACCACACAAATCTTTGTATAAGTGTGTTTTAAAATTACTAATGATGCTCTCTCCCAATACCCAAGGCAGTTGTGAAGCATGGACTCGTTCCACGGCATGAGGTCACAGAGCTTTGAAATCTTCACGAAGTAAAATAGTAAGATTAAACGAGAACTTACCAGTTTGAAGTTTGATCTGTATTTTATGAGGAGGAACGTTGAGGGAATACGTGCCCTCCGCTCCCACCCTCTTATATCATATCAAAATCAAAAACTGGTATCTCATATCATATCAAAAACTGGTATCTCTTTGATAATCTTACTATGTTAGGTCATTATAGGTTCCTGTGACCTCACACCGCTGCTTTGAAGAATGACACGCATGCGTTGGAAGCGGGCTCTTCACGTATTCCCTCAACGTTCCTCCTCATAAAATACAGATCAAACTTCAAACTGGTAAGTTCTCGTTTAATCTTACTATTTTGGGTAATTTCCGTCAAAGTGGGAACGCTGATTGCGCTCCAAATTCATTTTTCTTCTGGATTTTTTCTTAGTCTGGGAAAAAAAGGGCGGGGGGGGGGGGGGGTGCAACGCACCCCCCCCCTTTGGATGGCCATGAAAGAGATATGTGTACACAATAGCTCGTTTCCTCAAGGGTTATGGCATGATGGGAAAAGCTCAGCTGTGATGTTATTGTGTTGATGAGCAGGCACGGATGGCTCAGGACCCACTCTTGTGTTATATAAACCAAGCCCATCACAGCCATGCTGGGAGCCCAGGCTGCACCACTGACACCTTTGGATGCCATAAGGTCATAAGTGATAGGAGCAGAATTAGGCTATTTGGCCCATCAAGTCTTCACTGCCATTCAATCACGGTCGATCTATCTCTAGGTTGTTGGTATTTTTGCTTTGTTATTGGGGGGGGGGGCTTAGCTAAGACCACATCAGACAGGGGACAGGTTGAAGCTGGAGCTCCTGCAATGCTGACTTTAGTGACATATCAACCTGGCCTCCAAAAGCCATCATTACATAACACAGATGGTTGTTTTGTCTGAAACTCATGCACACGTTTTCTGTAGCAAGGCCTGACTTCTTTTCAAGATAGATGGCATAATAAAGCTGAAATTGAGCCTTTAGAGAATTTTCAATTAAGCCACAGGGTCTTGGGAATAAAACCATCATTAGACTTTTTCAGTTGGTGCAACACGTTAAGTAAAATACTCACAGTGGAATTGCCTGCTTCTGATGATGGAGTGGCTATCAATGAATGAATAATACAAATGTTTCTAGTTTTTGTTAGGTAGATTATTGAAAAATATCAAGCCCTTTCCACTAAAAATGTGAACATGAGTGCAGAGTGGAAAAAAAGAGTGCACACAGCAAAAACAAGCATTTTGCACAAAATAACCTTCATGCTGCGTGTCTAAGAGCTCATTTTTAAGATTGTTTACTCAATTGCTTTGTGAATATCTCAGTGTTTCATTTCACAAATAAAACACCCGTTGACTTGTTTATAGAATTAGATTACTAGTCCCTACTGTCAACGTTAAAAGTGGCGTGATATTGATTCCAAGTGTGGTCGACAATTCTGCAGTCAGTTGAGAAAGAAGATTGTGAAATCCAACGAGAATGTTGACGAGAGTGATTAAATTCTATTGTAGTACCACAAAGAATGTGTGCCTGGTACTGTGATAAAGAATACGTGCCAACCACAGCTTAGCATTATATAAAACACAAATATTTTCTTTTGGGTCATTTCTAATTGTCCCAGTCCACAATTTGTTCAAAGAAAACTGATAAAGCTTTAGCTACTAATATTTCTCTGTAATATTAGCTACTAATATTTCTCTGCAAAATTCCCGACTAAAATTTCTCAGCAAGAACAAGAGACTGGGTTGAATTACCAATCTGAACTATTTACATGGAAAATGCCTTAGAGAAATGAAAGCAAATTTAGATTTCCCCACAGAATAATAAACACTCCTCCTTTTTTAAAATGAAAAATAAGGACAAAAAAAAAAATACAAAAGCATTTCAGAAAGGAACTTTACAAACAAAATCATGAAAACAAAAATGTTGGATAACCACATGAGTCTGGTCATATCATGAGAGTGAAAATCAGAAGCAATGTTTCAGGTTGTGACGAAAGGATAGAAGTTCACATTTGGTACCTTTTGCTAAACTGAAATAAAGAGCCTACGCTGTCCCTCAGAGCTTTCCCATCAGTCTCATTTATCCCCATTCATTTCCCTTTCCTGTTCATACACAGGACCATCAACTCTCTTCAATTAGCTCCCATCTCCAATCTCCTGCCACCCATCTACTCTAGGGTTGACTTACAGGAGCCAATTACGTTTTCAGTATGTCATCGGGATGCTGCTGGAAACTAGAGCATCTAGGGGAATCCCAAATGGTCACAGGGAGAACATGCGAACTACACACATGGTAACTGACATCAGGATCCAACCCAGGTCACTGGAGCTGTGTGGGAGCTAAAGTGCTGCTGTTGATTTCATTGGAACCATATATCAAAAACAGGTACCCAACATAGTTGCTCCTCTATCTGTGAGTTGGCACAGTGGCACAGCTATAAGAGCTAATACCTCAGAGATCCAGTGATCTAGGTTCTCTGGTTTTGTCTAAGATAGTCACAAAATGCTGGAGTAACTCAGCGAGACAGGCAGCATCTCTGGATAGAAGGAATGGGTGACGTTTCGGGTTGAGACCCTTCTTCAGACTTTGTAGGGTACGTCGAACAGTCCTTGTTCGAGGCGTACACTGGCCCCATCCCCAAACTCTATCTCCACTTTAAAAATTCTCCTCCTCTCTGGTTTTATCTCCTGACTCCAAGACATGTGGGTTGGTAGGTGGATTGCCCCTCATGTGTAGTTGTGTAGTTGTCCCTTTCTTAAGAGGTTGGACAGGCTAGATGCAGGAAGATTGTTCCCGATGTTGGGGAAGTCCAGGACAAGGGGTCACAGCTTAAGGATAAGGGGGAAATCCTTTAAAACCGAGATGAGGAGAACTTTTTTCCACACAGAGAGTGGTGAATCTCTGGAACTCTCTGCCACAGAGGGTAGTTGAGGCCAGTTCATTGGCTATATTTAAGAGGGAGTTAGATGTGGCCCTTGTGGCCAAGGGGATCAGAGGGTATGGAGAGAAGCCAGGTACGGGATACTGAGTTGGATGATCAGCCAAGATCATATTGAATGGCGGTGCAGGCTCGAAGGGCCGAATGGCCTACTCCTGCACCTAATTTCTATGTTTCTATGTTTCTAATAACATGGGATCAGTGCAGGGTTAGTGTTTAATGTGCTTAATGGGCAGCACAGCTTTGGGGAGCTGTTTCTGCGCCGTTTAACTTTATGTTTCTTATCTACATCACTCACTGAACTGTTAACCCAGGATGTGTGATGAATGCAATGAGCAGTTCTTGATGTACCTTGATTGTCACGCACTGTAAAGTTTGGGTTGTTGGCTGCCTCAGGAACCAAGCTGTAGTAGAAGTGATGGCCCCCTTGAGGATTATCCGGATCCACTGCACTGACCACTTGAATCAACTGTTGAAAAGAATCACATGGAAAGTGAATTTTAAGCAGACACTCTCTCCTGAATGCAACATACCTCAGGCTGTAGCAAAAGAAAACGTGCGTTTACAACATTTTGTAAACATTCCACAGCTCTGGTTCATCCCTAAACACAAATTAATGCACTACTTACTAAATTAGTCACTGTGGTGATGTAGGATGCACTGTAGCAAATATGTGCACAGAACGCTCCCACAAACACCAGTGTGCTGCCTGACCTGCTGAGTTACTCCAGCATTTGTGTCTTTTTTTGTAAATCAGCATCTGCACTTACTTGTGTCTACACAACACCAGTGTGAAAATAACCTGATTAACTAGTTGAGTGAGGGGTAAACATCGAGAGAAATCTCCTTCTTCTTGATGTTGTTACATCTTTTGCATTCACCCAATAGGGTTGACACGATATACTGTAATCTTGATATACTGTAACACAAGTGCAGCACCACCTCATTATTGTTCTCGCACGTTGTGCTTAGTTTATGTATATTTTACTTTATTCAAAATGGAATTATCTTTTTCACCCCAAGCAATTACAAATCCTGGTCGTGACTGCCTGAGAACCTGTGCATGCAGTGTCCATTACTGTAACTAACAAGTAGTTGGAACAGTATGGTGTCACTCTGTCAGAATTTCACATCATTCTTCTTGAGGCATAAACAATGATATTTCAAATGTGTCTCATACCCAGCTGCCTGCTCAATCTACTGCCATTGGGCATATATCCTCACTCTGTGTCTTACAAAAGTGGCAATGTCTTTTCAAAAAATAGCACGGTGGCCATAAAAAGTCATCTGATTTAGGGAAATGAAACAAGGTTAATCTGCTATCTTTGTAAGAAAGAACTGCAGATGCTGGTTTAAACAGAAGATAGACAGAGTAACTCCGCAGGACAGGCAGCATCTCTGGAGAGAAGGAATGGGTGACATTTCGGGCCAAGACCCTTCTTCAGACCTGCTATATGCTGCATTTATTTTAACAGAGGCTATAAATTGTGCTGATGTAGGTTCCACATGAATTGTGCTCATGTAGGTTCTACTCTAACCTCAGAGGTTATGGGGAGAAGGCAGGAGAATGGGATTAGGAGGGAGAGATAGATCAGCCATGATTGAATGTTGGAGTAGACTTGATGGGCCGAATGGCCTAATTCTACTATTACTTACAGAAACATTGAAAAATAGGGGCAGGATTAGGCCATTTGGTCCTTCGAGCCAGGATCACCTTTCAATATGATCATGGCTGATCATCTAAAATCAGTATCCCGTTGCTGCTTTTTCCCCATATCCCTTGACTCATTTTGCCCTAAGAGCTAAATCTAACTCTCTTGAAATCATCCAGAGAATTGGCCTTCACTGACTTCTGTGGCAGATAATTCCACAATGACCTTATGATAAAGAAATAGGACAAATGGTTCGTCCAAGATAGTTTTTTCATATGATTGCATGTTAGAGGAAAGAAAGGTAGAAGCCAAAAGGTTTAGGGAGGGAATTCCAGGTTTGAGGAGTTTGGCAGCTGGAGGCAGATCAACGGCGAGTGTGTGGAGAGGGTCAACACCTTCCGGTTTCTCGGCGTCCATATCGCTGCTGGTATCTCCTGGACAGACAACACGACAGCGGTCATCAAGAAGGCTCAGCAGCGGCTGCACTTCCTGAGGGTCCTCAGGAAGCACAACCTGGACTCTAACCTGCTACTGACCTTCTACCGCTCGTTCATCGAGAGCCTGCTGACATACTGCATTACAGCATGGTATGGCAGCTGCACCATGGCAGACAGGGAGAGGCTTCAGAGGGTAACTAGGACAGCGCAGAAGATCATTGGTTGCCCTCTCCCCTCCCTGATGGATATCTACACCTCCCGCTGCCTTAGCAGGGCAAAGAAGATCATCAAAGACAGCTCCCATCCTGCGTTTGGACTGTTCGACCTGCTGCCCTCTGGAAGGCGCTATAGGTGCATCAAATCCAGGACAAATAGACTCAGAAATAGTTGCTTTCCGAAAATTATAACTACTCTTAATTCAAATTCACACATGCACTGACTTCACAGCCCAACACCCGGACTTCCATCTGTATATATGCATATATGTATATAGCGCCGCAGAATTATATGTATATAGCCGCCGCCCCTTCTCCCTTCTCCCTTCTGTTTTTGATTTTCTGTTTCTTGTTTTTTGTACTAAATTATATGTATGCACTGAGTACGAGCAGCTTTCAATTTCACTGTACATGTATAGTGACAATAAATGGCATATCATATATCTATATCTATATCTATATCTATATCTATATCTATATACATGACCATTAATCCAGAATAAGAGTAGAGAGAACAGAAATGTTTGCAGGTCCTGAGGAGATTACTAGGATGAGGAAGTGAATTGGGGAATTGAGGGTAGGGGAGGGTGGCTAAAAACCAAGGACAAGGATGTTACAATTAAGATGTTGCATAATCAGGAGTCAATTAGCACATGAGATATGCAGGTATCTATGGAGCATAGGAATAGGTGACATTTTGGGTCGAGACCCTTTTTCAGACTGAAGAAGGGTCTCAACCCGAAACCTCGCCTATTCCTTTGCTCCATAGATGCTGCCTCACCTGCTGAGTTTCTCCAGCATTTTTGTCTACCTTTGATTTTTCCAGCAACTGCAATTCTTTCTTAAACATGAGATGTGAATGTGAGTAATGATGAATTGGGGCAGAATTTTGCATGACCTTGATGTGATAGAGGGCATATTACGTCTAAAGTGGTGACAAATCTAAGATTTGAGATTTGATGTTGATGATGCCTTCCTTATTCAAACAAGGAAAGAAAAATTATTGTTTGAAATGGAAGTGGAATTTCCATTTATTTTCAAATTTTTGTTACTGCTTCCCTCTTAACTACTCCTAGATTAGATATTTGTTTCTGTTCCATTCCTACATTGCTTATTCAAAAAAAAAATTTCTGCACTTCACAGTCTCTCTGGGGGCTGAATTAAGGGCAACACAAACATTGTTCAGGCTTGCAGTGAGCTGTACTTTTTTCATATTGTGAAACCTCCATTGCATTCAATTCAAATGCCAAATAAGTGTGTCTATGGTGTTACTTCAATATTTAATCCAGATTGGTTTTGACACCCTTGTTTTAGTGCTCTTTGATCTAAATTACTAAAAGTGACATTGAAAAAGTGAAGCAGTCAGGAGGTCGGAGTATTTGAAATTGCAGAACCAATATAAATATTTTTTCCTGTTTCTCTTTCCTCTAGACGACAGATTCATTTGTACCCCTGTTCAATTTCATTTCTCCAGTCACCAGTCTGCAGTATGCAGCAACTCTTGTTAGGATGAGTTAGCACAAATGCTGGCTGTTTTTTGCTTTCTTGCTTCTATTTGTTATTTGATATATGTCGGTACACATGACAATTAAACACTCTTGACTTGACTCTCTTTGTATACAGATGTGGATAGTTGATTGACTGATCCACCAATGATGCAGCAGAGCTGAACCTAAACCTATTTGGAGGTTGTAGTGTTTACTAGTCTGATGGCAGTGGGGAAGATGTTGTTCCTGAACCTGGATGTTACAGTTTTCAGGCCCCTATATCGTTTTCCTGATGGCAGGAGTAAAATGAAATGGGTCCATGCCCAAAGTCTGCACACTCCTTGCTGTATGGCCAATATTTTCTGGCTGATGTTCCTCATTTTACGGTCTGGGGGCACTGAACCTACCTGGTGTGCTGAGTACATTCAACAAAGTTAGCCAAGGCCTGTAATTGACTCTGCAGTTTTATGATATGTGTGGCTGAATATCACGCCATTTGATCTAACTAACTCTTAATTACGTTTAGTACTTTAACACAATTCTCAAATTTCTTAAGTACGATTTTTTTTGGAAGAAAGGAAAGTAAACATATTGTTCTGAGAGGATGGAATCTCCCAATTAATCAAAAGTGGTAGGAAACCTAGCTTGTTTTATCAGATTAATGACCTACTAAATTTCACACTCGAGATGTCCTGATTCCTTCAATTTCATTAGTGGTATAAAGAAAGCCATTGTGTTTGTTGAAGGAAAAATTCAATCCTCTTGGGCAACGTGTCAAAGTCAGAGCTGCACTTGATCTGGTGGCTTGCGACTAAATGTGACGGGAGAA
Organism: Leucoraja erinaceus; assembly: GCF_028641065.1. Taxonomy (NCBI): domain Eukaryota; kingdom Metazoa; phylum Chordata; class Chondrichthyes; order Rajiformes; family Rajidae; genus Leucoraja; species Leucoraja erinaceus. Next base: position 73,100,358 of record NC_073378.1, on the reverse strand, counting down.
CGAAAGCCAAGGCTCAGTTCTGAGTCATTTCACAGCTGCCAATCATCAAAACAGGTGTGTTGAACAAATACTTATTTTGATAAGTTTCAGAAAAGTTATATTGGATTTGTGATAACAACATACATCCATATGATTTGTCATGATGTGCCACATTTTACATAAAATAAAGGTGAAATGCTTCCTTGAACACCCATGCTAAATGTATTTATAAGTGTCAGCAGCTGATTATATCTACCTTTTTAGTTTAGTTTGGTTAGTTTAGTTTAGAGATACAGCGCGGAACCAGGCCCTTTGGCTCACCAAGTCCGCGCCCAACAGCGACCCCCTGCACACCAACCACTAATCTACATACACGAGGGACAATTTACAATTATACCAAGCCAATTTACCAAACCAACCTGTATGGGTTTGGAAAGTGGAAGGAAACCCGAGCTCCCAGAGAAAACCCACGCAGGCCACAGGGAGAACGTATAAACTCCGTGCATGAGGCACCTATGGTCAGGATCGAACCTGGATCTCTGGCACTGTAAGGAAGCAACTCTACTGCTGCATCACCGTGCCGCCCCTCTACATCTCTGCACGTTCACTTCTTTTGAGGTCAATGGGACTAATTTGATGAGGAGAGTGCAGACCCATTCTCTTGCACTCATACACTACAGCCAACCAAAGGTAAATTTCTCCTCTGTAGTTTTCAAAGGTAGCTGGTTTTAATAAAGATATCTGCACTTTCAATTCTAAGTGTAAGCAAAAGAAAGGGAAGTAGAAATCAATGGATTTACTGAAACCCAAAGAGTTTCAGCATGGTTGGAGGCCGTCAACATTCATATCTGTGCTGGCACTTTAATGGAACTATCCAATTAATTTCACTTCACTTCTCTTTCGCCATAGATCTAATATTTTTTACCCTCCCAGTTGAAAAACTCAAGATAATGTGACATTGACCCTTATCCGTGAGTTGAGATATAAAGTTTTTCTGATTACAGTCTATGACGTGCATTACTTGGGAAACTAAGAGCAAGCAGCCAAGAATTCTCTGTTGTGTAAAGAGGCTGTCCCACTGCACGAGCTAATTCAAGAGCTCTCCCGAGTTAAAAAAAAAAATCAAACGCGTGGTAAGCACGTAGAATGTACGTAGCGGGTACGTCGGAGCTCGGGACGTCTCTTAGCGGCTCGTAACGCTAAGAGACGTCCCGCTGTACGAGCAGCTATTACCGTAATTCTCCAAGTTCGAATTAGGGGAAACTCTGGAGAACTCTTGAATTTGCTTGTACAGTGGGACAGCCCCTTAATAAGGAACTGCAGATGCTGGTTTACCCCAAAGATAGACACAAAATTCTGGAGTAACTCAGTGGGTCAGGCAGCATCTCTGGAGGAAAGGAATAGGTGATGTTTTGGGTCAAGACCCCTCTTCATACTGAGAATCAGGGAACGAGAAACCAGAAGTATAAAAAGGTACAGAACAAATCAGAGCCAGGACCGATGACTCGGTAAAGATGGAGTCCACAATGGTCCATAGTTGGCTGTCGAAGAGGTGATGACAAATGAATTCGAACAGTGAATCTGGCAAGACAACTAGGATGGGGGAAAGATGGAGAGAGAGGGAATGCCAGGATTACTTGGAATTAGAAAAATCAATATTCATACTGCTAGGTTGTAAGCTGCCCAAGCTACATATGAGGTATATATTTGTGTGTGGCCTCACTCTGACAGTGAGGGAGGCCCAGGGCAGGAAGATCAGAATGGGAATGGGAAGGGGAGTTAAAATGTTTGGCAACCGAGAGATCATGTCGGCCAAATAGGACTGAGCATAGGTGTTCAGCATAATGCTCACTCAGTTTGGTCTTCTATATATAGGAGGCCACAACGAGAACAATGGATACAGTAGATGAAGTTGGAGGAGATGCAAGTGAACCTCTGCCTCACCTGAAAGGACTGTTGGGGTCCCTGGATGGGGTCGAAAGAGGAAGTTTAGGGATAGGAGTTGCTCCAGCATTTTGTGCCTATCTAAGAATTCTCAGCTCATGAAAAGAATGTCTTAGTGAATGTGTATTTTCCATTTATGGGAGTAAAGGCTTTATATAGCAGAACTGAAACAATTTCCAGGCATTTAACAAAATATTAGGTTGTTTTTTGAAGAAATACTGACTGCAGTTGGTTTGATAAAACTGGCAAAAACATCAGCGTTCTCAGTGCGTTCTCAGTGCTTACCTGACCAGGTTTAGCGTTTTCACAGATGTAGGCTTCATGATCTCTCACGAACACCGGTGGATTGTCATTGATGTCAAGCACTTTAATTGTGACTGAAACACTCCCGATTTGTGTGGGATTCTCTGAAATGAACCAAACGTTTAGAAGTGGGAATCCAAGCAGATGATTCTGTTAATTTTACAAAATCAAAACTGCTTATAGAGTGACAGCATAGTCATACAGTACAGAAACAGAAACTTCGGCCTAACTTGTCAATGCCAACCAAAATGCCTTATCTAACCAGTCCCAATTACCAGGGCCTAGCCCGTAGCCCTTTAAACCTTTCCCACCCATGTACTTGTTCAAGCATCTTAAATATTGTTATTGTACCTGCCTCAACCTCTGGCATCTTGAAAAGGTTGTCCCTCAGGTTCCTATAAAATCTTTCCCCTCTCATCTACAACCCAACTGCTCTTGTTCCGGATTGTCCTAACTTGGGGTCAAATATTCCCTGAATTTACCCTTTCTATTGATGATTTACATCATGACATAGTCCTATCTACATTAGTGAGACCCTACCCAGTGACCACTTGGCTGACACCTCCGTTCAGTCCCCAAACCTCCCTAAACTTTTCCAATCAGTAAACACAGATATCACTCCACAATTTTTCTGAACAATAATCCATCCCACTGCACTATTCCAGACTGTGGGCCTTAATTCCAGGCTCAGGTCCCCATTACTGGAATTGAACCCACTACCTTCTGGCTTGGAAGCACTGCCGTGAGGGGAGGAGGGAAGAACAAATGAGGACCCGGGGTGGGGGAGCTGCCGTGAGGTGGGAGAACAAAGGGGCAGCCGACACGGGGTACTTTGTAACTTTGTCAGTGCCGTAGAATTTCACTGGGCCTTGTCACATGTGACAATAAGGTATCCCATTCCACTCTGCTGTCTGCTAAGCCCAGAGGCAATCGTACTTTTAATGTGCACCAGGTAAAATAACTTGTCCCAGGAATCAAAATAACATTGACATTATTATGCTGGCCACTCCTGTGCAGGTATCTGAAACTCACAGCCATGCTTATCATTATCCTATGCATGGAGTTGTGCCAAGAGCAGCATGCATTAGAAGATTGTGACTTTGCAATTTCCAGTTATGTGCTGGTGACATAAGCCTTTTAAATATGCAGCTGCAAAAATAAGCTCATGAAGACACGGCGCTGTCCAGTAAGGTTAACCCGCTTGATCATTCGACAGTTAAACAGTTGTGTTTTACTTGTCACGTACCAATGGACAAGAGAAAGCAGTAGAATCCTATGGAGGGTTGCCCTCAGCTTAAGAAGGGGAAGCTAATGCTCCCAGTGCGAGGCTTTATGATTTATATTGCATAGTTTGGGAGTGCTAATCTTGACACCTGTGCAAAGCTGTGTGCCAGAATGCTATTTTATAAATTTCTAAAAACAAAACATTTTCCACCTTTTGTTTCCGATGCAGCCCACATTGTAAAGCTATCTATCAGAAAGTGTTCCATTCATATCCAAGCTTGGATACTGACATTAAATGATTTGTAACTGTTGTTATCTCTGTGGTACATTGGAAAAGCTGTTAATTAACCGGATTTGTAATTCACTGGCACTGTGCAGTAAACCAATGATGGGAGTTCAAATCCAATCATAATCCTGGAAAAAATAAATCTAGCTATTTATCTACACCTGGAATAAAAACTAGTACCTGTACTGGTAACAGTGATTATGGAACTACCAGATTAGTACAAAAACTTCTGAAGAAGGGTCTCAACCAAATCTGAAGAAGGGCCTTGACCTGAAATATCACCTATTCCATATATCCAGAGATGCTGCCTGACCTACTGAGTTACAGAGAGTGGTGAATCTCTGGAACTCTCTGCCACAGAGTGTAGTTGAGGCCAGTTCATTGGCTATATTTAAGGGGGAGTTAGATGTGGCCCTTGTGGCTAAGGGGATCAGGGGGTATGGAGAGAAGGCAGGTACGGGATACTGAGTTGGATGATCAGCCATGATCATATTGAATGGCGGTGCAGGCTCGAAGGGCCGAATGGCCTACTCCTGCACCTAATTTCTATGTTTCTATGTTTCTATGTGATTCCAGCATTTTGTGTCTATCTTTGGTGTAAATCAGCGCCTGCAGTTCCTTCCTATTACAAAAACCTACATAGTTTATTCACATATTTAGGGAAGGGAATCAGTTGTCCTATCCTAATTTACCAAAACTTGACTCCAGATTCAAAGCAATGTGGTTGACCCTAAAGAGCCTGTCCCACTTAGGTTATTTTTAGGCGACTGCCGGCGACTGTCATAGTCATAGCAGGTCGCCGAAAAACCGGAGACTGGACCCCCTTTCGATATAAGATTTGAAATAGAATCATTACTTTAACAACAAAAAAAACTAAGTCAGCACCGGCGAAAATCTACGTCACCTGGCGACAACCTGGCGACAACTTCGACAGCACCGACGTTAGGAGAAGTCAAGCTACGCTCATTGGCGTCAAACCCACTGTCGCCGACTGTCTCCCCAAATTTTTCAACATGTTGAAAATCCAGCGGTGACCAGAAAGACGCTACGACTCTATGGGCGACTGAGGAGGCTACTCACGACCATACAGGCGACACCCCGGCAACCATGTGGCGACAGCCTAGTCGCCTGTTGTCGCCTAAAAAATAGCCTAAGTGGGACAAGCCCTTAAATTGCCCTCTGAAACAGGACAGCAACGCAGTTCAATGTGGGTGGGTAATAGCTTGCCAGCATTGTCCACGGTCTACAAAGAAATTAAACATACAACTCAAAAACTCCTTGAAAATCGTGCCTATTTCACCCTCTGCGTGCATTTTTTGTCCCATCTGTCCCTGATGGTTTGCTTGCCATCTGGCAAATCCAACATAACTGAACAAAACATCAGCAATGAAAAGCGCATAGGATTTTGTATCAAACTTCGAATGGCTACTTACTCATTTCCATTGCTAGGATTGTGATGTTGTGCCATGAAAGATGTTCTCGGTCCAGTGACTTTGCGGTCATTAGAGCTCCTGAGGCGATGTCAATATAAAAGGATCTGGTGGGATCGGTGGATCGCTCAATTGAAAACCTGGCAATGAGAAGTGGGAAAAGGATGAAAATACTTTCTTTATAATACGCTTTATTCCTCACCACCTGCAGAATGCAGTCAGAAGTCATTTATGATCAAGCCATGCTTTCCAGGTAATTGCTTCTCGTTCCAAACCTCCTTGTGCAAGTATTGCTTCCTGAAGGGCCTGTCCCACTTGGGCGTCATTTGCGCCTCACGAGGATGGCGCGTGAAGATTTTGTACATCCCAAAATCCTGGGACGTCGCACGTGGCCGCGCGTCACTGCCTACATCACCACGCACCATGCGCCGTTAAAGCGCACCACGCGTGCATCGTGCTTCGTGATGCACAAATGACGGTGCATAAATGACGCACAAATGACGCCCAAGTGGGACAGGCCCTTGACTTTTTTAATTATGTGGGTTTTTCACCTTGATAAAGATCAGGAAAAGGACACGTTTCATGTCTTTACAAGTACCATCCCTTTTTTCATTATTTTAAATAAAATGCACCTTGTGATTATGATAAACACTCATTGTTCAACTTCAGATATGAAGAGTATTCAATTTATCATTCTTGTTTCCTTGTTTGCAAATCCCACCCTCTTTAGTTATCTCCACCAGTCTAGAATTCACTGAAATCTGTGTACTCCTTGCAGCCTGTTCTATAATGCATGCTCATTCTCTCATACCGGTATTCCAAGATATAAAGCATTTTTGACATCCTTGCTAACGTTTAGTTTAAGGAAGGCTTCTTCATTAAGCTAGCAATTAACAAGGAGGCACTTAACTGGATATCATAAGAGGGAATGGGGGGGGGGAGAGGAGGAGGGAGGGAAGACCTTAAGGGAGGGGGGGTTTGGAGGGGGGATCTTCACAGGGGGGGGTTATCAGGAGAGAGGAGGGGGGGAGACTAATAGGGACCAAGTTGCAGAGGAGGGTCTGTGTTCCCCCAGGTGCGGTTGTGGGGAGGGGGAGAGGGGGGAGGGAGAGGGAGGGGGGGGGGAGAGGGGGGGAGGGGGGGGGGGGGGTAGGGAGGAGGGGGGGGGAGAGGGAGGGGGGGGGGGGGAGGGGAGGAGAGGGAGGAGGGGAGGGAAGGGGGGGAGGGGGGAGGAGAGAGGAGAGGAGAGGGGGAGGAGAGGGAGAGGGGGAGGGGAGGGGAGGGGGGTGGGAGGAGAGGGAGGGGGAGGGGGAGAGGAGAATGAGGGGGAGGAGAGGAGAGGGGGGAGGGAGAGGGGGAGAGGGAGAGGGGGGGGGGGGGGGGGGGGGGGAGGGGGGGGGGGGGGGAGGGAGGAGGAGGGGGGGGGAGAGGGGGAGGGGGGGGGAGGGAGAGGGGGGGGGGGGAGGGAGGGGGGGGGGAGGGGGGGGGGAGGGGAGGGGGGGGGGGGGGAGGGGGGGGGGGAGGGGGGGGGGGGGGGGGGAGGGGGGGGGGGGAGAGGGGGAGAGGAGGGGGGGGGGGGGAGGGGGGGAGAGGGAGGGGGGGGGAGAGGAGAGGGGGGGGGTAGAGGGGGGAGGTGGGGGGAGAGGGGAGGGGGAGAGGAGAGGGGGGGAGGGGGGAGGGGGTGGGGGGGGGAGGATAGGGAGGGAGGGGGGGGGGGATAGGGAGGAGAGGGAGGGGTGGGGGAGAGAGAGTGCCTTTTTTACTTCAACCCAAACCCAAAGGGAGAAAGGTGGAGTGGGCATTTGGCAGGCAGTGATTTTTTACAACCTCTAACCATTTTCATTTTCAACCAAATTATGCTACTACTCAACAGTGCTGTAGACCATTTTGTGAGTGTCATATTTTCATTTTCAAACTCTGATTAATGGTACTCACAGTGCTGTAAACATTTGTGAGTGTCATTCAAAGCTCTGATTGAGGCACACCACTTGCAGAGACTGATTGAGGCACACCACTTCCTGGTTTTATGGTCCCTCCCCCTCCCTCCAGCGGGGGCAGCAGAGAGAATGGAGAATGTTGTAAAACATTAATATCTCTGTCAATTTTCATCGACTGGAAAAATCTTCAGCACACATGCGGCGGAGGGGGGCTCTGAGCGAGGTGGCCAAAAATGACAGCCGTAGGTGGCGGTGTACTCTCAGAAACCGCAGCACAGAAAGCCAAAACCGGTCAAGAACAGAGTTTTAGTAAAATATAGACAGGAGACCATTTGGCCTTTCCTGCTTTTGGCAGTCCTTTGAAATAGCGATCGAAGTAACCCCATTGCACAGAGAGCATATCATCTGTAACATGCGCCATAGCTAGTCGCTGAAGCCAAGATAATTGTACATTTGCACTGTGAATGCCACTACTGAATCTACCAGCACTCTCCCTTCAGGCATTGAACCATAGCTTGCTGCAAGTTTATATCATTCTGCTCGTCACAGATCTTCCAAAAATTAGGCACATAGGAAACTATTTTCCATCGTGTTGCGTGGCATTCTCAGTGTGGCACATGCTCGTGCCCGATTCTCTGTTAACTGCCTGCTGTACAGTGTGCATAAGGATGATTGAAACCGATAAGATTAAGCAAGTGCGGAGGGGTGGGATGGAGGTTTCAATGTCCATGGGTAGCTGCAGGCTTCCCTGGGCATCTCTAGGTGCCCTAGATATGGAGCACAAAAAATAAGGGCAAGGGCTGTACCATCCTTCCGATGTGGCTCTTAGTGAAACATTGGGGCTGTCTCTGTTGAACTGACACCCTTTCTTCAACGCTAAGTGTTGGTTCTAAAAATCCAATTGCAATGCCTAAGGGGACTAAAACTGAGGATCTCAATATGTATTAAGCGTATCTCCCAGCAGCAAAAGTAATTAAAAAAATAAATTGACTCTATAGAGTGTTATGAGCCAATCAAGTCCATCTAGTGTTTATCTCCAAGACTTCTGGCTAGTCTAATCTCATTCCCCTACTGGCTCATGATACTATTTATTATTCCTCTTTCTCAAACAGCTATTGAATTCCCTGTTTAAATAATTTATGTTTGCTACATCAATAGTACTTTTTGGCAGAGATTTTATGTCTAACCACAGTCTGTTAAATAAGAAACTTTTGAACCGCCCTTTTGATTCTAATATATTCCAAGCAGTTGAAATGCAGTCACTCAGCAGGATTGTGCATTTAGTTTATGCACAACAATACGTCAAATTATACTGAGATCCACTTACGTCACACTATGTGACACAGAACTCTGCAGTTGTCCAATATTTAGAAAATATGGTCCTTCTTTTATGTCCTGTAAAAATGGTAAATTTAATATTTGCAGCATTATGTTCAATTTGCCATATTTCTGCCCAATCTCTTGGTCTATGTATGGCCTTTAGGGGCTGTCCCACTGCGGCGACCTAATCTGCAAGTTTAGAAGAGTTTTCTCTCGACTTAAACCTGCAGCATGGTCGACAAGTGGTCCTAGAAGGTCCTATGAGGTCACTGGAAATCTCCTTCATGCTCGAGGGATGTTCCCGCATACTAGGTGGCGGAAAGTTTTTCACCACGTTGAAACATTTTGCTTGAATAAAATTTGGTCGGCATGGTTCTTTTTAACTCGTAGTGCAGTGGAGTGACCTCAGCTCATCTGCTGATGAAACCATGTGCTGTGCTTCAGTACCCACCGGACTTGACTATCCCAGTGCACGCTCGGCAATCTTCCTTATTTCACGCTCGTAAATTGGAGGCTACCCAGGTATTTTGAAAGTGGAGATTGCTACTATAGATTCTTGATTAGTAAGGCCTTCAAAGGTTATGGGGAGAGGGCAGGAGAATTGGGTTGAGAGAGAAAAATAGATCAGCCATGATCCAATTGCGGAGCAGACTCAATCAGCCGAATGGTCTAATTCTGCACCTATTTCTTATGGACTTATATCTGCCGTCCATTCCTTAACTTACACTGTCGCATTTGCTGCACACGTTTTCCTCTTCTTTTAATAAGGCACACCTTCTGTGGCTTGCTGGTGAATCAGGTCTTAGCAGGGTGTACTTTAGGTGCTCGCAAGCGAACATGATGTTTGCCTGTGGTTTGTTGCCTACTTTTGACAGGCAGAGACCATGGTGATAATAGTCCTGTCCAGTGTCAGTTAGCCTGCAGAAATTCACTCAGTCTTTAGTGAGTAAACAGTTTGAGAACAATGGTAGGATGAAGGATAAGAGAGGACATCACCTCTTCCTTCTTAAACCCACTTACGCAAAACATCACTGAAAAAGGTTCTAATGCAAGAAAATTGACCTAAAATGTCAACGCTCTTTTTCTCTCCACAAAATCCCCCTGATTTACAAAGTGTTGCCAGCACTTTCTACTTAAAGACAATAAGCTACTTTCATTGATATTCTCTGATTTCATTGATCAGGAGTAGAAAGATATGGAGGTTCTGAACAAATAGGTTCCTGGCAAATGAAAGCATATTGACCAGTGGTGGAGCAATCAAACTCAGGAATTATTATAATGCGGGAATTAGAGGAAAGTGTGTTCTTGGAGGGTTGTGAGGCTGGAGGAGATGGTGAAACAAAACCAACATTAGATATATTGAGAAAGTAAGAGATGATTCATAAAATTGGTGTGATGACAATAAAAAAAATTCACCTGCTAAACAAAAGCAAAGGATATTGCATGCTGGAAAATAAAAACTGCAAGTTCTGGAAATTTTTAGTGAGGAGCATTTGTGGATAGAAGAAGTTAACAAATAACAATATTTGTCTAAGGCCATCGATCAGAGACTGTTTCACTCTCCTGTTGAAGATGTCTTTATTCTTGATGGTCCTAATTTGGTGGGTGCAGGGACAGAAAGTACGTGATAATATTGGCCAAATAAGTATGCCACAAAATGGAGAATCTCTGCATTTGCAAAGCCTGCTTGTCATCTTTCTGTGAAAAGCTGCAAAGCCACGAGTCTCATGGCTCCAGGGTGTCTTAACACTGGGAGGAAGTCAAGTACAGGGTGATGTCCAGATGTCCCCTCTATTGTTAATATGTATGAGGGTTTTGCAGAAAGAACTGAGCTGGGTTGCAAATGCATGATCAGGATTGGTTATAGAATGGGGTGTTGTAAAATATTGTTAATTATGTTGCAGAGTGTTTGTGCTGTTACCTTGCGATTGGTCAAAGTATTGAGCCTTGCTCAAATTGTTTCTGTAACCTGGGGAAATGTTTCTTTACTTTGATGAACTGTCTTCCAACCAGAACCTTCTGTGGAAACAATGTAATGGGGTATTTTGTGATTGGGTTAGGGAGCTGTCAATAAATGTATTATATGATCTTTATTTGTGATTGGCTTGTAGGGGTTGCCCCACCCCCCCATGTATGTTCGCACCAAGGGTCCGATACAGTATAAAAGAGCGGACACCACATGGATTGGAGTCGATCTTCTGGAAGTGCACTTGGGACTGTGCTGACTGTCTGGAGGTGTCTATTCGCATGAGGCTGAAGGGGGGGGTGTGGAAGATTGCAACCTTCACGTGGTCTGCCGTGTTTCGACTAATGCAATCAACGCAACGTGCACACATGGAAGATCAAATAGAACAAGTTGTCCTACAACTTTAGGCTGTGCACGCCACACGAAAGAAGAAGAAGAAGGCTGAAGGGCTTGGACGAGTAGAAACAAGGATCGGACGCGCGGTGTTGGTTAGGTATTGTATAGGAAGTTCGTTTGTGAGTGAGAATAAAGAGATTAGTTGATCCAGAGCTTGACTCAGTGTTTTACTGAACTAGACTAACAGGGTAAGCTTTAGGAGCATAATTACACTTGTACTGGTTTTACTGAAAGACCAAACCTGTAACCTTTCATTATCCCAAAACAATTTGTATTGTTTCCACTTTGCAGAGATTTAGGTCCCATCATTGTACCCGTTGTGCATATAGGGGGTGGGCCATTTAGGACTGAGATGAGGAAAAACTTCTTCACCCAGAGAGTTGTGCATCTGTGGAATTCTCTGCCACAGAAGGCTGTGGAGGCCAATTCACTGGATGTTTTCAAGAGAGAGTTAAATTTAGCTGTCAGGGATCAAGGGATATGGGGATATGGGGAAAAAGCAGGAACGGGGTACTGATTTTAGATGATCAGTCATGATCATATTGAATGGTGTCGCTGGCTCGAAGGGCCGAATGGCCTACTCCTGCACCTATTTTTCTATGTTTCTATATCAAATCACTTAATTCAAAATATAATCTTACCAATGTCTTGAATCATTTCTCTATTACATGTTACATGTCGGATTAACTCTGTCAATGAGTGATGAATATTTCCTGGATTTACTTGTGTTAAATTGATTTATAGAAACACACTACAGAGTGAGAGATAATATAAACAAAGAATTGACACAGCAGACGGCCAAATCTGGAACAGGTTATCAAGAGCAGAGTTAGGCAATTGCCAATGTACTTCCATATGCGACACTGTGGTAATAGCCCTAGGGAGTGATTTCAGCACAGTACTGAGAGGTGTTGGAATAGCTCGTTATTAGCATCCTCTGCGTTGTGCAACATGGGAGTAAATAAACAGCGGAAAGAAACCGCAGCAAAAAAATATACACGCACCATAAATTATAGAGGACCTGGAGAGAGGCCAACATTGTGGCAGAGGGAACTGGGATCACATTATGCTTCATCTGAGTCCGACAGTCTGCACCAAATGTTCTTGCTGAGAATCTCTGCATTGATCAAAATATTTTTAAACAATTTGACCAGTGAGATAAAATGGGAAATGCACTAATTCATAAATTGCAATTAAGGGCTACGTAAACCATAGTGTCCTGCAGCTGAGACACTGGGTTTGTAGGAGGATATATTTGGTCATATAATTGTTCAAAGGTCAGTAGGTTGGTTATTGCAGGAAATCCATTAGTTGGGATGCTGGTTATTGTTGGCCATGATGAAATCACACTTTAGGACTTGGGATAAAGTTACCAGGTTATTTCATACCTGACTGAGTTGTTGGCTGCATCTGGATCCTTTGCCGAGACTACTTGGATAGTGGTCCCTACGGTGACATCTTCGTACACCTCCACCATGTAGTTGGGAGAATCAAACTGTGGAGGCTCGTCCACATCCTCGACCGTCAGATGCACCCTGGCTGTATCTCGGAATGGACCGAAGTTCAGAAAGCGAAGGTCCAGGTGGGTGTTGGTGCCCTCCGCAGTCAACATGTAACTGCTCTTGGTTTCAAAATCTAACGGCTGCAATCAAGTAAGCAATCACATTAGGAATCGTTTCACTGGACTGCTCTCATTGTGCAATATGGAAAGCAGCCATTCAGCCCATCTTGACCACGCCAACTCTTTAAACCTCATTCCTCAAATATCTGTAATTTCGTTTCCATTTCAACTCTGGAAACTTATCATTAAATATGCTTCCACTAGGCTTTCAGGTAATACATTCTATATCACAAAATCCCATTTGTCAAAAAGCTCTCTTCATTAATCCTCTGGTCACTGCCCTTATTATCTTGGGTCTGTGTCCTCCATGACTGTCCCTTCCGTCTGTTAACTGTTTATTCTAATTTGCTCCAGCAAACCCCATTATGGATTTGAAATACCAAGTTCTGTGTCCAAAATTATAAGATACGTAGATAGAAATAAACGTTTTCCCGTTGTGAAGTATATAAAGCTAGAAGGCATAGGTTTAGGGTGAGGGGTAAAGGTTTTGCTGGGGATCTGAGGGAGTTGTTTTTCACCAAGATTGAGGTTGCAATCTGGAATAAATTGCACAAGTTCGTTGTGGAGGTAGATGCGTTCACAACATTTAAGAAGTATATAAAGTGGCAAGGCACAGATTAACCAGATGATGGTAAATTGGATTAGTATGGGCAGGTACTTAATGGACAGCATGGGTATGATGAACCATTGAATCTGTTTCAACACTGTGTAGTGCACTGTGTGAAGTGTAGTGCACTTTGCACTATGAATCTATATCTAATGAAACTCTTCCAACTTTCCCGACACTAATGAGCACAATCTCAGCTTCTTAACCTTTTCATAGAGTGATACAGTGTGGAAACAGACTTTCGACCCAACTTGCCCACACCGACCTACATGTCCCAACTACACTTGTCCCACCTGCCCGCGTTTGGTCCATATCTCTCCAAACCTATCCTATCCATGTGCCTGTCTAACTTTCTTAAATGTTGGGATAGTCCCAGCCTCAACAACCTCCTCTGGCAGCTTGTTCCACACACTCATCACCTTTTGTGTGTAAAGGTTACCCCTCAGATTCCTAAATCTTTCCCCTTGACCTTAAATGTATGTCCTCTGGTCCTCGATTCACCCACTCTGGGCATGAGACTCTGTGCATCTACCCGATCTATTCCTCTCTTCATTTTATCTACTCAATAAATAATAAAATCTTATCATCCCTTATTTTTCTGGTACCATTCTAATAAATCTCTGATGCACCCTCTTTCATAGTTTGACTCCCTTGATAAGGTACACACCAAACTGCTAAGGTCTGCTTCAGAAATGAACCTTGAATGCCTATTTTTGTACTGTTAGTGTAGTTTAGTTTAGTTTATTGTCATATGTACCAAAGCATAGTGAAAAGCTTTTGTGTGCTAATCAGTCAGCAGAAAGACAATACATTATTACAATCGAGCCATCCACAGTGCACAGGTGCATGATGAAGGGAATAATGTGAATAACCTTTAGTGCAAGATAAAGTTCAGTAAAGTCCGATTAAAGATAATGCGAGGTTCTGTAAAGGCAAGAGCAGTTAGTGAACTGGGCATCCTTTTTATGTTCAATACTCTTCTAGATTCTGGATGGGGATCATAAATGCGATTGGTGACAGTATTCCTTTTCTTGCTCTTAGCAATTCAGTGGTTAATGATTTTAGTGAAACTCCCCTATCATGATAATTAACACATCCACACTACTGTGCACATTTTTCTCACTCCATGAACAGAAGTGGTTGCGAGGTATTAGTTACGCTCAGTGGGATTTGTGAAATCGAGTTAGAAAACATCATGAACAAGATTTTGTGTTCAAGTCATGTAAGCTTGCTGAAGGCAAATGGCTGTAACATTTAACATAGAGATGTACTCCTGAGTTGCAGCCTTGCTGTAGCTGATAGAGGGTTGGCTTCAAATCCAAAGAAATAATGTGATTCCAAAGTAGGAGGGAAAACAGGTAACTGGGTTATTCTCGTTGATTTCAAGATGATGCTCTGGGCTCCAGTACTTCAAGGTACAGAGATAGAATATTTTTAACAAGCTAATGTTCTATAATTTGCCATTGATGCACAATATGGTCTTAAAACTCAGTTGTGTTGCACTGTTCTTTTAAGTGAAATGGTCTGAAAATAATTTATTTCTAAGTGGAAAATTCTTGTGAATGATTCTGGGTTGACAAGCACAAACCCACTTTACCCGTATGCCCTACTCAAAAGATTATCAGGTTTCCAAAACCATGATTTTCTCTTCTTGCCAGGTTGCCTCCTTCTATATTTCTTGCTCTTCCTTGTACATTTCACAAAGAGATGGCATGCCTATGATGCACAATTTATTTATTCCAATTCTCCATGGTCACACCCTTATCTCTCAGCCCTGTAACCCTTAGAAACCTCTTTCAATTCTGACATCCATGCTCCACCCCTTCCCCAAGGCCCCAGTCTAAGGCGAGAACCCTTTCCGTCCACATACCCCTAATGGACCCAAATGCAACCCATTGCTGCAAACACCACTCTCAAGCTCAATGGTCCTGATCTATTTCCTCAGACCTGATCAAACATTCAATCACTCCCATTCCTAATGTGACTCATAAATCTTGATTCTCTCTTCATCAGTCCTTTGGCCCCCATGTTACAACTACTTTGCCACTGCACCGCCAGGTCAGAAATATTGCAATTCCCTCTCCGACGCTTAACCATATAACCATATAACAATTACAGCACGGAAACAGGCCATCTCGGCCCTATAAGTCCGTGCCGAACAACTTTTTTTTCCCTTAGTCTCACCTGCCTGTACTCATACCATAACCCTCCATTCCCTTCTCATCCATATGCCTATCCAATTTATTTTTAAATGATACCAACGAACCTGCCTCCACCACTTCCACTGGAAGCTCATTCCACACCGCTACCACTCTCTGAGTAAAGAAGTTCCCCCTCATGTTACCCCTAAACTTCTGTCCCTTAATCTGACGCTTGCTGTCTGCCTCTCGCCCATTAAGACAATCCTTAAAATACACATCTTTGAATGAGGTCATCTGCATCAACCTTTGGGCTCGCGATGGCGCAGAGGTAGAGTTGCTGCCTTACAGGGCCATAAACCTGGGTTCAATCCTGACTATGGGTACTGTCTGTACGGAGTTTGCACTCCCTGTGACCACATGGGTTTTCTCTGGGAGCTGCAGTTTCCTTCCACACTCCAAAGACATACAGGTTTGTAGGTTACTTGGCTTTGGTAAGAAAAAATTGTAAGTTGACCCTAGTGTGTAGGATAGTGCTAGTGTACGAGAATTACTGGTTGGCGTGGATTCAGTAGGCCGAAGGGCCTGTTTCCACACTGTATCTCTAAACTAAACCTTCCCAATGTAGCTCTAATTCTTTCATCTTTTATTCTTACAAAGCACTTTCAGGTGTTTCGCTGGATTACAGTTGCCATACCAATGTAAATTGTTGTTGTTTGATTGGTTGCTGAGAGCAAGATGAGATGAAAAGCCAGTGGGAAAAAAATTGCATATATGAAAGGCAGGGGTATAACATATGGAGCCCCAGACTCCACCACACCTCTGCGCCCTACTGATGTTCTATTTTGCAAAAGTCCTCACCTCCTTGATGGTGATAATCCCAGCTTGGTTACTTTCATCTGTGATGATCTCAAAAACATTCTTCCCATCACCATCGATGAAGCTGTAACTCAGTTCTGCATTTTGCTCCTCATCTGCGTCCTTTGCGAGAATTCTTCCCACCGCTGAACCAACCACTGCTGACTCCATCACACTCATCTGATACAGCTCTGTTCCAGGGCAAAAAGATACACATAGGTGCATGCATGCAAATCATTACTATCAAACATTTGTTCTTCAAACAAACAACTGACAACTATATCAAGGGTCCACAGCTTCACTTTAATGTTTGATGCAAAATTCTGTGCCTATATTTGGGCATATGAGGGTACTCATTAAACTAATACGCCATTAAAAATTGGTACTAAGCGATGAAATGCAATCATGTTTGATTTATGAATGGAACCTCTGTTCCGCTGCCAGGCAGGTTGCAGAAAGCCAACCAGCAATATTGGAAATGAAAGCTGATTAGGGGAAAGAAGAGTTGTACAATGAGACTCAATGACAGGAACAGGTCTCCCCCCAGTGGCACTTGAAGAAATCTACCGCTGCCATTTTCATCCATGCAAAAATTAGCAACAAATGTAAAATTTAAAATGCGATCCTTTATATTATATATTTTTAACCATTTCATCTCTGAGGGGGATTACTACAGTTACGCACCTTTCTGAAGATCTTGTGCTGCATTTGTTACAGAGAAAGGTTTAACAAGTTAGGGCTTTATTCTTTGGAGCGCAGAAGGTTAAGGGGGGACTTGATAGAGGTCTTTAAAATGATGAGAGGGAAAGACAGAGTTGACGTGGATAAGCTTTTCCCACGGAGAGTAGGGAAGATTCAAACAAGGGGACATGACTTGAGAATTAAGGGACAGAAGTTTAGGGGTAACATGAGGGGGGACTTCTTTACTCAGAGAGTGGTGGCTGTGTGGAATGAGCTTCCAGAGAAGGTGGTGGAGGTAGGTTCGTTTTTATCATTTAAAAATAAATTGGATAGTTATATGGACGGGAAAGGTATGGAGGGTTATGGTCTGAACGCAGGTGTATGGGACTAGGGGAGAATACGTGTTCGGCACGGACTAGAAGGGTCGAGATGGCCTATTTCCGTGCTGTAATTGTTATATGGTTATATGGTTATATTAAAGACAGTCTCTCAGGCTTAAACTTGCTGGGAAATAATTCAACAGCAAACTCTTGATGTTTATAAACCACTCAAGATACCAAGTTCAGAATTCCCATGTGAATACAACTAGCTGATCACTGTTTCCTAGTGATTCTCTGATGGTGCTCTGACATTGAACTCCTGATGCCTTAATGCTGCATTTCCCTGCATATAGATGGAGTGATCGGCTTGCTAAAGTTACACCAGGTTAGACCAGGCACTGGAACAACTTTAAATTTGAACTTGGAGGAACAGGTGCGAGGGAACAAAGTTATCAAAATGTCATTTACATTTTTTTTAATGGATTGAGTTTGTTGAAAAGTTTTTAATTATTTTAAGATAACTTTTATGAAATTAATTTTTTAAGCTTTTCATAGGATTTTAATGTTATTACCGGAAGTGGCGGCGCTGGTGAACGGCTGCGGGTCACCTGCAGTCCGTTTGTTTTTACTTTTTTGTGTTGTTTTTTTCGACTTGTTTAGTTTAGTTTTTGGTTTTTAGGTTTGTGTTATGTGTGGGGGGTGGGGGGTTGAAACAGGGCTTTCTGTCTCTCCCTTCGGGGGAATGCGACTTTCTTGTCGTATCCCCCTTCTCTGCCTCCGTCTGCGCTGAGGCCTAATGTCGGAGCTGGCGACCTCGAGGCTCCAGAGGCAGAGCCTGTCAGGACTCGCCCTGGGCTCGCACCCGTGAGGGCGGCCCGGCTCGGGGCTGGAACAGCGCTCCCGTGAGGGGGCTGAGACGCTCCCGTGAGGGTGGCCCGGCTCGAGGGTAATGGCGCTCCCGTGAGGGCGGCCCAGCTCGAGGGTAACGGCGCTCCCGTGAGGGCGGCCTGGCTCGAGGGTAACGGCGCTCTCATGAGGGCGGCCCAGCTTGAGGGTAACGGCGCTCCCATGAGGGCGGCCCAGCTCGAGGGTAACGGCGCTCCCGTGAGGAGCTGAGATGCTCCCATGAGGGCGGCCTGGCTCGAGGGTAACAGCGCTCCCATGAGGGCGGCCTGGCTCGAGGGTTAAGGGCGCTCACGTGAGGGCGGCCTGGCTCGAGGGTGGAATGGCGCTCACATGAGGGCGACCCGGCTCGGGGCTGGAACGGTGCTCTGGTGGCTGAGATGGCGTTCTGGCGGCGGCGGCCTGAGTCCGGGGTTCAGCCGCGGGCCAGTGGACGACATTGTCAACAGCTGCGTCCTCTGGACTGGAGGGCGGCAGCTTCGACTACCCCCGGGACGCGGAGTTTGAACCGGCCCGTTCGCGGAGCTCAGTGAGCCGCGGGACTGACTTACCATCGACCGGTGGGGTATCGCCTCAGGCAGATGAAGAAGAGGAGGGAAGAGACAGCAGCCCTAAGATTTTTGCCTCCATCACAGTGAGGAGGTGCTTGGTGGACTCACTGTGGTGGATGTTAACTTGTGTTTACTGTTTGTTCTGTTGTTTATTATTGTATGTATGACTGCAGGTAACGACATGTCGTTCAGACCGTAAGGTCTGAATGACAAAAAGGATCTATTTATTCCAATAGTTCTAATGTTATTATCATTTTAAATAAAAATCAAAAGTGTGCAAAGTCCATGAGCGATTCTCATGTTCATTGAATGATACAATGCAAAACCCAGTCCTTCGGCCCCACTCGGCCATGCCTATCTAACGTTAATCCCATTTACTTGCATTTGGCCCATATCCCACAAAACCATTCCTCACCGTGTGAATGCCCAAATGACTTTTAAAACTGTAGCTCTACTTCCCTCTCCCATCTTCCTCTGACAGCTCAATCCATGTACCCACCACCCTCTGTTTGAGAAACCTTGCCCTTCAGTTTCTCTTCAAATATTTCTCCTGTCACCTCAAAAATATTCCCTCTCCTTTTATGCTCTCCTATCCTGTCCGGGAAAAAGACTGCGGGTATCAACCCTATCTACGTCCCACATTATTTTATAAACCTCTATAAGGTCATCCCTCAGCCTCCTTGCTTGAAGGAAAATAGTCCCAGCCTATTCAATCTCTTCTTACAGTCCAAGTCTGCCAGTCCAGGCCACATTGCTGTGAATCTTTTTTGCACCCTCTCCAGGTTAGTCACATCCTTCCAAAATGTGGCGACCAGAACTCCACGCAACATTGATTTATGCAATTGTAACATGATGACCCAATTCTTATTCTCAATATCTTGAACAAAGAAGGTACAAATCCATATGCCTTCTGCACTACCCTGTTCACCTTTTTTGACACTTTCAGGGAATTATGTACTCATCGTATTCCAAGGTCTTCCTATTTAATAACATTCACCAGCTCCTGCCATTCACAATATATGTCCTGGCCTGGTTTAACTTCCTGAAATACATCACTTTGTCCGATTTAAATTCCATTAGCCATTTCCTTGCCCACTTTCCCAGTAGATCTGGAACCTGTTGTAGCCTGAGATAACCTTCTCCACTTCCCACTAGACCACTAATTTTAGCATCATCTGTAAATTTACTAATCGTGACACCGACATTATCATCCAAATTGTTAATAAATATTTCAAACAATAGACTCAGTTCCGATCCCTGTGGCACATCACTGTTTACAGGTCTCCAATGTGAGAACCTACTCTCCACTACCATCTCCTGCCTCCAATCACCAAGCTAATTTTATGTCCAATTTGCTAATTCACCCTGAATCCCATATATTTAGAAACATAGAAACATAGAAAATAGGTAAGCCATTCGGCCCTTCGAGCCAGCACCGCCATTCAATATAATCATTGTTGACCAACCAAAATCAGTACCCTGTTCTGCCTTTTTCCCAATATCCCTTGACTCCCTTAAGCCTAGAAGCTAAATCTAACTCTCACTTGAAAACATCCAGGAAATTGGCTTCCACTGCCCTCTATGGCAGAGAATTCCACAGATTCACAACTCTCTCCATGAAAAAGCTTTTCCTCATCTCAGTCCTAAATGGCCTACCCCTTATTCTTAAACTGTGCCCCAAGATTCTGGACTCCCCCAACATCAGGAACATTTTTCTGCAGCTACCCTGTTAAATCCTGCAAGAATTTTATATTGTAACCTTTTGGACCAGCTACCACATGGGACCTTGTCAAATGTCTTTTGGACATGATGTCAACAACCCTCATCAATCCTCTTGGCCACCTACTCAAAAGGCTATCAAATTTGTGAGGCAGATTTGACACATTCTTACCCAACATTGTGGGAAGTGGGGTCATAGATTTACTGCTTGCTATTTCCCAGGTTGGGCTTGTTCCAGCCCATTCATCTTACAGGGTTACAATGTGGAATAATAATGGCTCATCACTGGTAGTAAGTTCTGGTCCAATAAAACATTTAAATGTTCTTATTTTTAAATAAGTAACTTCTACCCATTTAGATGTTACCATTGTCTAAAATTGATGTCAGCAGTCAAATGTGTCAGCATTTTATTTATTAAATGAAGATGTTAACCTTTTATAAATGAATGTGTTAAACTTGCAATCATATCAGAAATACATGTGTCAAGTCTGTTGACTAAATTGTTAAAATCATTTTGAGACCTTGGTCACCTGCCCCTACCTGCAAAATGATAGCTGATTAAGTACTGGTATATCGTTTTTAGATTATTGGAAGCAGGAGAAAAACATATTTACACTCAATAAAAAACACTGCAAAGGTAATAATCTCTGGATTGCTAGCTGAGCCAAGTTCAAAGGGTAAATTTATTGCATGGGCCAACGATATGGGAAAAATGGGATTCAATTCATGCAACGTAACATTAATGTTGGGGAAAGTAAAAGATGTTCTACTGGCCCAGACTTCACTTCAATTGAGATAGGTCCCAAGGTCTTGGTAAATTGAATAGCTAAGGCTGCTAATAAGATTTAAAACTAAATAACATTTTTTGTTGCTGTTATTTACAAAGGTAAAGAGAAATGACAAGGCAATCGTGCAGAGTAGCAAAACTGATGATTTGATAACCAGAGACTGTCAGGAGGGGAGAGACACTGAGTATAATAGTATACTCCACTTCGAGATGGAGCAGTAAATGGACAAAACTGAAGGCTCTTAAACTGAAAATACACATAGAATATGTGACAAGATGGACGGACTAATGGTGTCAATAGAAATAAATGTGAATGATCTAATAGCTATTCCAGAGACAATATTGCAAAATGACAAAAGCTTGGAAAGATACAAGGTAACTTAACTTTTGGAAGAGATGGGCAGAGAGATAATGAAAGGTATGATATCAATTTGTCTGCTTTTCATTTAAATTACTTTTCCTTCATTTAAGTGTAAGTTTGAAGTGAGGAGGTTGGTGGTTCACAAGGCACCACATAAGGAGGACATCTCCAATCATTTGCCATCCAAGCATTTGATGGTTTGGTTTCAATTAGGCAAGGTAGCTTGAGGATGAATAAAGGATGGATAGAGATGGTAGACAAAGTATCTCTGCTCAGAAAGTCAAGTTAGGGTGGAGCGAATAAGCATCAAAGGGCAGAAAACATTGGTGGGATTTGTAACCAAACTACGGTGATAATGCAGTGTTAAAATTTTAAAAGTGCATCTAGTAAGAGCAATTCAGTAAAACTGAAGGGTTTTAATCTACATATAAACTGGGCAAACTAAATTAGCAATAGTGATCTGGAAGTCTGTAAAATAGGTGAATATGTTGTAAAGCAATGAGGGTAGAGGTTATTTTTGATGCTGTATTGTATGATGATCTGGCAGCTAAGGAACCTTTAGGTCAAAGTTTATATAGAATCTGGAAGTGATTTAGTTCAAAGAAAACTACAAAGGTAAGAAGTATGAATTAGCTATGGTAGTTTGAGAAACTATGTTAAATGGTGTAACAATAAACAAATCATCTTCACATATAAAGCATAGACATGTTTACAATAAATATATATGTCCCTTTTAATGTGTGGGAAAGAACTGCAGATGCTGGTTTAAATGGAAGAAAGACACAAAAAGCTGGAGTAACTCAGTGGGACAGGCAGCATCTCTGGAGAGAAGGAATGGGTGATGTATCAGGTCGAGACTTGACCCGAAACATCACCCATTCCTTCTCTCCAGAGACGCTGCCTGTCCTGCTGAGTTACATCAGATTTTTGTGTCTATTTTGTGTTCCTTTTAAGGCAATTAAAAAGGAGAAAAATTGATCCAGCAAGCACTTCCATGAGATACTAAACAAAGCAACAGATCAAAGGTACAATCTTATAACATTGCCCAAAACCTGAGGATTGGGAATATATTGAAGAATAAATGGAAAATGCATTGACAAGGAACTGGAAAGCAAAATAAGAGAGTAGTGAGACCAATGAAAATAGATGTAACAATTTTCATTGGTATTTAAAAAGAAAAAGATTGTCGGTCTATAACAAGCTGAGATGGGAGAAATGAAAAGTTGAATAAGTGGCACAAGTACATAATTCCCTAACAATGGCAACACAGATGAACAGGGTAGAGATGTAGGTGTTTAACCAATTTGCCTTCATTGGTCAGACATTGAGTATAGGGGTTGAGACACCAAGTTACAACTGTCCAAGATGTCAGTGAGAGCACACGTGGAGTTTTGTGTGTAGTTCTGGACCTCTATCCATAGGAAGGATGTCATTAAGCTTGAAAGGATGCAGAAAAGATTCATGAGGATGTTAGTGGGATTGGAGGACTTGAGTTGTAAAGGGAGGCTCCCCCCCCCCCCCCCCCCCCGGTGCATAGGACCATGAGGTGTGACAAAGATATATACACAATCATGAGAGATACAAATAAGGTGAATGGTCACAACCATTTTCTGAGGGTTAGAGACTCTAAAACTAAAGGGCACAAATTTTGGGTGAGAGGGAAATGATTTAAAGGTTACGCAAAGGGCAACTTGTAAACATTAAGGGTGCTGAATTAGTGGATTGAGCTGTCGGAGGAAGTGGTAGAGGCAATCAATGTATCTGTCTAAAAGGCATTTCAACAGGTACATGGATTGGAATTGATTAAAGGGATATGGACCAAACGCAAGCAAACGAGACTAGGTCAGATGGGTAAGTTGGTTGACATGGAATAGTTGGGCCAAGGGGGCTTTGTAATTCTACGCCTCTAAGGAAATATTACTGAACTTGAGCAAATATTTTGTGACCTGTCTTCCCAGTAGAAAATGTTAAAAACCCTTTTGGAAATAGTGAAACATTTAGCAGGATGTAGTTAGGGGGATAGTGAGTGCATTAGTTATTCTCTTCCAAAGTTCCATAGGTTTAAACACAGTTTCCAGAGATTGGAAGGGATCTAATGTAAATAAGCTGCTTAAGAATGGAGGTAGAGAGAAAACAGGGAACTGTAGACCTGACATCAGTCATAGGGAAAATGCTAGAATCAATTGTTAAGAAAGTGGTAACAAGTATTTAGAAAATAATAACATGATTGGGCAATGTCACCATGGATTTATGAAAGGTTGTGATGTTTAACAAATCTGTTTTTGAGTATTTTGAGGTTCTATCTCATAGAACAGAAAAAAGAGAATGGTCTGATGTACAATTTCAAGGCTTCAGTTCTGTCCTGACCTCAGGAAACAATTGTGTGGAGATTTACGGCTTTTTTCTGGTGCTTCATTTTCCGCCCACATCACAAAGATGTATTGGTAATTTAATAGGTTACCTTAAATAACCATTACCTGTATGTGCCTGGCAGGAGAATCAGGGTGGAATTGATGAACATGTCAGTGAGAATTGGTTACAAGCAAATAAAAGATAGGACTGATGGGAATATAGTTTGTGCTGACAAATACCTGATGTGCCGAATGATCACCTTCTGTGTTTTAAGGATGCCATTCAGAGATAAAATGACAGTGCATGGGAATTCGGGTCAATATATTGGTGTGGACTGAGGATGGATTAATGGATTGAACATTTAGGAATAAATCAGGTATTTTCAGATTGGATCTGTGTTTAAGAGGGTGCCATAGGAATCTGTCTTGTTCACAATCTATGTCAGTGAGGGGACCAAGTGTAGTGCACGCAAGTTTGTAATGTTGCAAACTTGGATAGCAGGCTATGAGGAGGACTCAAACAGGCTTAAGGGTGAAATAGACAAGTTAAGTAAGTGGGTTAGGATGTGGCATATGGATATATAACCTAGAAAATATGAGTAGTATATGAGTTGTTTAGTAGAAAAGAAAGAAAGTGTGTCATTCAGGATTAAGAGGAGGAGACATTGCTTGATGAAGGTGGCAAATCTTTGGTATTTACCATCCATGGGGTTGTTGAGCACTGAGGGGTTGGTGGATTTTTGACATATAAAGGGAATGAAGGGATATGGGGAATGTTCGGGAAAATTGCACTGAGGTAAAAGATCAGCAACGATCATATTGAATGGTGGAGCAAGCACCCAGGAATGAATGGTCTACCCTCACTCTAGGAACATTATGTCAATGTAGAAGCACTTAACATTATGTACATGAGAATATCAGGCACTGATACCATGTTCACCACACCAATGGAACCAGTATTTCTGAGAACTAGGTTTCTTACAAAGGTTTGTTAAAGAGTTAATGGTTTATGGAGAGTAAGTGAGCTAAAAGCAAATAAAACATAAATTCATTTTCTAAAGCAAAACATTGGGAATAATGAAGTTCTGCAGTGAGAGAAATGAGCATAGACCTGTTCAGGCAAAAAACTTGCTGTTAATATTATGTGGAAGCTCCAACCAATAAATATTTTCACATCAGAGAACCTACTGATCCGAAGGAGCCAGGTACTTACTTTGAGGGAATCTAGGAGGATTGTCATTGACATCTATGAGGGTGATGTTTACAGTCGTTGTCCCTGATAATCCCCCCATTTGTCCACCCATGTCCTTGGCTTGTACAACCACTTGGTATCCATCTTTAACCTCTCTGTCCATGTTTGATAAGGCTGTTCTGATGATGCCTGGGGAAGGAAGACAAGCATTATTGTTGCAGCTCAACTTAAAGTCTGTTTTGAGAAACAATCAGCAGAGGGCACCAATACTGTTTCAGGGAAGCAGAAGATAAACAGCAATGCAGTGACTGCAATCATTTCAATTTAGTTGTGCATACCTTGTGAATGGCTATTAAATTGACTATTAGCAGTAACACTATAATTAACATTTCTGAAGTGTTTACAATTTAACGAATATTTGTGAATAAGTGAGCATGAGGGTAGGCATGTGTTGGGTTGCCGTATGATCTTGTGGGTATATTAGCATATGGGTTATATTGCTAAAGTCATGATCCAGAAGCCTGGACCGCTGGTGATCAGGCATCACACACGGCAACATATGGGGAGTTTAAAATCAGTGAACTAAATTAATCTGGAACTAAAATGCTGATTATTCAATTACTGGTTTATTTTTTTTATTTTTCAGTTGTTCCTTCCAATTCAACTTATTTGCCTCAAATGCCATCAATCGTGGTGCAGCATGCAAAATTTGTCTACCATGACAATGTTATAGGCCAATGGTCAAATTGCAATCTTTGTTTTCACTGATAGGGAGCTTTAAACATGGGTCTTAACGGGTTTGTCCATGACAGTCAGGGTCCTGGCCATTAAGTAGGGTCTGAAGAAGTGTTCTGACCCGACATGCCACCTATCTCCAGAGATGCTGCCTGACCCACTGAAACCTCACTCTATTCCCTTGCCAGTGCAATCATATCCTTCCTGTAGTGTGGCTACCAGAACTGTATATGATATTGCAGCTGTGGCCAAACAGAACAATCCTAAAGTTGTTCCATAACCTCTCTGTTCTTACACCTGACCTGGCATTAAACTTTCTTGGCAATAAACCTGACGGTACTCCTGAATCCTTGCACAAAGCCTGGAAGCATTGTCTTTTCTAGGCTGCCCAACCTCCTCCGTTATCCAGCCTCCCTTCAATGCAGCACCATGCATTCTGGAGCAACAATCTGCTGCAGCTGGATGAACTTTCTTCAACAGATTGATTCCTGTGATGGAAGAATTGTCCCATGAAGAGAGATTAAGTCAACAGGGCATAAACTGCCACGGATTTAGAAGAATGAGTGGTGATCCAATGGAAACATACAAAATGCTTATCGGTATTAACGGGGTGGATGGAAGGATGAAGTTTCTCTCAGCTGGATGTGTTTAGAACTTGTGTCAAAATGAGGAATCAATCAATGAGAGACTAGATGAGAAGAAATGTTTTCACTTAAGAGGATCGCCGGTCTTTGGAATTCCCTACTCAAGTGGCTGAGTACATCCAAAACGGAAATCAATAGTTTTTTGGATTTCAGAAAAATGAATGAGACTGGGGTGTACACAAGGAAGTGGTCCCTGATCAGTCACTATCTTATTGAGCGAATGAGCAGACACATAGGAGAGAATGGTCTACTGAAGCTTCTATCTTTCATGTTGAGTGTTGGGTGTAAAATGGTATATATACATACAAGCTGGCTGCAATGATCACAATTGCAGCACTATATACAGAGCTATAAAACAATGACAAATATAACATCAATCTCAGTTTGGTGTTATACAGGGAAATGTGACAACACAGTTTTGTGAATCTTACAATTGAAGCTCTTGTTCTATATGCACATTTCACAACTAGCATTGGGATGACTAATTCCACTGATTTAATGCCAAAATGTGATGTGGAACAATTTTTAGTTTTTGAATCCTGACAATTAATTTGACGCTGATGGTTATATTTCTGGCTCCTTGTTCCTCCGATTTCCTCCCTTCTTTCAAATGAAGATTTACTTCTTGTGAGAAAAGCACGTATCATAAAACAGGTTTCCAGGCTTTTAACTCATTTGTGCCTGCAGTAATGTTCGAATTATTTTGAATTACTTTATGTATTTTTGGAAGCTTTTTGTGAAATGTTACTAACTTTAAAGTTACTGCAATTATATCATTTTTAATAGTTTTAATGCTTCTTAATGTCCGAGGAAGCGAAAAGCATTGAGAAATTCCGACAGCTTTAATAGACGGTAGAGTTGAGGACTCCGCTGCAGTCTTCAATGCTGGGCTTATTCTGGCCCACCCACAGGACCTAATGTCATCATTCAAGTCTCACATCTTGCTCAGGGCTTCGGATGCAGCACCCTTGACCAGCAAGTTCTTGAAGTGGATAGGAAAGTTAGATTCGAGAGAACAGAATAATCATGCAGTGAATGTGGTTAGCTGGCCCCACTCAGCTAAATTGTGTACGAAGCAACCACAGATGCTGGTTTAAACAGAAGATGGACACAAAAAGCTAGAATAACTTAGCGGCACAGGCAGCATCTCTGGAGAGAAGGAATGGGTGACGTTTCGGGTCGAGACCCTCTTCAGACTGGGGAACGGTCTTGACCCGAAATGTTACCCAATCCTTTTCTCCAGAGATGCTGCCTGTCCCGCTGAGTCACTCCAGCTTTTTGTGTCTATTCCCACTCAGCTAAATCTTGCCCAGTGCGTTGGTCCTCAACTGAGAGAAGACGAGCTCACCATCCAACCCAGAATAGGAACTTGAGAGCTTACAAACACTCCCCTCGAGATAACCATTTCCATGGGTCATCCTCGTCGTCTCTGCAGTTGATAGTGGTAAGGAGATCCTACCCACTATGATGCCTGACTCAGGTGCTCACCTGCTAACTGCTGAAGATGCCTGATGCCCAACTAGTGGCGAGGTTACTTAAGAGTTTCACCATTGCACAAGGTTCAAAGCCATGTGATTTATCTGTATGTAGTCTGAAGAAGGTTCTCGACCCGAAATGTCACCTATTCTTTTTCTCCAGAGATGCTGCATAACCCACTGAGTTACTCCAGCTTTTTGTGTCTGTCTTCGGTTTAAACCAGCATCTGCAGTTCCTCCCTACACCTACATAGTTAATCTGAGGTTAGCCTCAGGATTTGTGACTACTGCATATGATATGTTGCACACTGGGTATGGTACAATATTGCTCCCCCAGCCAGTTACAAGTCTCCTATGCTGATTAATGTGCATTTTCCTACGATACATTAGGTCATCCAGCCTGTTCTGATGTTTTGGGAGAGCTATCCAATTCATGCACTTGTACAGCAAATCCCACATGACCAGCATGCTATGTTTTTAGACATGAATCTTGAGTTATTGCATACCTGTCCTTGCTTCCACTGAGAAGTATGGTTGCCCCCGTAGAATGCTATAAACCACTCGTGCACTGTTTCCATAGGTGGGATCATCAGCATCACTCGCTGTGAGTTGTATCACCGATGTACCTGAAGAGAGGGCAAAGATAAACACACCGTTGTCCCACTGCAAGTCGAAGAATGTGCACCGTGGATTTTCTTTTTAGTTTTGCTAGTTTAAATAAATAGTTGGGGGGAATTTGATCACGCTATCAGTAAAATGTTTGGTGATAGATTGTTCACATTTTCCTCTCAAGTCTCATGAATTCACTCTCACAGAATATAAAAATGAATCCTGCTTTGTCTACTGTAAATCTTTACAGAATGTAAAAGCTGCGTTTGTGTTTGGGACGAGTGGCTTCCTGGCCCCACTCAGTTAATTTCACAACATCGGATAATGGTGCAGCTTAATACTTAAGGCATGTGAACACCCTTCATAGAGTTTTACCATTGCTGTTGACAATGATCATGTAAGGTGAACAACAGTGTTTGGATCAAAAAAGCTGGATGGGAAATCGCATAAAGATAAGTTTATCGTGACATGTGGGATAATCCTTCATAAAAACACTTATATTAACTTGGCAGCTTATGTATTTCTTGCCTTCGATATTAAGCCGCACCAATTAGTACATGGGACCTAACCTAAATTTGTACCTCAAAGAGCCCAAAGGAGCTTGTACAAGAGTTCACTGGATAATCTTGCTTCACGGTGGCTGAATGAGTCATATTCCATTTTTGTTACAGATCTCTCTGGGCATACCATTCTGTGATACCATCTGTTTATGGCCAAAAGTAAAAAGATCAATGACCATTTTCAAGTCTACAGGAAGGCAGCCATGATTCATTTGTGTGGAGTTTGTTGAGGAACATGTCAACCCAAATATCAGATGGTTATACAAGTACTCAGTGCTCCAACTAATATTGGAGGTCATAGAAAGAAGAGCTAGCAAAACATTTTCCACAGAAAGACAGTTCATTTCCATCCAGGTTACAGCACAATGCCTCACCTCAGCTGTGGTACAACCCTCGCCATGCTTTGGTCAACGGTAGACTTGAGTAATCTGTTACTCTCCTCAAACGAGCCTTTATCTCTCTGTAAATGTCTCATCAAATATCTGCTGTCTGTAATGAAGCTGACACCTTGCTCCCCTCATTCATCACTCCTGACATAGAAACATAGAAAATAGGTGCAGGAGTAGGCCATTCGGCCCTTCGAGCCTGCACCGCCATTCAATATGATCATGGCTGATCATCCAACTCAGTATCCTGTACCTATGCTGGCTCCTGGTCTGACAATGCCTTCAATTTGTTTTATTTAATCTAGTCTTTCAAAGCCCTCCACGACATCTTATGGAACCATCCTCAGAGCAGAATTCACTCTTGGGTCAGCTAAATTAATTGCCCAAATTCTGTGGATTATGCATCTTGAACTCTACTTCCGAAAAAGGGCGGCACAGTAGCCCAACAGTTGAGTTGCTGATTTACAGCGGCAGAGACCCAGGTTCAATCCTGACTACAGGTGCTGTCTATACGGAGTTTGTACATTCTCCCTGCGACTGCATGTGTTTTCTCTGGGTGCTCCAATTTCCTCCCACAATCCAAAGACATACAGGTTTGTACGTTAATTGGCTTCAATAAGTGGTAAAATTGATCCTAGTGTGTGTAGGTAATTGTATGGGGTGATCGTTGGTCAGCGCAAACTCGAAAACCGAAAGGGCATTTTTCACGCTGTATCTCTAAAGTCAACTAAAAGTAATGTGAAGTGTGTAAATCTACTGAAAGACAAGAATTAAAGTAGCACAAAAGTTATTGGTTGTGATTGATCAGGTCTTAAATGTGGCATGTCAGAACACTAGGCAGAAAATAAATAGAAGGAATCTGAGGTTTGTAGAACTGCCTGACTCCATTCGCAGATGGATTACCTGCCTTTCATTTTTGAAACAGGGCACAATGTGTGAAATACCACAAAGAAACGTTGTTGTAAATGGCAACAGGGTCCCCGAGTGCACTGAATTTAGTTTGTGAACTGAAACATAAATTTTGCAACTACATTAACTAAGGATCTTGCCTCTCCATTATCTGTCAGAACTCCATTGCATTCTTCTACTTTCCCGGCCTCCATCACATCTGTTTTGACAACATATCAGTGCTTTCAATATTCCTCCTTTTCTCCCCCTACTACCATATTCCCTGTACCGGCACTATATCCTGCACTTCTGCTCTCCGCCTTTTTACTCACACCCAGAGGAAGGACGGGACTCTCCTTGTCCTCACCTTCTATATCCAGGATGCTCTGGTTCCCACTTCCTCTGCACCAGCTCTCACCCCATTCTCAACCCTTCAGATCTGAAGAAGGGTTTCGGCCCGAAACGTCGCCTATTTCCTTCGCTCCATAGATGCTGCTGCACCCGCTGAGTTTCTCCAGCAATTTTGTGTACCTTTGAACTACTAGATGTTTATCACTATAATTCTCAGTTCCAGTCCCAATCTAATCGTAACCACAAGGAACCTCTCTAGGTACATTACAGCATTCTAGATTCAACACTGATACCAACTATTTCAGATACCAACTTTCACATTTCCAGAAGTTATAATTCTTTATCTCCTCCCACTGGCACTTCCCTGAGATATACAATAGACAATTGGTGCAGGAATAGGCCATTCGGCCCTTCGAGCCAGCACCGCCATTCAATGTGATCATGGCTGATCATCCCCAGTCAGTGTCCCGTTCCTGCCTTCTTCCCATATCCCCTGCTCCACTATCTTTAAGAGCCCTATCTAGCTCTCTCTTGAAAGTATCCAGAGAACCAGCCTCCTGAGGCAGAGAATTCCACAGACTCATAACTCTCTGTGAGAAAAAGTGTTTCCTCGTCTCCGTTCTAAATGGCTTATCCCTTATTCTTAAACTGTGGCCCCTGGTTCTGGACTTCCCCAACATTGGGAACATGTTTCCTGCCTCTAGCGTATCCAAACCCTTAACAATTTTATGTTTCAATAAGATATCCTCTCATCCTTCTAAACTCCAGAGTATACAAGCCCAGCTGCTCCATTCTCTCAGCATATGACAGTCCCGCCATCCCGAGAATTAACCTTGTAAACCTACGCTGCACTCCCTCAATAGCAAGAATGTCCTTCCTCAAATTAGGGGACCAAAACTGCACACAATACTCCAGGTGTGGTCTCACTAGGGCTCTGTACAACTGCAGAAGGAATATACCTTACGTCATTCACTTGCCTTAACCTTATGACTGTTGTAATTCACTTTCCACCTCTCACTATATTACCGACTCACTCCTTTTGTTCCTGCTATGCCTTCCTCATTCTCTGTAACGTAATAATGTTCAAAATTTTCAGCAAGTGTTTTCAGCACTTCCTGTTCTTATGATATGAATGAAACTGTTTAGTTTCGTTTTGTTTAGAGATACAGTGCGGAAATAGGCCCTTTGGCCCAACGATTCGCACTGACCAGCGATCCACGCACACTAGCACTATCCTGCATACTGGGAACAATTTACAATCTTTACCGAAGCCTATTAACTTACAGACCTGAGCGTAGAGTGTGGGAGGAAATCGGAGCACCCGGGGAAAACGCATGTGGTCACAGGGATAACGTGCTAACTTTATACAGACAGCACCTGTAGTCACGATCAAACCCAGGTCTCTGGCGCTGTAAGGCTGCAACTCTACCACTGCACAACATATACATATGCTACTGTATAACTGGATAAGTTATCTTTTGTAAGTTACACTTGCTATCACTCTTCTACCTGCAGTACTGTTTCAGAGTCATGCTCCCTGATTTAGTGCTGGACTTTACAACTTTCAAGAGTGTCCTAAATTCCTGAAAGAAGCTGTTCTACAAATGTTTCTTACCTATTGGAGACATTTCAGGAACACTGGCTATGTAAGGCCCATCGAGGAACTTTGGTTCATTGTCATTGATATCCTGGATCTTTATGATGAATTCAGACTCTGGCTCCATTGGTCTACCAGTCCATCTGTCCAAGGCTTGTGCACGCAGAGTGTAGTGAGATTTCTCTTCCCGATCCAATCTCTGTACTGCATGAATGTCTCCAGTGTTGTCATCGATTGTGAAAACAGAACCTGCTCCATCGCCAGAGAGGATGTATCTGACAGACCCTTCTCCTTTGTCCATGTCTGAATGAAGCTAAAAGAACACAATGATAAATCACATTTATTAATGTTGATTTCCTTACCTTTTAGTTTCAGTTTAAAGATACAGCACGGAAACAGGCCCTTTGGCCCACCGAGTCCGCACCGACCAGCGATCCCCGCACATTAACACAATCCTTCACACACTAGGGACAATTTACATTTTATACCAAGCCAATTAACCTCCAAACCTGTACATCTTTGGTGTGTGGGAGGAAACTGAAGATCTTAGGGAAAACACACATGATCACAGGGAGAACGTACAAACTCAGTGCAGACATCACCCGTAGTCAGGATAAAACCCGGGTCTCTGGTGCTGTAAGGCAGCAAATCTACAGCTGCGCCACTGTGTCGCTCTTCACTTTATTATTCCTCTTATTATTTCTGTTTATTATTCTTTACTCCTGCATTCCTCCCTTTGTCCTCAGCATGGATCAATAGATAGAAATTCTTAATCAATAATATTGATCCATAATCAATCATGGATCAACAAAAAGGAACTCTTAACTATTTTAAACATCGATTTCATCCCTACCTTTTATATCTTGGAGCAGAGAATTTTACAAAATATATGTAATCACAGAGGAACTCTATTAGTGAGTGAAGGGTTAATAATAGAAGTTATGTTTTGAAGTAATTGGGAGGAAACATCATGGCTGTGATGTGGAATGCAAATTCACTAGTGATGATCAAAAGAGTTCTGGATAAATTATTGAAGAAATTACAATTCCGAGTCTTTGAATGAAATGCGGGGGTGTGCAATTTCTGTAATTGAAGAGATTTACAAAGATTCTGACATGCTGAATGTTTCCAGTGTTTTGGTTATATTTCAGATGCTTATATTTCAGATTTCCATCCTCAGAAATATTTTTCTTCAATATAATTTTGTGTAGGCATTGCCCATTTGCCCACTATGGGTCATTGAGTCAAATATTCTTGGTTCAAATCCCTTGCTTAGAGATGCAATTGTAAAAATCTAGCTGTCTTTCTATGGAACACCGTCCAAGATGTTGTATGTCTGGCCCTTATCCATGATTATCACCATTTGATGGCTATTTGACCAGCTGTTGGCAGCTCAAACATTTCGGGAGAGGTATTTCAACTCTTTTTCTAGATTAAAGAAATTCCCCAAAGTCTATCTCTTGCACTCTTGTCGGACATCATAATAAACTTTGCTTCTCCTGGCCCAGAGGCATGTTTCCTTAGAGTCATGGAAACGGTTTCTTTGGCTCACCGTGTTCCTGCTGGCCCTCAAGTACCTTTTTATGTAAATCCCATTTTAAAGCTCTCAGCCTATAGCCTTCCTTGCCACATGGTGGCGCAGCCCCTGTCCCACTTAGGAAACCGGAAAGGAAACCTCTGGAGACTTTGCGCCCCACCCAAGGTTTCCGTGCAGTTCCCAGAGGTTCCCGGAGGTTTTTGTCAGTCTCCCTACCTGCTTCCACTACCTGCAACCTCCGGCAACCACCTGCACCCTCCGGGAACCGCACAGAAACCTTGGGTGGGGCGCAAAGTCTCCAGAGGTTTCCTTTCAGGTTTCCTAAGTGGGACAGGGGCATTTCAGCGCCAGAGACCTGGGCTCGACCCTGACTGAGGGTGCTGTCTGTATGGAGTTTGTATGTTCTCCCCGTGTCTATGTGGGTTTCCCTAGGTGCTCCGATTTCCTTTCACACTCCAAAGATGTCCAGGTTTGTAGATTACTTTGGATTCTATAAATTGTAAATTGTCCCTCGTGTGTAGGATAGTGTTAGTGTACAGAATCGCGGGTTGGCGCTGACTCGGTGGGCAGAAGGGCCTGTTTCTGGGCTGTATCTCTAAAATAAACTAAAAGCCACAGTGTTTTTAGTGCTAACCCACGTTCCCCACGAGTCAAAGAGTCAGACATATATTATGGAAACAGGCTTTTCAGCTCAACCCACCCATACTCTAAATGTGGTCTAATCAAAGTCCTTTAAAGCTGATCTTTGCTTTCTGACCATATTCAATGCTCCTACCTATGAAAGCAAGCATACTGTAGGCTTCTTTACCACTCTATCTACATGTGTTGCCACTTTCAGGTGTTATGGACTTGAACCCAAGATCCCAGTGTACATTAAAACTGTTAAGGGTCATGCCATTAATTGTATATTTTCTCTTTACATTTGATCTCCCAAAGTGCAGCACCTCACACTTGATCGAATTAAACCCCATTTGTCATTTCACCACCTATTTCTGTAGCTGATAAATATCCTGCTATTTATCTTGACAGGCTTCCTCACAGTTAGTGACCCACAGCAATCTTCAGATTCAATTTTAATTGTCATTGTCAGTGTACAGTACAGAGACAACGAAATGCATTTAGCATCTCCCTTGAAGAGCGACATAGCAAACGAATTGAATTTAAAAAAAAAATAAGAAGGGGGGGGGGGGGGGGTGGGGTGATTGGCAGTCACCGAGGTACGTTGTTTAGTAGAGTGACAGCCGCCGGAAAGAAGCTGTTCCTCGACCTGCTGGTTCGGCAACAGAGAGACCTGTAGCGCCTCCCGGATGGTAGGAGGGTAAACAGTCCATGGTTGGGGTGAGAGCAGTAGAGAGATCTTGGTGTCATCTGTAAACTTACTAACTAACTAACCCATCTATATTTATATCATTTTAATAAATCACTAACAGCATAGGTTCCAGCACAGATCCCTGTAGAACTCCACTGGTCACAGACTTCCAGCCTGAATATTGTTTCTGAATCTGTCTGATGTTAAAAGACAATTAACACTATCAAAACTATTAAAAATAAACTATTTGAAAATGTCAAAAGTTATTTTATTAAAGATATAAAATAACATAACATCCAGAATCACTTGTTAAAATGAACAAGATTTGGTAAAACTCAAATAATTGAAAGAGATCTGAACATTCAAACACTTCAGTATCTTATGGGCACCAGTGGAGAGAGCGTGTGCATCAGTACTTCCACCACCTCTCCAGTACAGGTTGTCTAAATGGATTCCCATTACAACAGTTGTTAAGTTGCCACAGCTATGCACTCCTACATTGAATTTCACTGGTGTCAAGGTGCGGTTTTGTGAAAAACACCTAATTCAGCTGCCAAAAATTTCAAGATTTCTGCATTTGCGTGACAATCCAAAAGCAACTGCTGACTAGCTAAATTGTGCATGCCTTTGCATTCCACACTTTAACACCCGTACCCGGCAGCAGGGAAGTCTGAAAATGATGGAGGTCAAATGGTGATGCCATCCATGTCATTGCCTTTCTGGATGATAAGAGATGGACTCATTATCTGCAACTATGTCACTTACAGCAGAAAGAAAATGTCCGTTGTGCAGAGAACAACTTTCTGGGAAGTTAAAGTAGTTAACGGAGTTTAACATTACAGTTTTCAATATGTACTTTTATTGTTCTTACCTTGCCAACGTACAATGGTTCTGTTCCAGTGTATTCTTCTAACACAAAAAACTGGTTCCATACCCAACCTCTCTTCACACGATGATGCAGCAATTTATCGTGTTGGCTATACTCCATCTCATATGCTAGCTGCACCTTCAGTACTTGCACTAAATCAACTAGACACAGAAATAGGCATGACCCCTGGAAATACTTATAGCCCATTATATTGCAAATGAACACAGCCGATCGTTATAAGAATTAACGTGAGTGAATAATAAAAGGGAAAGGGCTGAGACTTTGCAAACTGTTTTTGGAAAGTAGGTGTGACAGTCTTTGGTCAGATATCTTTATCGAGTTTTAGGATGAGGTGGTTGATATCAGAATAGAAATTTTCAATTGATTGCCAGGAAAATAAAGGCTTCCCTCCAACGAATTCTGGAAATCTTCATCGGTTTCAGACCTGCAACAAAACCAGAAAAGAGGTTTCAAGAATCTGTTGGGAAAATGAAGAAAGGCAAACATGTATCCTAAACAATACACTGCATATATGCTGGAGAACAGAAAGGCATTAGAAGTGACTGTGTTTTTAATCTATCTACCTCACTTATAAAATAATAGCGTCACGGTGTATGTTACTGGGCTAGTTCGCACTAAATGCCAGCCAGTAATTCCACAGAGAATTGCCAACTACCTACTGTAAGTCATGTGTGCCTCTCCATTCCAGACCTCTGCACCTGTGCTCTGCAGCAGGGAAATCCAAAAATGCTGGAAGTCGGATGGTGGCATCCTCCGTCATTGTCTTTCTGGATGATAAGAGACTAGTTCATTGTCTGTGGGTTTAACATTACCCATTTGAATCTGTTATCACCTTCTGACATATATGGCTCAGTTCAGACACAAAAGCCCCATCCCAAACCTGTAGAAAGGGGTCCCGACCCAAAAAGTCACCCATCCATGTTCTCCAGGGATGCTGCCTGATCTGCTGAGGTACTCGAGAACTCTGTGTTTTTTTATTTTCCCATCCCCGACCTCTCTTGTAATTCCACTGGACTCAGACCTAAGTGCATGATTGGTTCTGCAATGCACTGAATAATATAGACAATAGACAATCGGTGCAGGAGTAGGCCATTCAGCCCTTCGAGCCAGCACCGCCATTCAATGTGATCATGGCTGAGCATCCCCAATCAGTACCCCATTCCTGCCTTCTCCCCATATCCCCTGACTCTGCTATCTATAAGAGCCCTATCTAGCTCTCTCTTGAAAGTATCCAGAGAACCGGCCTCCACTGCCCTCTGAGGCTGAGAATTCTACAAACTCACAACTCTCTGTGTGAAAAAGTGTTTCCTCATCTCCGTTCTAAATGGCTTCCCCTTATTCTTAAACTGTGGCCCTTGGTTCTGGACTCCCCCAACATCGGGAACATATTTCCTGCCTTGTCCAAACCCTTAATAATCTTATACGTTTCAATAAGATTCCTTTCATCCTTCTAAATTCCAGAGTGTACAAGCCCAGCCGCTCCATTCTCTCAGCATATGACTGTCCCGCCATCCCGGGAATTAACCTTCTAAATCTATGCTGCACTCCCTCAATAGCAAGAATGTCCTTCCTCAAATTATGTCTTGATACACTTTTTCTACCCTAACCATTACAAACATAGATAAATATATTGGACAATTTTAACACTGTTTACTGTCAGAAGCCCATCAGCCCAGTTAGGAATCTTGGTTGGCATTGATGAGTTAGGCCAAAGGGTCTGTTTCCATGTTTTCTAGATCTATAACTCGATGATTCCATCAGGGTAGTCCATAGGCATTGGTACCTGCTGTCCATGGCATGGATGATGTTCATGGACTGAACCAGCTTACCAATGGACAACAGCACTGAGGTCAAGAGCATATTTCATGCTGTACAGCCATGACATTTATTGTTGCCATAAAAAGCATGCGGTTCAGCCATAAAAACATAAAAGACAAACATGAGGCACAGGCCGTGTTGAGCACAATCAAACAAATTGTGCTCAACATGGCTTGTGCCTTCCGCATACCTTAGTAGATTTAAGTTAGAAGTTCTTTAATCGTTCATTATAAGAACAGCTGGAAACCATAAGATTGAATAAATCGCACCTTCAAAACTAAAAAATAATAAGATTATTTTACTGGGTTTTTTTTAACACATCTTAATGCATTTTACAAATATTGACAATTTGTAAATGACATCACAATCGTAATGCAGGAATTGCAACAGCCTGCATGAACACAGGCATAACTATCCTTTTTTCAGAAGGCTAAATATCAGCCAAGAACACAGCTTCAATATGAATGATTGAATGAATGAATGATACTTTATTATCTCATGCTACGTCACAGTAAAATTCTTAGTTTTGCATACCAGACACAAAGTTGCAAAGTGTACAATAAATAGCCATGGTACTTTCTAGAGCTACTTGAGAGGGCAGATGGGCCTGCAGTTTAACTTCTCGTCCAAAAGATTCCTTCTTGGACAGTGCAGGGTCCCTCTCAGAAATGTGTTGGTGTGAGTTAATTTCTGCAGGGAGAAGGAAATCCAACAACATTTCTGACTCAGAAGCAAAATGTTATCTATTGGCCATGGCTGGTACCTTCATTGGAAGGACGATACTTTGCTGGCTACTATTCTGCATTCTTTAGAGCATTTGCTTATTTTGTTTGCCTATTCTTATTCCCAGTTCTTCTATTGGGGAAGGAAGCACTTCATTTTGATACTCTGGCAATTTTCTTTGCAATTGAGAAGCTGTTCAAGCTTGAGTGAATAACAGTGATCGTTTACATGAATAAATAGAATGCCTTGATCCCTTTGATAGAGTACCCCATTAATTCCTTGGGCACTTAGACAGAACCTGCAAGAGGAGGAAGTCTCACTTTCAAAATCACTTTCACAAAGACAAGAAATTACAAAGATTTATGAATGTACTATTTTTTTTTTTTAACCAGCATTATTCGATGAGAATTGCTTTAAAAGATTAACTTAAGGTTAGATGGAGCTTAATTAACATACATATTTAATGATACTGCTGAATTATGAGGTTAATGACTGTAGCAGTGCTAATGTTTCCCCGTTCCCTTTGTTCGTTGAGGTCAGTAATCACGAGCAATATAATCACTGTTTAAGGAAAGAACACTTATGGTGTTGCTCGTGTGTGCTGTAGTTCTGAATATCTTTTTTTGTGTGATTAAATATTGTTTACCTGTTTACAAGTCAGTTATTCGTTTTTTTTCTGAACATTTTGACTCAGCCGTTATACCTCACAATCAAATTACCCCAAAAGTTTCAGTGGGTAACAGACATTCATCAACCCAGTTTTTGAAGGACAGGAGACAATTGTGACCTTGGTAAGTGCCACAGTAGGAAAAGCCAACACTGCCCAGTGAGAGTATTTGAGAGTAGAAATGTGTGTGCAGTAGACTCCAAATTTGTGTTTGTTCCTCCTCTATAGATGAAATACTTCACTAATTGAGGTTATGCCCCAGGGTTAATAATGCAGTGGGATAGATTATTGATCCAGAGATGTATGTTCCATTCTCACCGCCGTAGCTGGGCAAATTAAGTAGTTAAAGGAGTCTAGGTTATTTAAACAAAATCTAATGTCAGTAATGGTGATCAGTGAGTTACAAATATAAATCCAGTTCACAATTCACCTTTTGGAATGAAAGTTGTGAGTCTTGCTGAGTGGCATAAGTGACTCAGATCAATGTGGTCCGTTTGAATTGGCCATTACACTTCCTCCACCCTGATTCTCAACATCGTTCTCCTTAGGGTTGCAAGCACAGACCCCTGCTCTAGTCCCAGTGTATCCATGTCCATGTGGAAAGTACAGGACAAACTTTTCTTTATGACAAACAATTTTTATGTTTGGCGATCATACCGGTGTTGTCAGCTGGATCAACATTAATGATGAATCTTAGTAGAGGAAAGAGTTTGGGAGCCTTTTGTCATGGAGTCAGCAGAACAACCTAAGCCATTAACATCAGCAAGACAAAAGAGTTGGATGTTGACCTGTGAAAGCAGAGTCTGCGAACCTGTCCTCATCAATGTTGTAGAGATGGTCGACAGCCTCAAGTTTCTTGGCATCCATATCACCAGCAACCTAATCTGGTCCCTTCTTGCTGAAGTGGTAATCAAAAATGCACGTCAGTGCTTTCTTATGTGTCTGAGAAGATTTAACATGAAAATGAAGATTGTCTCGAACTTCTACAGATGTGCTGTAGAAAGTAATTTGACGGGATGCATCCCAGCCTGAACATGCAGAAAATGGTGATCAGCTCAGTCCATCATGGTCTTGTCGCTTACTTCCAGTCAGTCCATCATCATGGTACAGAGTATCAAGAAGTCTTGAAGAATCGTCAAGGATGCCTGCCACCATGGCTATTCCCGTTTCTCTCCACTACTTTCTGGGAGAAGATACAGGTGCTTAAAACCTGGATGTCTGGTCTTAAGAACAGCTTCCTGAACCATTACCTCTTTCACACATTCTTCATGGAGATACTGCCACCTATATCTCTTAACGTCACCTCATTCAGTTATTCTATTATTACACCTTTTTTTCCCCACACTGCTTCAGATTGCATTACTATCTTTGCACCAGTCTGCCACTTTGCATTATTTGCTGTATTTAATGTTGTATCTAT
Organism: Leucoraja erinaceus; assembly: GCF_028641065.1. Taxonomy (NCBI): domain Eukaryota; kingdom Metazoa; phylum Chordata; class Chondrichthyes; order Rajiformes; family Rajidae; genus Leucoraja; species Leucoraja erinaceus. The sequence continues at coordinate 73,059,876 of NC_073378.1, read as the reverse complement.
TATTACCATTTTCTATTTACTCCCCAAGCTCCGTGTGACGAGGAATCTCATTGTACCCTGGTCTATATGACAAAAATCGAATCGTAATTGACTTATAACTGCCCCCAAAATTGCCTTGCAAGCCACTTAGTCAAGGGTGATTGTGAAGAGCAGAAAATGCCCACAGCACCATGTCTGTGAATGAATGTAAGAAAATACCTTGTCTTTTAAAAAACAGATAGCAAGTAATAACATAATGAGGTTAATCTTATCTTCACATTGCCTTCTCAGGATTATCCTATGCCATTTATGACTATTAAGAGAATTGAGGCAATGGTTAAGGCAATTCAGAGCACATAGGTTTGAACAAGATGTTTCAACAAAATTCCTTTCATTGAGGTGTAATAGATTTCCTATTGCTTAAAAGCTATTTAAAATACATTGAGGTGCTAGATCTGCCCAGCTAGAAATGTCCTAATTTGTTTTGGCCACTCTGTTAAACGAGTAGAGATTCTTGGACAAACTGATGAAGGAGTAGAACCCCCCACTAAAAGTATCTCAGCAGTTCTGAGAATTAAAAAAAAAATCGACAGTGATAGATTATAGCCCCTTGCATACACAACTGTGAGGTAATGGCACATGAAGGGAATACTTTGTCATTTAAAGAATCAGCCGAAAATGATGACTCGACTGTTTTGGAACATTAAACGTTGAAACACTGCAATATGTATTTTGATGCTTCACATGACCCAAGTTTAATTTTGAGAAATAGTGTGAATTGATCAAACAGTGGAAAGTTATGCTTAAAAAATGATTATTAGAGTATTTGAAAGCTAGAGCTAAACAGCACAGAAACAGGCCATTTGGCTCAACTTGCTCAGGCTGGCTAAAAATGCCTAAGGTAGGCACAAAAAGCTGGACTAACTCAGCGGGTCATGCAGAATCTCTGAAGAAAAGGAATAGGTGATGTTTTGGGTCAAGACTGAGCTTAGTCCCACTTGTATATGCCTGACCCATAACTTTACTATCCATGGACTTTTTCATTTCATGATTACCCTCAATTCCCATAAACATATCGATTGTGGCCATAAATATACCCAACAAACTATTAACTACAGAAACAAAGAAGTGCAGATGATGGTTTACAAAAAAAAGAGACATAAGGTGCTAAGGTAACGCAGCAGATCAGGCAGCATCTCTGGAGAACATGGATAGGTAATGTTTTGGGTCAGGACCTCCTTCAGACCAACCTGAAGCGCACCTATTCATGTTCTCCAGAGATGTTGTCTGACCCGCTGTGTTACTTCAGCACTTTGTGTCTATCATGGTCACTAATATCATGGTCATTAAAGAAATTTAAACTGGTAATTGCAATATCTCTGAGGTATTCCAAAGCTTTAAAGCCACTTACAAGCACTAAAGCCACTCAAGCAAATCCATGTTTCCTCATTTTCGACCAAAATGGCCAATGCTTTATCCTGAGACAATGGACACTAACTCTGTCACGTTAGCATTAATCCTGTCAGTGCCTCTCGGGATTTTGTATGTCCCAATTAAATCTCCGCATATCGTTCTAAAGTCTAGAGACAGACGGTCTACTTGATCTCTCTTCAACTATAGCTCCCTTGCCTCAGGGACCCACACAGAACTGATTCCAAGCAATTCCATCCTCTTTTAGGTACAAAGAACAAAACTGCAAACAATATTCCAATTGTGTCCTAACCAAAGCTCAAAACAATTTCAGAAAGATTTCCCTTCTCTTCTATTGCAATCTCCTTGTAATGAATATTAAATAAGGCAGTAATGAAGGGAAATGGAACAGAAGATGTTATCAAAGAGTTGCTCTGGTTTAATGGCTTCTGCTTCCAATTTGAACTAATGGTGGAAAATCTACACCTCATAAATAAGCTGGAGTTCGGTTCCTACCTAAATGAGTGCAGCTCCTGTAATGTGCAGAGTATTTCATAAGCTGCGGACCAGATTCAGATCAAACAGAGCCTCTCTGATTTCATTGACTGGTTTATTTGGAAATGCACTTTTTCTGGGCAGCTATCAGTACAACAACATCATCAACAAGTTGGATTTAAATGCTTCTCAATGCAGTAAAAGTATCCCAAGCTTTGTCCACAGTAACCATATATATATTACTAAAACTGTGTTCTTGACCGGTTTCGGCTTTCTGTGCTGCAGTTTCCGAGTGTATGCCACCACCTACGGCCGTCATTTTTGGCCACCTCGCTAAGAGCCCCCCTCCGCCATACCCTTAATTTGGTTTGAAAATGAAAATATGGTTAAAGGTAAAAAAAAAAGCACTGCCTGCAAATAGTTGTTTGGGTTTGGGTTGAAGTAAAAAGGCACTCTCCCCCCCCCCCCCCTCCCCTCCCCCCCCCCCCCCCCCTCTCCCTCCCTCCCCCCTCCCCTCCCCCCCCCCCCCCCCCCCCTCCCCCCCCTCTCCCCCCTCCCCTCCCCTCCCCCCCCCCCCCCCCCCCCCTCTCCTCCCCCCCCCCCCCCCTCCCCCCCTCTCCCCCCCCCCCCCCTCTCCCCCCCCTCTATCCCCCCCCTCTATCCCCCCCCCCTCTATCCCCCCTCCTCTCTATCCCCCCCCCTCTCTCTCCCCCCCCCTCCCCCCTCCATTAGCGTGAGTGCGGGGGGAGGGGGGGGTAGTTAGTGTGTGATGCTGCATGCGCCTCCCCCCCCACAACCACACGTTGGGGGAACAGACGGGTCTGCACTTGGTCTAGTATCAAATAAAATTTGACACAGAACCACATAAAGAGAATGAAGTGGAAGAGGTAGTGAGGCAAATAAACTGCATTTGCTATTATCTTCTGTACAATCTGTACATTTTCTTGGTAGGTTATCAAATCTGATATATTTTTCTGACTGTGATTTAAATTGAATTCTATGAAACAAAGAGGATAGAGACCTGAAAGCAAATGATGGAACTTCGAATGATTTACATAATACATTTTACAACCACTTAACTTCTAAAAGCCTGATTTCATCGCAGGTACAGTTTAGCATTTCCTTTTGAAATGTGTTCAGCAAACTTTTTCTTTGGAAAGGAGGAGAACATTTTTTGTTAACAAGCAATTAACCACACAGCACGATGCATTTCAGTTTGATTTAGGGATGGCTCTGTGTGTAAACAACCAAGAAATGGTTCAATGAATACTTTTTCTTGAAAGCAACATGATTTGAAGTACAGCATTCAGGGACAATTCACTATTTCTTTTCTGAAAGATTGCACCAATATTTCATTATCGCTAAAGGATGCCAACAGTTACAGATTGTGAAAATTAACATATTTCTCCTTCAGCATCTCTCTAACCTGACGGCAATACTGATCTCAAGAAGGACATGTTTTCTCAATGGTTGAGGGTCTTTTGTTAAGATCAATTCAAAGTAACCTGGGACCTCAGTTAGTTCGGGCATAATCTTTCTTCTGCTTTTGGATGTTGCTCTATTCAATGAAGCTTATTATTCATTCAGCAGGCATAAAACATCCTCTATCTACATGGCCTTGGGTTTGAATAGCTTTTGTGCAGCAAACCACAGTTGGGTCAATTGGTTATTACTGTGTGTATAAGACAGTGATCCGCACGATGACTCATGGTAGTAAAAGAAACCAAGGCAAACCCCATCTCAGCAGAACATCCTCCTCGGTTTATAAACGGGAAAGAACTTTATCTTCCCCTTTACTGAAGAATATGGATGAAAGCACAGCCCCTTTGTCAATGGATGAGTTGTTACAACTGCCTATTATTCACTGACTTTTAATACACAATCCTGGCATCTTCTGAGTGCCACTTTTGTGCTCTGCTTGATTATGGGTTTGATCTCCTTACCCATGTCTTGCTTTATAAGAAATGCTCTGTCAGCACAAAGCAAAAAATAACTGAGCCCACCACCCCAGCCATTACTCAGTTAGTTGCACTCTTTAGCAGGATTTAAGAAATGCTCGATAACCTTGAACACAAATATTTTGGCAGACATTCTTTGTAGTGCAAAAATGCTGTATTTTGAATTTTTATATTCAAATAGTTTACAATGATCAACGATTCTATAGCATGACAGAAACACAGAAACATAGAAACATAGAAATTAGGTGCAGGAGTAGGCCATTCGGCCCTTCGAGCCTGCACCGCCATTCGATAGGATCATGGCTGATCATCCAACTCAGTATCCCATCCCTGCCTTCTCTCCATACCCCCTGACCCCTTTAGCCACAAGGGCTACATCTAACTCCCTCTTAAATATAGCCAATGAACTGGCCTCAACTACCTTCTGTGGCAGAGAATTCCACAGATTCCGCACTCTCTGTGTAAAAAATGATTTTCTCATCTCGGTCCTAAAAGACTTCCCTCTTATCCTTAAACTGTGACCCCCTAGTTCTGGACTTCTCTAACATCGGGAATAATCTTCCTGCATCTAGCCTGTCCAACCCTTTAAGAAATTTGTAAGTTTCTATAAGATCCCCCCTCAATCTTCTAAATTCTAGCGATGTACAAGCCGAGTCTATCCAGTCTTTCTTCATATGAAAGTCCTGCCATCCCAGGAATCAGTCTGGTGAACCTTCTCTGCACTCCCTCTATGGCAAGAATGTCTTTCCTCAGATTAAGAGACCAAAACTGTACGCAATACTCCAGGTGTGGTCTCACCAAGACCCTGTACAACTGCAGTAGAACCTCCCTGCTCTTATACTCAAATCCTTTTGCTATGAATGCTAACATATCATTAGCTTTCTTCACGATTCATGATAATGAATAATCAAATGTATATGCGTGATTCTCATCTCCTGGGGTTAGTCCTTGGAGGTAACTATAATAGGATAGTTAATCACCCGGCAGGCAGAGGACTAGGCATATTGGAACCATAGGTCTAAAATTCCCCAAGAAAACAAAGGCAACACTTGCTCAGTACACGTAAACTTAGTGCAAAAACTAACTCAGCAATGTTTGGTCAAGGATACTCCATAAACTGGCAATCACCTCAAGCTGTTGATTAATTCACAAGGCTTTATTAGTAACCTCGGGAAAGTGTGCACTTAAACTCCCTTTATGATTCACACAATACTCCATTTGTGCCATAAAAACAAATATACTGTAAAAGTTAGGATTTTTAATGATGATGTTTCAATTTTTGCAATGTTACAACCTTGAGGTTCAGAGCGGGGACAATAAGAAATGTATGGTCTTTTGTTTTCTACAGTCCCTTAGTGGTTAAATTAGCATAAGTTGCAAAAATCCGGTATGCATTAATGGCGTAGAAATAGAGATGGTTGAAAGCTTCACGTTCCTTGGAGTAAATATCAGCAGCGATTTGTTCTGGACCACTCGTATTGAAGCAATGGCCAAGAAAGCACACCATCGCCTCTATTTGTTTAGAAGGCTTAGGTTATTCACGTTATTCCCTTTATCATGTATCTCTGCACTGGGGATGGCTCGATTGTAATCAGGTATTGTCTTTCCGCTGGCCAGCATGCAACAAAAGCTTTTCACTGTACCTTGGTATACATAACAATAAACTAAACTAAACTAGTGTAGAGTTATCTAGAGATCCAGACTAATGATTTGGAGATGCTAACTTGAGTTGCATCTTAGTGATTATGGAATTTAAATGCAAATAAAATAATTTGGAATGTACAAAGCAAATATTAGTGATCAATAAACTATTAGTTATTTTTAAGAGCCACCTGATTGGTATACTTAATGAAGAAACTCTGCCATTTTTATAGTGTATGGTCTTGACCATGGCTGGGCGGGAGACTATACAGAATGGAGCCGTTGGAGTCAAAACGGTAGGAGGAGGGGTGGAAGGACGTTCCCCCATAACGGCAAGTTTTAAGCCTGGACCTGCAGGTAAGTGATACTGCGGTCTTTATTGTATCCATACTGTTCTACAGGTGGGGAAACATGCACAAGGCAAAGAAGTCGACCAGAGCTGCGACAAAGCTGGCAGAGGAAAACCGCGGAGTTGCGGACGCCAGCAGCGACCGGCGGCACAGGAATCACCCGTAAGGGAACAGCTGTGCCCGACTTCGCCTCCGCACCAGCCAGATTAAACACTGCGTCTGGGCGGGAAGGCAAGAAGAAAACCAAAAGAGTCATTGACTGATGAGTCCGACTTTGCGCAGCCGCGAGCGGCCGGCGACTGTGAGCGCTGGAGCCGGTTGGAGCGGCTTATGGAGCAAAAGCTCCAACATGACAGACTCCGGGAGATGGAGCCTAGTCACAGTGGGGATATAAAAAACTCCCACAGCAGCACCTTACGTAGGGCTGCACAGTGCATCTCCCTCATCAGAGGGGAGTACTGGGGGTCAATTCTGGGCAGACCCTGAAGAGGGGTTTGACGAACAAAACTACAAGTGTGCAGGGGGTGCAGGAAGGCTGGAACGGGAGTCAGAAGGCAGGATGTTTAGCTAAGACGCTGTGGCATTATTCTGCAATACGGAGTATGAGATTAATAGTCTCAGGAGAACGCCATCCGCCCAGCTTTAAACCCTAAGTTTGCAGAGCTGTGCAGACCTGGAGGGATTAAACCACCAATATTACTACTTGGGGGCAACCTGTCAAAACAGGTAAAAGAGCTCAATAATGAGGCCAATACCCTGGGGCTCATAAAGGTGGCAACAGGCAGGATCTCCTACACACGACAACAGCACCTCCATGCACCCACCAGCAGGAAGACACACAGAAGCTGGTGAAAGCTCAAAGGCCGGGCTACAGGACAGAGGTCTTTTAGGCCTGGCCCAGACCGGCCTTCCTGGAAGACGTGCAACCCCAAATCCCAAATCCAAAAACCGACTACACAACCTCTACAGCGACTGCAAGGAAGAAAACAAACTTTCCACTGGTCACCATGGAAGTAGGGCGGTCTGGACTCTTCCAAAAAAAAAAAACAGGAGGTGTAAATAACACAAATTGGTGTGTAGATTACATTTTCTTGGGAGGCATGGAGTGCAATAACTACTAACACTTATTTTCTACCTAGTGTTCAGGGATATACAATTGAATTTGTGCAAAAGATTCCCGGTTCAGCATGTACCGAACTGAATGTTCATGCCATCACGATAAGAAAAACTGGAAGTGCATGCTGAACTGGAGAGGCTAGATGCTAGGGAATCATGGGGAAATCCCAACATGACTCTTTGGAATTCATGTCAATATCTTTAGAAAAAAACAAAAAGATGTGGTTACCAATCATTCAGGTCTGACAAACCTGAATACATTGTGCAGTAAATTCATTCGAAATTGGAAACCTTTGTTATTGCCAAACAATTGATCCATAGGCTACTTTATGAATTGCATCCATTAAAAGATGCTTACTATACGGTGTCTAGGCGGAAGGATTATAGATGTTATTAATTCTAAGCTAACACCTTCCACCACTAAGAACTACTTGGGGTTCACCTTTGACTTAGTCTACATGTGGGTAACTTATCAAAGGAAGGTACAGACTTAACTGAGGCCAACAACCTCATTGACATCAGTAAACCACCTATTTGACTGGTAGCAAGGGTAATTGGCAATACTGTGGCCTTTCCAGCCTCACTGTTTGACCTTTGTATTACCAATAATTACAAGGACAAAGGTATAAGCACTTAAAATCAATACTGGTCATGTGTAGAGACCAATGAGGCTATCAATCTAAGCAATCACGGAATTACAATGATATGGGAAATATTGGGCTTTGTTCAAACCCTATCATTGTCAGCAACCATTCAGTGGTGCTACAAATTGATGCCAGTGTTCATGGTTGGCGTATTACTAACCCCATCTCTAGTTGTGGATATAGATGGGATGCACAAGAAGCATCATTGCTTCAGATACATGTCATAAACTACTTGGAAATGTTGGTTGCGTTCTATGGACTAAAATCATACTGTTCAGAAATGCATCACCTGCATGTTAGACTACAGATTGATAACACCATCATGGTGACATATACTAACTACATGGGTGGAATCAAATCGGTATCATGTGATAATCCGGCTAACACAATTTGGCAATGGTGTATTCAGAAAAACATTTGAATATCAGCTAGTTACCTACCAGGTAACTTCAAATTTAGTGGCAGACACCAGGTCACGCAAATTCATGACAAACATCGAATGGATGTTGGACCACAAAGTGTTTGCTGATATTGTAGCATGATATGAAACACCAGAGATTGATCTATTGCATCTTGGCTTAATCACCAGTTGCCTATCTGTGTTTCTTGAGAATCAGATTGGGGCATCAGCGATGGATGCCTTCTCACTGCATTGGAGGTAAGGGGGAATTGGTCTTTCTATGCATTCCCTCCTTTCTGCCCCATCAGTCGGGTATTACGCAAAATACAACTAAACATGGCTCTCCGTTCCGAAATAATCAGATTGTTGGTTCATCCCGTAACGGGCGGGAAAAATCATCCCTACCATAATGGGACAAATGTGTTCGTCAGCAGAATCTTAAGTAACCATTTCCGGACCTGGGACTAACGAACCGAACAATGAACATATACAGTGGCTCACAGGCAGTCCACGAAGAAACTATATCGGGTCCACATCAGGAAGTGGGAAATATTGTTCTAGAAACAACATCACTACTGTACGACGAACAAAACGTCTGTTCTGGAATTCCTGGCAGGCCTCCATTATGATGAGGGGCTCACTTACAGTGCCATTAATGGCGCCAGAAGTGCCCTTTCAGCATATCTATGGCGAGGATCAGAGTGTCATTCTGTTGGGACTCACCCCCTGGTAACCAAACTTATGAGGGGAATTTTTTAATAACAATCCCCCAAGAACCAGGTACTCTCAAATATGGGATGTGAGTATTGTCCTAATGTTGCTAAGGAACTAGTCTCCAGCAACAGCTCTGTCCCTGCAAAAACTGACGCATAAAACAGTCATGCTGATGGCTTTGGTCACAGCACAAAGGGTACAGTCTTTACATAAGTTAAGGCTGGACAATATGACTCTTCAACAAGAAATATAACTCTTCATGTTCTCGAATTAGTCAAACAGAACAGACCGGGATCATCAGGCCTCAAAATAGAATTTAGGACTTACCCTATAGATGATCGTCTCTGTATAATAAGACATTCATTGTTATATATGGAGAACACCAAAAACATCAGAGGCTATGAGATGGCACTACTAATCAGCCACAAGCAACCCCACAAAAAAGTGTCGGTTCAAACTATTTCCAGATGGCTGAAACAGGTTTTAACAACAGCTGGAGTGGATACTAACATATTCAAATCTCATTCCACCAGGGCTGCAGCTACATCAGCAGCTATGGAGTTGGACGTACCGATGGACCAAATCCTGGAGACAGCAGGATGGTCAAGGGAAAAAACGTTCCAACAATTCTACCATAAACCAGTGGTTAAACCTGGAACTTTTGCAGAATCAATTTTAAGTTCTGTAATATGATTCACCCCATGAAATTGGGGCTATAATTTGTTGTTAATAACTTTATCATGGATTTCAATGTCGGATTCATGTTTAAACACTTTAACATAATTCCTCCCTTAGTCAATTAAGGCAGATGTGATGCATGGACTCGTTTCCACGGCATGAAATCACAGAGCTTTGAAATCTTCACGTAGTCACTCACGTGACTCCGAAGTAAAATAGTAAGATTAAACGAGAACTTACCAGTTCGAAGTTTGATCGTTATTTTATGAGGAGTACGTTGAGGGAATACGTGCCCTCCGCTCCCACCCTTGATCATATACTCAACTGGTATCTTCTTCTCTAATCTTACTATGTTTAGTCATTACAGAGATCTGTGATTTCACACCGCTGCATTGTAGAATGACACACATGCATCCTGGCAGGGTTCTTCACGTATTCTCTCAACGTACTCCTCATAAAATAATGATCAAACTTCAAACTGGTAAGTTCTCGTTTAATCTTACTATTTCTTTTCAGAGATTGCCTAATTTCCTTTCTGTATATATATTCTTTTCTCTCCCTTAATACAATCCTTCTTTCCTTCTCATCTCTTTTTTACAGCTAATTTGCACTAATTCACTTTTCTCCTTTACCTTCTAAATCATTCTGCATCTGTGAATCAGATGATGCACATTAAGATTTTGTGGCCTTATTTCTTACAAGCCCAGGCATTGCTTTTCTTGTGAGATGTTGCTATGAAACTCACTCTACTCTCTCAACTGGCTACACACAATCTCACGCTGCCACATTCAAGAGCAGGGAAGTGAGCCATAATATCCTGCCCTATATGTAGCCCAGAATTTACATATCTAAAACAGATTCTGTGGTTTGTTCTCAATACTGTTTGCAAGTGCCTGTACAAATTAGCTACCACATCCCCTGTGTTTTTATTGAGTTATAACTGTGTGTGCACTTCAAATGTACTTCAACAGCTGTGCAGTACTTTCAGATTTTCTGAAATGCAAGCCTTTCTCTTATTCCCTTTATTTGCTTTTTTTAAATGGAAGTGTTTACCCTTTTAACACAAACAGGTTAATAAATGCCAGCAATAATGAGCAGAGGACGTTTTAACTTATTTGATTATTTCATCTAGAGTAGCAATTTCCAACCATGGGGATTATTTTTAAATGCTGAGTTAGGCTGCTCATTTCAGCAATCCGCAACTGCAGAGGAGTCATCTGCACTCCTTGAACACAAGAGGGTGCCAACTTGCCTTTCTCTTAAATATAAATCCCTTACACAATATATTCACGAACCCTCAGCAATATTTTACTATAAAACTTTCTGGTTGGTTTCTTCGGATGTAAAACATATGTTTCTTCCTTGCCATTTTCAGGGACTGTCAATTTTTAAATCATTTAATGTGTTTGAAGAGCATAATTTGGATTTGATACGATTTTGCAATTAAGTGGTGTAAACAAACAAATATTATACAATTATTGTAATAACTGGAATGAAATTGTGAAGGAGATTAAAAAATGTCCATTCTTTCCTGTCAATACCAGGAGAACCCATCACTCCCTGGTAATTCTCTCTTCCCCCCTCTCCCATTGGGTTGAAGATATACAAATTTGAAAGCACATACTGTTAATCCTTGCCAAATTGGAGAGGCTAAGACTTTAAAATTGGGTAAAATCTTCAGGGCTGCTGGGAGATTTGGTCAATTTGGAATTGCTCTCTGCAGAACTGGGACAAGCTGTGGAGTGGTGCCAGTGTGTCTAGATCAGTGGTTCCCAACGTGGGGCGTACGCCCCACAGGGGGGCAATTGAGCGCGACTGAGGAGGTATGGGTCCAAATTTTCGATTTTTATTTTTTTGGGATTTTCCATCAGGTAAACATATGTAGTTTATGTTTCAGATGTTATTTTGAGTAAATAATTTTTTGGGGTAAAAAATGTCTTTATTGTGTAGTTATTACATAATCACCGCGCCATCACTCTTCTTGCACGTCACACGAAGCGCGCGAGGTCATGGGAGAATTATATATCACCACATGGGGGGGGGGCATCAGGATTTTAGAGGTGATTAGGTGGGGCATGGCCAAAAAAAGGTTGGGAACCACTGATCTAGATACAAGTTGCAAGTTGCAAGAAAAGAATAAGAAATTCTGCAGGCTTTGTCAATTAGATGCAAAATGCATAGAATGGATTGGATGACTGCAAACCAGACATACACCTTGTAAATAATTGTAAGTAATGTTGCAGAGTTCTATTTTGCTGAGTGTTGATTGGATGAGGTATTGAGCCTTGTCTGGGTTTTTTGCAGATCAGGGTAAATGTTTCTAAGTTGGCTTCCTTGAGAAGTCCTGTTTGAATACAATGTATTAAGCTGCTGTATTATTGGGTTGGGGAAATGTCTGTTATGTATGGGGGTTAATCAATATCTGTAATTGGATTTTTAATAGACCACCCCCATGTGGTTCGGTCCCTCGAGGTCCCGGGACCTATAAAAGTCCGCTGCCACGAGGTCCAGCATTGATCTTCTGGGAGAGCGCTTGGTACTGCGTGACCTTCTGGAGTGTCTCTGTTTGAGCGAGGCCTAGAGGGCTTGATCAGGCAGATGCGAATTTCAACCCATCATGGGATAGGTACAGTAGTTGAACTGTAATTCTGTTTTGTCAAAATAAAGATTAGTTGTTCAAGTGCTTGATTCAGTGTTTTTGACTGAAACTAAACCGGGGGGAAGCTTAGAACGAACAATTTACAATACCTTTAGCAATTCAAGAACAGTTTCTTCCCCGCTGTTCTCAGGTGGTTGAAAGGATATGTTAGAAATGCTTTACTGATTTTCCAATCTACTTCATTGTAGCCCTTTAGTAGTGCTTATTTGTATCTGCACTTTTTCTGCAGGGGAAATACAGTATTCTGCACTGTGTCTTTTTTCCATTTTGTACCACCTGATGAACTCATGTATAGTACGGTTTGCTTGGATAGTATGCAGAATCTCGGTACACGTGACAATAATAAACCAATAACAACACCAATTCCAGAAACTCCGTGAGCAACACTCTCACTTTTCAGTTAGAAGACTGGTAATTACTTTCATTCACACTTAAGTAAAATACTCCAGCCAACACTCCTTGCAATGCTTCAAGTTGTTGACATTAGGGCAAGGTGTCCACCCACGTTTAAGAGAAACAAAAAGGAACTTTGCAAAGAAGCAGAGTTTTTACTGGGATTGTGGCCACTATTCACCCCTCAAATTAACATCGGCCATTGTCACACTGGTGATGGTGAGATCTGCTTGCTCCATGTCCTTAGGTTCCGGTAGGCGGCGCGACTCTCGTCAGCAGCGGCCTCTGCAGCCCGTCCACGTTTTTATTATTTTTTGTCTATGTTTCTGCATAGTTTTTTTTTTTTTTTGTTTGGGGGGTGGGGTGTGGGGGGGTGGGAGGGAGTGGGGGGTAACTTTTAAATCTCTCCCTGCACGGGAGACCCGACCTTTTCTTTGTCGGGTCTCCGTTGTTGTTGGGGCTGCAACGAGGAGCGGCCTCCAACAGGAGAAGACCGGGGACTCTGGTGCCGACGACTCACCTCACCGTCGCGGAGCTGGCAGAGTCCGGAGCGGGTGGAGCGCTGCTGCGGCCCGACTTCCGGAGATTCAGAGGCTGCAACTGCGGGTCTGGCGGACGGCGGCACCGGGAGCCCGTGGGTCCCTGGAGGGAGACCGCTTTTCAGGGCTCCTGCAACGGCGACTTCTCCCGCCCGAGTTGCGGGGTTGAAGAGCTCCTGGAGCGGGTCCTTACAGCACCGCCCCACGTGGCTTGGAATGGCCGCGGGACTCTGCGAGCGCACGCCGGGGGCTCTGACACCATAGACCCGGTGTGCGACCTCGCACCACCGGCGTGGCTTTAATAGCCGGGGACAATCGCCATCGCCAGGGGGGGCTTTGACTTTGACTCTGACATCGGGGGGGGGGGGGGGGGGGGGGGGGGGGAGAGAGTGCAGTGGAGTGATAAGTTTTTTTGGCCTTCCATCACAGCGATGTGATGGATGTTTATGTAAACTATGTTGTGTCTTGAGTCTATTTGTTTGTAATGTATGGCTGCAGAAACGGCATTTCGTTTGGACCTCAAGGGGTCCAAATGACAATTAAATTGAATCTTGAATCTTGAATCTTGTTCATACTTCAATGTTTGGAATTTTTGTGGAAGGTGTTTCAAAAATCCCCAAATATTTCCCGCCCATGACCACCAGCATTGATGACAGATGAAAACTGGAACACATGGCTGCATTCTGATTCTCTATAGTTAGTGTGCTGTCAAACAAATGAAATTAGAACAAAATCATAATGGGAAAACATATTTTGTTTTATTGAAGTACTCTGCACACATTGGATTTTACCATTGAGCCTTGTACAGTATATGTTGTGGGAAAGCTGTTGGTATAATAGTGAGGAGACAACTAGAGTGAAGGGTAGCTCAAATTAAACATTTAGCAGGCTAATTTGGTCCATGTGTGAATTGGTGACCTAACCATAGACTGGTGGAGAAACCTTTGTGGTTGCCACAGGAAGGAATTCTGAGAAATAAATTTAAAAATAATCGGGACTCCTTGATGAATACTCTTGTTAATGCTGTTTTAACTTCTTACATTCTTAAAAAGTATTTTAATCAGCTTTCTTTAGATTTTTTTTAACTTCTTGTTCCATCTTGCACTAACACAGGGTGAATCTTGGTTCTGGGTTTTGGTTTTAAAAAACAAAATACTGTATTGAACAGTAAATACCGAGCGTGACAAAAATTAAACACAGAAGGCTGGACTGTGCTGGAGCCAGCCCACTACCTGGACCTGAACAAAACACAAAGTGTTGAAGTTACTCAGTGGGTCAGGCAGCATCTGTGGAGGGAATTAATAGGTGACATTTCAGGTCAGAATCCTTCTTCAGTTTGAATAGAGATGTAGAGATGTCCTTATACCATCTCCCTCACATCCATCCAGGGGCACCAGCAGTCCTTCCAGGTGAGACAGGGGTTCACATGCACATCTTCTAACTGCACCTACGCATTCAGTGTTCCCGATGTGGCTTTGTTTATATCAGCAAGACCAAGCGTAACCCTGCCACCGTTTTGCCAAACACTTGTGCTCGGCCCGCCAAAGCATGTGGATCTCCAAGTTGCTAACCATTTTAACTCCCCTTCCTATTTCCCCACTGACATTCCAATGGCAGGACCCCTCTATTGCCAGAGTGAGACCACACATAAACTGGGGGAACAGCACCACATATTCCACTAGAGTAACTTAAAACCCAACAGTATGAACAATGAATTCTCAAATTTTTAGATAAGCCATCAACAATACGCCCCCATTTCCCCACCCCCATCTCTTCCTTTGTGCCCCATCTGGAATCATACCCATTTCACCCCCTCCTTCCCCTCTCCTCCACCTATATTCCTTCCTCTGGCTTCACAATTTCTACCTCTACTAACCCTATCTCGCATCTTTTCTCTTTTCATCTCTAGGCCTTTGTACAATCATCTGCCTACCAACCACCCCCCTGTCCCCATACCTGTATCCACCCATCACTTGGCAGATTTTGTCTCCTCTCCTCTCTTCCTCCTTGCTGCCCCTCCTCCACCCCAATCAGTCTGAGGAAGGGTCCTGGCCTGAAATGGCACATATCCATGTTCTCCAGAGATGTTGCCTGAGCTGCTGAGTTACTCCAGCACATTATGAGATTTTTTTTTCCAGCACTTAGTATTTTGTTCAAGATTCCAGCATCCATAGTTCCTACGTCTCCATCACCAGGACTTACTCTATGGTTACTGCCCACGTAGACATGCTATTTTCAGCTTGTGGGGGACTGAATAAGCTGTCCCTTAACACCCAAGAGCCAACGTGTAAGGCTGAGTGCAAGTTAATTGGTAACAGGGTAAAGGGTTGATACTGGATGCATTATTCATTGTAAACTTCACAGACTTTTTATTCTAATTGAAAGTCCGTTTAACATCTCTTCTGATGTTCATTTCTATTAAAATGTCAATGGAAATAAAAACTGTGACCAATGTGAAATGTGCTGTTGATTCACTATCTACTGTTGTATACAATTGGACATGATGACAATGCCTCCAAACACTGGGCTTGATTTTAAACGTTTTGTTTAATGCCTCTTTATATTTACTGTTAGTCCTCTCACATCTGCGGATATTAAAAGATCAATTTTTACAGCTCCCTTAGCAAATTAGAATGGAGACCTTCCCATCCATTTTACACCTCACCTGATTTTCACTTCCATCAATTGTTCTAATGGCTGGGGTGGGGTGGGGTGGGGGGTGGGGTGGGATGGGGTGGGGTGGGAGAGTGCAACCTTCACGTGGTCCACCCTGTTTCGATGAATGCAATCAACCCAGTGAACACAATCAAATAAGACGAAATAGAACAAGTTGTCCAACAACTTTAAGCTGTGCACACCATACGCAAGAAGAAGAAGAAGATGGCCGGGGTGATGGATAGAAGGAATCCTCAATATTTACATAGCTTCACAAGCATTTTTCATTGATCTCCATTCAATAGTTGATCAAAAGTCATCCGAATCATCATCTAGTGCGGGCAGTATATGCAAATATTTCAATGAAGCAAACAAAACTGGAGGTAATCATCAGCAAATGGTTGGGGCTTCTGTGGATATGATGTATAAATCCCTGTTGCTGTCAGGCTTCTGATCAAAGAATCGCTTGGTTCTGTGGTTGCTTTGAAAGCCCGATGAGACGGATGAACAGATTGTTTTATGTGTCAGAGAATTGACAGAATCATCTATTGACAACAAATGTGATGCCTGCCTTTAAAGCAAAGGTCGACATTAATACTTAGCAAGACTTTACAATCATGTTAAATTACTGTGAAGCAAGATAAATATCCCAGCTACATCCCTACCCCACAGTTGACCATCTTAGCAACAGCCTTCTGGTCTAAGTCAAGTGATAAATGTGTCAAAACTTCCTTGTGTATTACTTAACCAAGTAATTGCTAAAAGACCCATGGTTGATAAGTGGTGATGTTTGCCTCTTCTGCTTTGTTACTAAAAATATATCTGTCTCAAGGAATCTCCATAAGTCTGTTGTATAAAAGGCACATTAGAACCCACAACAAATAAAATAGTTACCTGCTGTGTCAGTCTTTTCAAATCAAGATAGTATAAAAGGAAATAAAAGTGACAAAATGCAAGACACAAGCTGAGCTACAACACAAAATTCAAGTTTCTTCCAGGTAAACTGCTCCAAAGTAAAATTAACTAACATGCATGTTTACAGAAATTACCATGGATTTCATTTCTGTTGGTAATGAGAAATAACAATTCGATCATTTTGAAAGACACAACAATGTTTTAATGCTGAATGGGCTATAGATTATTGCATGGTTCCTTGCAGGGGCAGATTCTGAACACTCTATATATGATTTTTTAATAAGAGCCCAGAATAAATTAAATGAAAAACAGTCATTTAAAAATTGGAAACATTTGCAAAAATGACAAATAGCAGAGCTGGTCTGTTCCTCTCTTCAACCATGGAGCACGCTACATCTGGTGTTATCCAATATGAATGTCAGCTATTTCCACACATGAGGAATCAACAAAAAAATACGTACCTGTGCAATTTAAATCTTTATATCTAACCATTTGGTGATAATTAAAAGAGGAAAGATTTGAATTTTCAGAATGACTCTCATTCCCTTTCAGGGCCATTGGGACTCTTGAAATCTTGAAGTGCGGTCAATGTTTTAATGTGCAAAGTAGCAACCAGTTTGGAGGAGACAAATTCCCACAAAGAGGATGCGTGCCAATTAAACCATGTATTTGTTATAGCAATGTTGTGATGGATAAGTATTGATTATGAATAATTCTGTTAGTGCATTGAGCTGCCAACAATGCTGTTGAGGACAAATCTCAATCTCAGTACCTCCAACAATGGAGCACTTTCTCATTAGAGCATCCGAAGTTTAGCAAAAAATATGTTTAGTTTAGTTTGGAGATACAGCATGGAAACAGGCCTTTCTGCCCACCAAGTCCAGGCCGATCAGTAATCACCCATACACTTGTGCTATCCTACACATTAGGGCAATTTGCAGAAGCCAACTAACCTATAAACCTGCTCATCTTTGGAATGCAGGAGGAAACTAGAGCTTGAGATTTTGAGCAAAGATACTTGTGTGCAGGTTACTAATGTGGGACTTCAATCTCCACCCTTGTATTCAAAACTAAGATCACTGCAATTGATCCACAGTTAACATGTAACACAAATTGCTACTTGATTTATACCTGAAATAACCATGAGACAGTCTTAAAGTCTGAAGTAAACTAATTGTGCGTATTTGCATCGTTAACAACCTTAAACAGCTATTATATTTCATCAACAATTTTACAAAGCTATTAAATCAATGTGTAAACTTTTTCTCTCAATCTGCTAAAAGCAATAAATATTGGAGCTCTACAATCACACATTAGTGATTTTTTTCTCACCAGCACTTTGATGACAATTGTGTTGTTAGCATTATCTGTACCCCATGTTGCCAATTTATTCTCGATGGTGTTCTAATTGTTTCTAGTTAGTCGTTATGAATGCAGCTATTAAAAACTGTTACTGTCCATAAAGCTGATCTATTCCTTATCCTACCACATTGATCTTAGTGTCCAGTATGATACTGCAAAGCCAACCAATCAAACATACGACCCATTTCATCCACTGTGATGAAGACTTGGCATCAGCCTTTGCAATGCTGGCTTTGAATGTAAAGCACAAATGTTATTCCAAATTGCCACAATATGTAGAATAGGGCAAATCAGAAAATAATTAGATTAAAAAAATTAGAAGCGATGGTGTGCAAGGCCTGCTAAAGCTGTTAAATGAGCATCTATTGCAGGTTGAAAGTGCCTCTTCTCTTTCGCATGTCCTTATTCAGGTTGTACTTGGACTTCTTGTATGACTCTGTGATGCCAGACTTGAATGCTGATATCTGGTCCTCAGTAGATTGTGAACCATCTGGCTCATCCAAGGCTTCTGAATTCGTCCAAGGTCAAGGAACACTCGAATGGTCTTGGTGTGAATACACTCCCCCCACACATTTCATTTTAAAGTTTATAAAAACCATGGCACATTTGTTCAGGTCCTTTGCCAAGTCCTTGAACATTGCCCAGTCTACCAACACCAAGCAGTCATGCAGTCACTCCCCTGACCAGCTGTGTATAATCCTCACCACTAGAGCTGCACTCTTCAGTCACTGTCTGTACGCAGAAAGGAGGAGCACAACCAGGTGATCCGATTTTCTGAATTGTTGGCGAGGGATGGAGTGATTGGCATCTTTGATGGTGGGGTTGCAGTGGTCGAGAGTATCTGAACCTCTTGTGTAACAGGAAACATACAGGTGGTTGTTTGGAAGTGACTACTTCAAACTAACCTTGTTGAATTCCCTGTATATGACGGGGAAGGTGTTTGTGTATGCTGTCTGAAGTTTGTTGACCACAGTGTGCAGTTTCTCTAGTGCCAGCCGAATATCTGCCTGGGATGAGATTGAGAGCGTGGTCATGCTAATGGAAAATCATGGTTCTTAATTTATGAAATTGGTTTTGTTCATTGTATATTAGCTGTGTGCGTTGTTGCATTTACAGGCCTGTTGCAATAGGATCTTTATGCTGTTGCAAGTAAGAATTTCATTGCTCCATTGTTGGTGCATATGACAATTAAACACTTGACATTCTTGACTCTTGGAGGTGAATTCCCTTCAGAGGTAGAAGGGATGAAACGTCACCGTCAGATGTTCCAAGTGCGGAAAGCAGGTGTACAAATACCTGCACGAGGTAGGTCAGGTTGTTGAAGGTAAGGACATGGGTATCCTAATCATTCTCCAAAAAACAAATATAAAACATTCAGTTATGGACACACATGCACACACACACACACACACATACATTCTGTGGCATCGCCTTTGCAGAAGCAGCCAAATTTAATTTATCATGCAGACCTTGAAATAGAGGATAGAAGAAGGATATGTGGCCCATCTCATCTATGTCAGCTCTAGGAGAGCTTTCATTTTACTGTACACTTGTCCCTCTGCTCGTTCCCCAATGCCTTGTGGTCTTTCTTTTTCAAGCATTGGTCTAAATCTCTCTTCAAAATTATTATGCAATCTCCACTCCAAATCACAACAATTCAGCGTGAAGCATATTCCCTGATGTCGTTTTTGGACGTTTGCCAAATATGTTATTTTGTTTCCTCGGATTACCAACCTTGCTACTACTGCAATCTGTTCCTTCCTATTTGCTCAATTCAACCCCTAGATTTCAAATTGTCAGCAAGGAAAAGTAAGCAGTAAATATGTTAAACCTCCGCCAAACTCTCTGTGCCCTGAGGACTACGGCCATTGTTGCTTCAAGAAACCAAAGGCTATTATAATAAATCCAGCTAAGCCCTTGACATCTATACAAGTAAAAGTCTCATCTTGACAACTTCCTGTCTGCGCTGTATATTGATTTTTGAAAAAAGCACTACCATATATCGCTATGATTTTTGGCACTACCATATATCGCTATGATTTTTGGCCATCTTACTCATAGTCCTCCTCCGCTGAGCAGGACCCGAGGATTTTTCCCATCGATGAAAAATAAAAAACTTATGAGTGTTTAAAAAACCTTGAGATCCTCTCGCCTGTCAATCATTGCGATGAAGGTAATGCCCCTTCTGGGGGGGAGCAGGACTATAAAATCCAGGATGCCTGGACGTCACTCAGTCACGCTGCAAGATCGTGAGGGAGAGGCCACGACTCTCATTCTAAGCTGTGAATCAACTGAACTGTGAGTCTGCAATGTACTTGCAATAAATGATTAGTTAGCCTTTAATGAAATGAAATGAGTTGATTGGCCTGCCCTGTGCTTGAAACTGCAATGGCAATGGAAATGAAATGAAAGTGCAATCAGCTGTTTGGCCTGCCCTGTGCTTGAAACTACAATGGCAATTGCAATGAAATGAAAATGCAATGAGCTGTTCGGCCTGCCCTATGCTTGAAACTGCAATGGCAATGGAAGTGAAATGAAAATGCAATGAGCTGCTCGGCCTGCCCTGTGCTTGAAACTGCAATGGCAATGGAAATGAAATGAAAATGCAATCAGCTGTTTGGCCTGCCCTGTGCTTGAAACTTCCATGGCAATGGAAGTGAAATGAAAATGCAATCTGTTCGGCCTGCCCTGTGCTTGAAACTGCAATGGAAATTGAAATTAAACGAAAATGCAATGAGCTTGTTGGCCTGCCCTGTGCTTGAAATTGAATTGAAATTAAATTAGTTGTTTGGCCTGCCTGAAACCGCAAATTTCGGCCCACAAGGCCCCTATTAGCTGAGAAACCAGTCCCTTTTGCCCAGCATGCCCATATTAGCCCAGGAGGAGCATATTGGCCCAAAAGGGAAATTGATATATTACACTTGGTTCCCTCCTCCAAATCATTTATATAAATTGTGAACAACTGGGGTCCCAGCACAGACCCTTGCGGAACCCCGCTAGTTACCGGTTGCCATCCCGAGTATGAACCATTTATCCCCACTCTCTGCTTCCTATTTGTTAGCCAATCCTCTACCCATGCTAATATATTACCCCCAATCCCATAATTTTTTATTTTTAGCAATAGTCTCTTATGTGGCACCTTGTCAAAAGCCTTTTGGAAGTCCAAGTATACCACATCCACCGGTTCCCCTTTATCCACCCGGGTTGTTACTTCCTCAAAGAATTCGAGCAGATTCGTTAAATAGGACTTCCCCTTCACAAAACCATGTTGGTTCTGTCCGATGAAGTCATGTTTATCCAAGTGCCCCGTTAGTGTTTCTTTAATAATTGTCTCTAACATTTTACCCACCACCGATGTTAAACTAACCGGTCTATAGTTACCCGCCTTCTGTTTACTTCCTTTTTTAAATATAGGTGTTACATTGGCCATTTTCCAATCCACTGGGACCATTCCTGCCTCCAGGGAGTTTTGGAAAATTATCACCAATGCATCCACAATCCCCACCGCTATCTCCCTCAAGACCCTTGGATGTAATCTATCAGGCCCAGGGGATTTATCCTCCTTCAGTCTCATTAATTTCCCTAATACCACCTCCTTGGTGATCTTAATAGTATTTAGCTCCTCCATTCCTACCGCCCCCTGTTTATCCAGCGTTGGAATATTTTTTGTGTCTTCTATGGTGAAGACTGATACAAAATACTCGTTTAATGCCTTTGCCATTTCCATGTTCCCCACCAACAACTCTCCAGTCTCACCCTCCAATGGACCAACGTTCACCTTAGCCACCCTTTTTCTTTTTATATAGCTATAAAAACTCTTACTATTAGTTTTTATGTTGTTCGCTAAATTCCTTTCATAGTCTATTTTCCCCGTCTTAATTAATCTCTTAGTTATTTTTTGCTGACCTTTAAATGCTTCCCAATCCTCTACCCTCCCACTATCTCTGGCTACCTTATATGCCCTTGCCTTCAGCCGAATACTATCCTTTATAGTTTTACTGAGCCATGGCTGACTGTTCTTTCCCTTACCCCTTTTTTTCTTCATAGGAATAAATTTTTCTTGAAGGTTATACAGTATACCCTTAAACGTACACCACTGCTCATGTACCGTCTTATTCTTGAGTCTGCTATCCCAGTCAACTTTGATCAGCTCAGTCCTCATACCTTCATAATCCCCCTTATTTAGACTAAGCACCCTAGCCTGAGTTTCAACCTGCTCCCCTTCTATTTGAATATGGAATTCGACCATATTGTGGTCACTTGTTCCCAACGAGTCCCTAACTATGACATTTTTAATTAATCCTGCTTCATTACACAGGACCAGATCCAAGATTGCCTCCCCCCTTGTCGGTTCTGTGACATACTGTTCTAGGAACCCGTCTCTAATACATTCTATAAACTCTTCCTCTAGTCTACCCTGCCCAGTTTGGTTGCCCAATTAATATGAAAATTGAAGTCCCCCATGATTACAGCAGTTCCCTTTTTACATGCGTCAACTATTTGCAGATTTATGTTCTGACTAACAGCGTCACAGCTATTTGGAGGTCTATAAATTACACCCACTAGTGTTTTTTTCCCCTTATTATTCTCTATCTGTACCCAAGCTGTTTCACTATCCTGATCCTTCAACGCAATATCCTTCCTCTCTATTGCCGTTATTCCCTCCCTTATTAAAAGGGCCACCCCCCTCCCTTTCTTTCCTGTCTATCTTTCCTAATTGTCGAGTACCCCTCTATATTTAACTCCCAGTCCTGATCCCCTTGCAGCCATGTCTCCGTAATGGCCACGATATCATAACTATATATACTTAATTGCACCGTTAATTCATTTATCTTATTACGAATACTCCGTGCATTTAGATAAAGCACTTTCAGATGATTTTTACTACCCTTCCTTTCCGTTTTTGCCCCTTTTACATCTAAAGCTTTATCTTCACACATTCTGTCTCCTGTCACATTTTGACTTTCCGCTTCCCCACTGATACCCTGCTCTATTTCCTCTACCCCTGCCGTTATTACCCCCCTTGATACCTCCCCCCCGCTACTTAGTTTAAAGACCTCTCTACTGCCCTAGTTATATGATTTGCCAGGACCCCAGTCCCAGCACCGTTCAGGTGAAGTCCGTCCTTACAGAACAGATCCCCCCTGTCCCAGTACTGGTGCCAGTGGCCCAAGAAACCAAACCCATTATTCCCACACCAGTCTTTGAGCCACGCATTTAGCTTCTTAATTTTACGTATCCTCGCCGATTTGGCCCGTGGCTCAGGTAGCAATCTGGAGATCAGTACCCTCGAGGTTCTGCTTTTTAATTTATTCCCTAACTGCTCAAACTCCTTCAGCAGATCCTCCTTCCTCGTCCTTCCTATGTCATTGGTCCCCACATGGACCACGACCACTGGATCCTCCCCCTCCCACTGCAAATTTCTCTCCAGCATCGCAGAGATATCCTTAACCCTAGCACCGGGTAGGCAACACAGCCTTCGGGACATGTTCTGCTGGCCGCAGAGAACCTTATCTACCCCCCGAATAATACTATCCCCTATCACTACGGCATTTCTTCTAACTCCCCCCTCTTTAATGGCCTCCTGATCCACGGTGCTGCAGCCAGGTTGCTCATCCCTCCCACAGCCCCTGATCCCGTCCTTACATTGAGTAAGAGCCTCGGTCATGCTCGTCAGGGACAAGGGCTGTGGCTCCTGCCGCATCTCCTCCTGGTTCCCCCTACCTGCCTCGCTTATGGCCACACCTTCCTTTCCTTGCTCACTGCCTACTGAATTAGTTAAACTGGTCGGTGTGACCATCCCCTGGCACAAAACATCCAGGTAATACTCCCCCTCCCTGATGTACCGCAGCGTATGAAGTTGGGTCTCCAGCTCATCAATGCGGAGCTGGAGTTCCTCTAGCCTCAAACACTTACTGCAGCTGTAGGGATCTTCTACATCAATGGTGTCGACAAATTCCCACATCTCGCAGTATTGGCACATCTCCTGACCGCCCATCTTATATAAGTAATTAACTGGTCCTATTTAAGAATCCCCTACTGTATTGATACACCCCTTATTTATATAATCCTACCTCCTATAAATGGGAAAGTACTCACCCCAGCCGTAAATTACCTACTGGGTTGGCTGTCTAGTGGTAATTCCGTCCGCTCTTCCTGTCTGGCCCACTGCTCCCTTGCAGTGCGTGGCAAACCTCTTTGCCTCTCCCAGAATCCTTAGCCTCTCAAGCGTATTGCGTGGTCTCCTCTCCTCAGCCTCCTCTCCGAAGACTCTCGAGCCAAAGACTCACACTTTTCTCACAGGGCACTTCACTCACTGAAGTATAGTCACTCTTTAAATCTAGAAATTATGGCAGCCACTTTACGTGCAGCAATGTCATGCTGATATCAGTAAGATACTGCACAACATATCTGATTTAATAATGGTGATTGTCAGCTGGAATAACTGTGATGACCCACTGCTCTTATTTTGCATATTGCCATTGGATCTTTTCCAGTGACCTGAGAGAGTAAGAAAACCACAGTCTTACCTGAAGGATGGTTCATCTGACAGAGGAATGTTCCCTCAACATTCTTCTCTCATGTCAGCCTGGGCATTGGGACTAGGAGTGGGAATTAAGTCCACAGCATTCTGACTCAGGAGCAAGAATGACATCCACTGAGCCAGACTGAACGGAAATTGAAACAAAATTAAGAGAGTATATGCATATTCAAGTCTAAAGGGAAGTCTGGAGACACAAGAGACTGCAAATGCTGGAAACATGAGCAAAACACAATGTGCTGGAGGAATTCAGCAGGTCAGGCAACATCTGACGAAGAAATAGACAGGCTTTGTTTTGGGTCGGGGCCCTCCTTTAGACTGATGCTCCACCAACACAATAACTGCTTTTCTCTCCTCAAGTGCTGCCTGACTGTGGAGTATTTCCAGCAATTTTATTTTCATTATACTTCTTCTTTCCTTTTTTACTAAAGGTGCATCTGACTTTGGAATTTTTCTCAATGAATATGGTTCTGCTAACAGCAATTAGGAACCTCCATGTGCCATCAGCTGCTTGATTGATGTTTATTTAGCAGCTTGAAACATTGAAAATAATGAAACTCAGTCTTGGGCCAGAGAATAGCTCTGGGAGCTGATCCACAGGGAAGAATAAAATTTGGTCCTGGTTTATTAATGGCTCTGCTGAAGACTGCAGAACAGCAGAACATCAAACGTCAAAGCTGAGATTTATCTGCACCATTTTGTCTTTCTACATATTCATATTACTATGAGACACCTTAAGAAAATTAATGAATCTGTCTTTGTTAACGCAATGGAGGGAGAGAGAGTCCACAGGTTCCAGTTCCTGGGCATGTATATCCTGGGCCCAGCACTTTGATGCAATCTCAAAGAGAGCTAATCAACACATCTATTTCTTTAGAAGATTGAGGAGATTCAGTTTGTCACCAAATTGTCTATTGAACTTCTACAGGTGCATGGTTGAGAGCATATTGCCTGGTTGCATAGTGTCCTGGTTCGGTAACTTGAATGCCCAGGAATGCAGGAGGTTGCAGTTAACATTGCTCAGTCGATGTTCTGAAGAAGCGTCTTGACCCGAAACACCACCTATTCCTTTTCTCCAGAGATGCTGCCTTACCCGCTGAGTTAAGGGCCCGTCCCACGAGCATGTGACTGCATGCGACAAGCGCGACCTAACATGGTCACTTGAGCCATACGGCCTCGCAGGGTCGGTCCCACTTCGATCGCCGGAGCCGTATGGAGTTGTGCGGAGCTGGTCCCGACATCGCGCGGGGCTCCGGAAAACTGACACTGTTCAAAAATTCCGCACGGCAACGGCCTGCCGGCCCACAGCCGCATCGGCAAGAAGGTACAGGAGCCTGAAAACTCTGACTTACTGGTTCAAGAACAGCTTTTTCCCATCAATCATCCCACAATACTAACCCCTTCCTCAGCAACCATGATCAACTATGGACATTGTTTTGTTTGCACAGCAGTCTTTGGTTTTGACTATTATGGTCTGGTTACCTAGCATTTCTGATTATTAATTTATTGTATATTTATTTGTGTGTTTCACATTAATAAGCCTGTAAAGCTGCAGGTAGTAAGAATTGTCATTGTTCCATTGTGGTACATATGCCAAATGAAATGCTCTTGATAATTGAAAATCTGTTTTTTATGTTTCCTCAAACACGTGTGTGTTTTATGCTTAGAACATTAATCCAGCTCCCAATTCGATCTTAATAAACTACTGAACCTGAAATGTTCTTCAGGAACACCACCTTTTGTGTTACAATAGAGCGATTGATTTTCCTTTCTTCTTTTTTTTCTTTTCTTTCTAGGGTCTTATTTCTTTTCTTTACTTCCTTCTCTAATTCCTTCCCTAAGGTGTTCTCTTCTCCCAACACTTTCCTGCACTTTCTCGACTCTTGCTTATTTTCCTTACTTCTTTTATTTCTATCTTTTTTAAAGCTCAAAAAATGAAGTGGTACAACATAATGTAATAAGATATATGTGATGTATTAATGTAATTTACTGTACTGCTAATAAAAATAAAATTAAAAAAAAAAAATTAAAAAAGGAACACCCCCTGAAATGACAATTGGGACATTGTTATTACTACCTAGAAGGCAAATCTTCACCCATTTCTTTTGGATTGTTGATAATGTAGGTATTATTTTTAAAATGAGCCAAGTAATTTTCTATTAAGAGCAAAAAACAAACCGCTGGAGGTGCTCAGTGGGTTAGGCAGCATCTATGGATGGATGTTACAGGCTGAGACACTTCTTCCATCAGTTCTTGATCCAAAACATTGATAATTCCTTCCCTCCGACAGATATGACTCAGTCTGCTGAGTTCCTCCAGCTGTATGTTTCCTCTCACCTTAAATCTATGCCTTCTGGTTCTTGATTTCCCTTCTCTGGGAAAGAGACTCAGCATTTACCTTACCTATTCTCCTCAAGATTTAATACACCTCTAATATTACCCCTCGATCTCCTGTGCTCCCAGGAATAAAATCCTAGCCTGCCCAACCTCTTCTTGAATATAGCTCAGTCACCTCAAGTCCTGGCAACATCCTCGCAAATCTTCTCTGCCACCTTTCCAGCTTAACAATAACCTTCCTATAAGCAAGATGACCGAAACTGAACAAAATATTCCAAATACAGCCACACCAACATCTTGTACTAATGCATGAAGTCATCTTGTACAACTGTTGATAGCGATTGTACCAAAAACCTTCTTGACTGCTCTATCTACCTGTGACATCACTTTCAGAGAACTCTATACCTGTACTTTCCTCTGCTCCACATCACTCCTCAGGGCCCTGCCATTCACTGTGAAGGTCCTGCCCTAGTTTGACTTCCCAAAATGAAACGCCTCACAAGTATCTGGTTAAGCTCCATTAACCATTCCTCAGCACACTTACCCTGCTGATCAACATCCCGCTGCAATTTTTGATAACTATCTTTGCTATCCACAATACCACCTATTTTAACGTCATCTGCTAATTTACTACTCATGCCTTATACATTCTCATCCAAATCATTGATGTAAATCACAAACAGCAATGGGCTCAGCAACGATCCATGAGGCACGCCACTAGTCACGGGCCTCCAGTTTGAAAAACAACCTGGCATCACTTTCTGTTTCCTTCCATTAAGCCAATTATGTATCCAGTTAGTTAGCTCTCCCTGGATTTAACCTTCCAGAGCAGCCTATCATATGGAACCTGATAAGATGCCTTGCGAGAATACAGCTTTTCCTTCATCAGCTTTTTTGGTTATTTCTTCAAAAACATAATCAGGTCATTCAAGGCACGATCTCCCCATGTGCAAAACCATGTTAACTATCTCAAATCTGCCCATCTATCCAAATACATCCCTCAGATACTTAAGAAGGCATTATTACCCATTCAACAAATTAATCTAAAAAACGCAGTATTTAGTTGGTTTATTAGGTAGATCCCAGTTACAATGAGGTTTCAATAACTTCTGTTTCTTGCCAATAATGAAGGGATGGGGCTGAGGAAATGGGAAACTTCAGCTTCGAATGACTGGGAGGTGTAGGGTGAGAGAACATGGATATAAGACTAAATGTAAGAAATCAGTAGAAACCAGTAGAAGTCATAGAGCAATTCAGAATGGAAACAGGCATTTCAGTCCACCTTGGCCCGTGGACCGTGGCCCGTGGACCGTGGCCCATGTCCTAATGAGCCCTTACTATCCACATATTTCTCCAAACTTCTTTTATGCATTGCAATTGTATCTGCTTCTATATCTTCCACTTATGACATGGGGTGAAAACAGAGCAGCAACCATCTTGTGCGATAGGAAAGAATGTCTGGTGGTTGAGTGATTAACCTCTAGGAAATTACCTTAAACTAAGAGCGAGGCCTTTTAAGAACAAAGAGTGAAAACATTTCCTCATGCAGAGAATAAAACAATTTTTCATAAAGTGACTGATGTTTTGTTATTATTAAATTTGTGATTAATAATATTTTGGTAATTATTTACTTTAGCTTTGCAGATGGTTATAGAAATAGGATTTAAAATAGAGGGTGAGAATACTATAATAGCAGTGATCACATTCTAGTTTACAGAATGCATTGGAAAATTAAGTCTCGAGGTAAGAAATGTATGGTTCAGGGTTTTGGCAGCAATTAGATTAAGGCAGGGCGGATCAGGTGATATCATGAAGGTATCAATGGGCTCTATTAATAAGTTATCTTTGCTCTTCATCTCAATTAATTCCCATTTTCCACTTTCCGCAATGCCCATCTTGATCCTTTGACCTCCATATTTTATTTCAATCTACCTCTGTCTGTCATCTTTATTTTTGCCCGTCCACCTTCCTTTCTTAAGCTGAGAATTACTCTGAGCGTCAGCAGGTGTTTAAAGTTATAAAGTTTGTCCCCTGTTGAAGGAATTATTAATCACTATTTCTGTACATTATTCAGAAATAATTTATGGATAATCTGAAAACACTAAGTGAAAAGAAAAAAAATCATACAAATGCAATCACAAAACCTGCAAGGTATTTTTCTTGAGGACCTAACCCCTACATTACAGCTTTTTGTGAAAACGCAAATACCAATTCTTACCTCGTGTAGTATTAGCTGACGGATATCTTTGTTATGATTCATTTAGCTTTCGAGGAAGCCTGCATTTTAGCACCAGGCTTGCAAGAACAAGTGTCTCTTTCTCTGTAGCTCATCGTTCATCACTGGCTCTGGCTGGTAGCAACCACCCTCAGCACTCTCCTGCTCTGCAGCTCCTTAATGCAGCTGCCTTTGAATTAATTTGCAATCCTTTGACAATCAAATTGACTTTCTATGATAAGGGTTCCCTGAAGTAAAGACCAGTCGGAATGAGCTATTTTTTTAATGTTGGAGTGAGAGTGGAAGGGGCTGGGTTGTTGGCAGAGGGGAGGGGTGGATTTCAGTTTTGTTAATTAGTGAAAAGTTAGAGTGCAAACTACATTCAGAACTGCACGGAACACAGCCATTGGTAATAAAAAGTCAGACTGATGGGAAAAAACAGTACCGTAAGAGAACAGAAGGAACAAAAGAGCCTATTTCATGTTGAAGTATTTGCAAGTCAAGTGAAGGAAACATCCGTTGGTTTGATTCTTTCATCTAAAGGACATGAAGATGAGAAAAAAGAAAAAAAAAAATCAGCCCTGCCAACCCTGTCACGTTGTCAAACATTTATCACAAGTGGGTTCTAATTTTCCAAACATCTTGTTTCAATGTCCTTTCATTATTTGCCATTCAGTGCAGAAGTCACATCACAGCGAAATGCCGTGAGTTACTCCAGTGTTTCATTAGTATTCAATAAAACAAAAGAACTCTTATGTATAACTGGTCTTTATGAATGGAACAGTGTTCTGAAAAGCTTAACATTTTGGAAAGAAATTGCTTTTAAGATTTGAAATATTGATTTTCTCACAATCTTGTCAAAAAAAACTGTACCCTCTTTGAACTGTAAGACACAATTCTCTTTTCCAGATGGGCCTTCTATCCTTAAAGTAATTTCAACTACACAAAAACAGTAATTTAGAGTGTCAGAGAAGTCAAAACACAGATAATGGCCTCCAAATTGCAGTGCAATCAGATAGTGACAGGTAGTCAAAGGCTTGAATTTTGGTAGTTCTTTAATGATCAAATATTTTCCTTTGAACAATTTATCCAATTTTGTTTGCTCTCTCCATTCCTCCAAACTTGCTTTCAAGCCAGTGGTTTTGTGATCTGGGCAATCAGTCTCCACACGCCTGATTGAGTAATCAGAATGGGTAACTCCCTTTGTTCCCTCAATCACCGCCTCCATTAAAATCTCATTTCACTTCCCCACCCTCATACAGTGTGGTCGGCTGCCCTTCTGCCCTGGAGCTCTGCCTTTCTTTACAGTTGATGCAAACTAATAATTGTCAGAACAAATTGAATTAGAGCTTTTCGTAGCCTTCCCTTGTCACCATGAAATTGGAGAGATCCCAGGAATAAGACCAACCATGGAGACACAATAAACTATAGATTTTGGAATCTTGTGTAAAACACAAAGTGCTGGAGTAACTCAGCAGGTGAGGCAGCATCTCTGGAGGACATGCACAGATGACTTATCTAGCTGTGTCCTCCAAGAATGCTGCCTGACCTGCTCAGCACTTTGTGTTTTAAACGAGCAACCATAACTACAATGTGGCATAGAAATTTTGTCCAGTAAAGGAAAATATTGTTTTATTAGCTTCATCAATGCACCATCTACTACTCAGGATCTATGGCTGAATAAACTTTGCTTGCACATTCCTTTGTATGCTCCCTTGTCTTGTTGGACCTTCTCAAATGCATTACCTCACACTTCATCGGATTAAATATAATTTGCCATTTTTTGATCCAACAAACCTCCTGCAATTTTGTCAACTGCACACCATATTACATAATCTGCAAACTAATTTTTAATACTGCCCCTGATTTTTAGTTTAAATCATTAACATATATGAACAGCAAAAGGCCTATGTGCAACAAGGGACTCTGTGGAACCCTGTTGGCCACTGCTTTCTAGCCTAAAAAAAACGCCCATCCACCATTTCCCTTTGCTTTCTGCCATTGAGTCAATTTCAGATCCAATTTGCCACTCCTCTTCCTATTTCATCTGCTTTTCTTTTTTGATCAGGCTGCCATGTGGAGCCTTGTGAGAAATTCATGTGGTCAAATGCACTGCTTTCATTACCATTTCGTGTTTCCTCCTCAAATTCTGGTTTTAAAATCAGATAACAAATTCATGTTGACTGCTCCTGATTTTCTAAATAAAGGTAGACATTGTCCCAGAAAATGAACTTGACTAATATTGCCCAGTTACTCGTCCAGTTCCACTCCCCATCATTTGCCATAGTCCAGCAAATTTGTTTTCATCCTCAAATATTTACTCAATTTAAT
The DNA here is from genome assembly GCF_028641065.1 of Leucoraja erinaceus. Taxonomy (NCBI): domain Eukaryota; kingdom Metazoa; phylum Chordata; class Chondrichthyes; order Rajiformes; family Rajidae; genus Leucoraja; species Leucoraja erinaceus. The sequence continues at coordinate 73,028,544 of NC_073378.1, read as the reverse complement.
TCTGTCAGTTGCAACTAGACTTGTGTGCAACACACTTTCAGACCCTGCATTCCTGATTGCAGCTCTTTGTTGTGTGAAACCAGTTAATCCTCCTGTCACCACTGGCTTTACCAATACCAATTTGTGGCCTCCAGTTCTCAGTTTCTCTGTTAATGGGAATAGCGAGTCTCCATCCACCCTCCACGAACCTATCACGATCCTGTCATCTCTAACAAATCTGCTTGCAACCTTCCCTGATCCAAAGCGAATCCTTCAGGTTATTTTGCTTATCCTTGTAAGTGAAATCTTAAATCCTTTGAACTGTCTGAGTAAATCTTCTCGGCACCCTCTCCAGGGACTTCATTGCTTTGTTTCATTGGATGGATAAGAAAGACTTGCATCTATCTGGCATTCTTCAGATGTCAGCATGAGAAGCCCCTTTTCTAGTATACTTTTGAAGGAAACATATTACCCATCTTACACCTTGGAAACTTTGATAAACAGAATTTTATAACCGGAAAATCTGTGCTTATTGGTAGTTTGAGATGTGGTTGTTAGCCAAAAAACTGAGAATAACTCTGCTGCCCAATTTTGAGTTTAGATTAGTTTCGAGATGCAGCGTGGAAATATGATCCTTGACCCAACGACTCCACACCGACCCATACACTAGTTCTATCCTACACACGAGGGCCAATTTACAGAAGCCAATTAACCGACAAACCTACATGCCTTTGGAATGTGGGAGGCGACCATGGCTGACAAGGGAAGTCAAGGACAGTATAAAAATAAAAGAGAAGGCCTATAAACATAGCAAAGATGAGCGAGAAGCCAGAGGATTGGGAAACTTTTAAAGGTCAACAGAAGGTAATTAAAACGGCAATTCGGGGAGAAAAGATGAAGTATGAAGGTAAGCTAGCCAAGAATATAAAGGAGGATAGTAAAAGCTTCTTTTGGTATGTGAAATTAATTAAGACAAATGTGGGTGCCTTGAAGACAGAAACAGGTGAATTTATTATGGAGTACAAGGAAATGGCAGACGAGTTGAACAGGTACTTTGTTTGTGTCTTCCTTAGTGAATCCAGAATCAATCTACGAGATATACTAGGGGACAGAGGACCTAGGGTGATGGAGGAACTGAAGGATATTCGCATTAGTCAGGAAATGTTTTTGGGTAGACTGATGGGACTGAGGCTGAAAAATTCCCAAGGCCTGATGGTCTGCATCCTAGGGTACTCAAGGATATGGATCTAGAAATCATGGATGCATTGATGTTTAAGAAAGAACTGCAGATGCTGTCTCACCCGCTGAGTTTCTCCAGCATTTTTTTCTACCGTGGATGCATTGATAATCATTTCCCAATGTTCTGGATTCTAAGTTAGTTCCTGTGGATTGGAGGGTAGGTAATGATATCCCACTTTTCAAGAAAGGAGTGAAAGAGAAAGCAGAGAATTATAGACCAGTTAGCCTGACATTGGTGGTGGGGAAGATGCTGGAGTCGATTATCGAAGATGTAATAGCGGCGCATTTGGATAGCAGTAACAGGATCAGTCCAAGTCCGCATGGATTTATGAAGGGGAAATCATGCTTGAGAAATCTTCTAAAATGTTTTGAGGATGTAACAAGTAAAAGTATTAGTGGGATCTAGCTGACGCAGGCTGGGTCTACCAATGGGGGGTGTCGGGGAAAGTGGGGGGAGGGGGGGGGTGGTTGGAGAAATGGGAGAAGGGAGGGAGAGGGGGAGAATGGGATGTGAGGGGGAAGGAGTAGTGGATAAAGGGGAGAAGAGTGGAGCGGGAAGAAAGGAGGTGAGAGGGACACCCAGCCTGTGACAGCTAGATCCCACTAACAACTCGTGGCCAACAATTTGGTTCCCATGAGGAGCAGGCAGAAGCTAGGGTTAGGGCGAGGGCTAGGGTTAGGGCTAGGGATTGGGTTTCCTCCCGCACTCCAAAGGCGCACAGGTTTGTATAAATTGTCCGTAGCGTGTGCGGGAAAGTGTGCGGGGGGTCGCTGGTCGCAGGCTGGGTCCACAAATGGGGGGGCATCGGGGAAAGTGGGGTGGAGAATGGGAGGGAGAGAGGGAGAAGGGGATGTGAGGGGAGGGGGGTAGTGGATAAGGGGGAGAAGAGTGGGGCGGGGAGAAGGGAGGAAGAGGGGGGAAGGAAAGAAGGGGGGGAAAGAGACGGTGATCGGATCTGGGAGCAGACCAATACATCTATAAATAAAACTGAACGACTCTGACATCTTTTCATTTGCACAATTGATTTTATTGTATTAATTTTTATATATTAATGTTTAAAATCCATGCATTGAAGGAACAATATTTTACAGCCCATCTGTGGTCCCTAACCCCCAACCCTAACCCTAACCCTAACCGGGCATCACCCACAGGACAGCATACGCCAGCGTGTGGCAGGGCGCACGACATGATGAGACACCCAAATGTCGCCCCAGGAATTTGAACATTCCAAAATCCTGGGACGACAGCGAAGCACCGCGCATCACGGAGTGTCACTGCTTGCGTCAACACGCCTCACCATGCGTCACCACGCGCCAATCTATTTTTAAGCTGTCGCGTAAATGACGTGCAAATGGCGCCTGAGTGGGACAGGCCCTTAAGGCAGCAACTCTACTGCTGCGTCACTGTTAAGAACAGAGACCATAGAACAAGTGCAGCAGAGGGACAGGCACTTTGGCCCACGATGTCTGTGCTGAACATGACCAATCGTATCTGCCTGAATTTAATCCATTCCCTGCACATCCATGTGCCTATTCAAAGGTATCTTAAATGCCACTATCATACTTGCCTCACCACCGTGATCACCTCCATCTACTTAAAAGCACAGAATGGCTTTTCTGCTTGACATCTCAGTCACAAGAGCCCATCTTCGTAGAGTCATGTAGCATGGAAACAGGCCCTTCAGCCCAACTCAACGATGTCAACCAAGATACCACATCTCAGCTAGTCCCATTTACCTGCCTTTGAACATATCCCTATCATCCTTCCTTAACCATGCACCTGCCCATATGTCATAAATATTGTTATAGTACCTGCCTCAACTACTTCTGGCAGCTCGCTCCATATATCCACCTCAATCTGTCTGAAAGGTTGCCCCTTGGATTCCTATTAAATCTTTCCCTTATCACCTTAAACCTGTGCCCGCTAGTTCTTGTTTCCCCTGCTCAGGGGAGAAGTATCAGTACTGGGCTCATACAGTATTTAACTGGAGTGATAGCCAAGCCTTTTGCCGCAAGTCCCAAAGCCTTATTATTCAAAGAATGCTGCCAACTAAACCCCAGCTGATGCATGAGTCCACTTGATCGTTTTGAACCAATTTTAAATTTAAGCCGAGGCATGAAAACTTGTATAGAATTGGCTATAATCATGTATTATTAATTTTGTTGGCATTTTTTGATGTTTTAGCTGGGTTTTGATTTGGGTAGATGTGCTGCTGCAGCTCCTGAAATGGATCATATAGTAGCAGCAGATGAAGATTATATGGTTTCTTGAAATGACCATTGGCATATGCTTTCATTTTACACCAAATACTGGCAATAATACAGACAACTTAGTATCGTTGGTTGTTATACACCAGTATGTCACTTTCTCCTCCAAGGAAGCACATTTTTAATGGTTGTGATTTTTCACATTGAAAGCAATTCCTTTTCAAAGTACCATTCTCTAACACCCAAATAATGGCTCAATTGAATTTGTTTTCTGAGGAGGATGATGTTTCTGATCCTCCCACATGGTTCAGGCATGGGTAGATACTTGATGGTCAGCATGGAGTTGAGAATTGGCTGAAAGGCCCGTTTCTGTGCTGTATTACTCTGAATCTATAACTCTCGGAGGCAGGGGCGGAAATCCTGGAGGGGGGGGGGGGGGGGGGGGGGCAGGGGATACACGCCCCCCCCCCCCCCCCCCCCCCCACACCCATTTTGAGAGGTGGGGGACAATCCCCCCCCATTTTTTATAATCCCAATTTAAAAACCCGGTGAAATCTCCGCTTTCCGTGAGACAGTAGGGGTAGGACTGATGATCGAGGGCTCCGATTGGACGAGAGAGACGTCGGTCAGCAGGCAATGGTGTCGTTCCCGTAAGTCCAGGCAGGGCTGGTAGGTTAACATGCAGAGTTGAGCTGGATTTAGCGCTGCTTGTCTGCGCTGGCTGTGGGCCTGGGGGCGCCGCTCCCGTCTGACGTTAGGATTATTTAAAACTCCAAACATTAAGATTGACACAAAGTGCTGCAGTAACTCAGACAATCAGGCAACTTCTCCGGAGTTAAAGGGTGGGTCAGGTTTCGGGTTGGGACCTTTGTTCGAACAGGAGGAAACCTACTTGGTCAGAGAGAGAATGGGCAAACTCCACACAAATGGCACCCAAAGTCAGGATTGAACCCGGGTCTCTTGGTGAGTGCGAATGAGCACGAGGCCGCCAAGAAATTGTGTTCCCCGGTCCCCAGGTCCTCCCCGTGTTTTGATAGCGATTTCCGTGCCTGCCCAGAGGTATATAATGGTCAGCATAGGCATAGTTGACTAGAGTAAGCATTTCTCTGCTGCTGTGTCCATGCCTCTTGGCCCTGCTAAACTTTATTTTATATGCAGAGGAGGGAAAAGATGAAACTCTGGCCCATGGAGGGCCAGGAATTTGGGGTGCAATTGAGTTCTACTAGGAAGCTGATCTATCCCTGGTTCTTACAATATGTCAGTGAATGCTTACCCTGCCACACCTCTCTATCCATAAAACAACTGTTAGCTGCAGAAGTCTGCCTGATGGGATTCCTGGGTTATATATATATATATATATTAGGAAAAATAGTTAGGAAAAATAAATCTATTAATCTCACGTTAACAATCATCAATCAAATTAATGTATTTTAATGGGATAGAGTTCTACACATCTACCCAAATTCCTTCCAGAATGGTTTAGTTCAAGGTTTGTTTCCCCTCTTCTTATGCTGAAGAGTCCAATGGCAGAAATAGATCCTTTCTCTCTCTTCCACTGATTTTTCCCATATCCCAATAGATTCCATGTGCAAACATCGTTAATATATATGTAAAACTACAATTCAACAATTTGGAGGGCTGTTAAGATTCAATTGGATGTGTACCTTTCAACAGTAAATATCCCAACACAAGTCATATTTAAAGCAAAGAAATGTGAGTTGAGTATTAATTGTCATATTCACAAGAATGGCGAGGTACAGGTGCAACAAAAATCTTGCTTGCAATCCTTGACAAGTTTTAGGCACTGATGATTCCCGGTCTGTCATGTCTTCTAACTTCCTTACCGCCGAAGGAATATCGCGAGGTGCTGGCTCAAAGGCAGCTAATATCATCGAAAACCCACATCACTCTGACTACACTCTTATCTTGCTACTAACATTTGGGAAGAAGACACAGTTGCCTGAAAACTATGATTAAGGTTAAGGAACAGCTTCTTCCCAACAACTACCAGGTCCTTGAACACGACGCAACACTAACCACTTCTTCAGCAACTATGGACATTGCTTTTGTTGTACAACATACATCGGTTTTGCATTATTATGACCCAGTTGCCTATTATTATTATTATTATTATTATTATTATTATTATTATTATTATTATTATTATTATTATTAATAATTAATGTATTGTATTATTGATCATTGTATATCTATTTGTCTGTTATTGTATTAATGGTTCTGTTAAATTGCAGCAAGTAGCATTTCATTGTTCGGTTGTTGGTACATATGACAATTAAACACAATTAATGTCCCATTAACTTGGCTCCACTAGTTAATTTACTTTTCCCCTCACAAGGTGGTGACTATCTTGCCACTGGTGATCATAAATCCCATGACATTAATGAAGTTCCTTGTGGTTGTCAATAGCTTTTATTATGGGTATAAAGCACCCATTTAAAAGTATGGCATGCAGATCCACTTGACTCTGATATGCATAATGATGTATTGAACCAGTCCACTTAAATCAATAACTGAAAAGAGAGACATTCGCAAAGTTTGGACCAGTAAGTATGAAATAAAAAGGAATTGCAGATGCTGGTTTATACCGAAGATAGACACAAAATGCTGGAAGAACTTGGGGGTCAGGCAGCATATCTGGAGAAAATGGATAGGTGTCGTTTTGAGTCGGGACTGTATGTGCTGTGTATGATCAATTGCAGGCTCATACATTGCAATGGTCCTTAATATTATACATATAAAAAGGGCAAGTAATGCTAAATTAATTGTCAGGAGTGTTGACCTGAATAAAAAAACTAACCCAATAAGCAGGAGGGAACCCATATTCAAGCAGGCCACATGTGAGAGGGTTCATCGTTAAATAACCTTTTCTGATTCCTACCCGAGCAGGAAAGGCATATTTTGCAGACAACAAGATGCACTGAGACCAGAAATCTTGATTAGTGCAGTATAGCTGATCCGTCTACATGATGGCGGTGGGGGGAGGGGGTTTTGTCTCTGGTTGCATTTTGCAGCATGGAGTCAAGGAAAACTGCAACATAGGAGGAAGCCTTGATACCTTGATAGTGCTGGTGTTTATAACCTTATTTTGTCCATAATCCTTTGAGTTCCTCGAGTACCTGCCAAGCTCTCACTTTAAATTATTTACGGTATGAGCTACATGTAGAGCTTTCCACGTAGAGCATTGAAGACCGTGACAACTCGCTGAGCAAAGATATTTCCTGCCTCTCCTCTGTATCTTTTGCCAATGATTTAAAATTTATGACCTGCACATTTTGACCCAGATGATAGTCCTTTCTATTTCAATGTCACTCACTATCTTGAAATTGTCTATTATCACTTCTTAACCATTGTACTACAAGGAAGAACAGTTCCAATTTTTCTAACCTCTCTGTGCAATCACAATGATTTACCCCTGGTAACATCCTGGTTAACTCCCAGCAACCATCCTTGAAGTGAGGGGCCATGAATTGTCCGTAATACCGAAGATGGACACAAAATGCTGGAGTAACTCAACGGGTCTAGCAGCATCTCTGCAGTAAAGGAATAGATGATGTTTCAGGTTGAGACCCTTCATCAGACCTTGATAACCATTGTCTTTAATACTCCAGCTGAAGACTGCTTGATGATCTGCATTGTCCAAGACTGGAAAGGTCACACTCAGAATACTCAGCAAATGGTCAAGGATTCAACTCCCTGTTGGACAGGAAGGTATAGCAGGAGTTATAGGTTTCAGGATAAGTAGCTGGCCATTTCATAGTGGAATGCAGAGACTCTTCTTCAGGCAGGCTGTGAATCTTTGACAGTTTCGACCACAGGGTGCTGTACCAATGAATATATTTCAGACTGAGATCATGTGAAATCTGGGATCTGGCATAATAATTGAAAGGGGGAATTGGCTGGGAAACTGGAGTTGAGTTAGCACAGTGGTTATGATTTTATTGAACTGCAGAACCGGCTTAAGGAACCATTGGATATAATCCTTTTCTGATGTCTCGTGCTCCTCCATTCTATGCTGTGTGGTGCTTGATGTAGTCCAGCCTGCCCAGCTGATGGATATCTAAATCACCTGTGCCAAAGATGCTCGCCACTACACTTTATGGAGTAAACTTTAAGCTGAACTAGCAGGACTACCTGGGCCTTTGCAGCCTCTGGTTCTCCCTGTTCTGAGGACTCCGTTGCCAACCTGTGTCCATACAAGTTTGTTCATCCGAACCTCTCGTATCTGGATCCTAATGTCATATCCAGTTTGGTAGAACCATCACAGCTTTCTCACTGACCTTCAGTGACTCCTGTTCTCCTAATGGCCCCAATTAAAAAAACAAAACAGTTCTGCACATTTAACCCTGTCCTTTTGCATCCCACCACCCTTCTCCCACCAACTCCTCCAACCTGATAATGCTTTGGATCCCACCTTTTTCTGACTATTGTGCATCTTCCCCCTTTTCCTCTTGTCCTTAATATCATACCCAGGGAACGTTTACTTACACCTTTCTGATTTCAGCTTAGAGGTGGGCACTGAACAGCAGGTGGCACCAGCAATGGTTTCCTCGTCAACAGTCTGTCTGTCCCTTCCTTCTTTGTGTTTTAATAGTATGTGTTAAGTGTATGTTTTTAGAGTTCTTTAGATTGTTTTATGTGGTGGGGGGGGGGTTGGGGTAAATTTTTTCTGATCTCGAACGGCAATGTGATTTTTTTTCCATATCGTATCTTCGGCTTAACATCGAAGAGTTGGCGGCCTTTGCTGGAATGACTTTTGAGAGCTCCACCATGGGGAGCCTACTGGATTTTAACATCGCAATGCCCGCGATCCCTTTGCCAGGGATCGATCTCGGAAATCCAACCGTGGGTGCTTGCGAAAGTAACATCATGGAGCTCGGTGTCTTTGGTCAAACTGCCCCAGCGCAGGAGTTTCGATTGCCCGGACGTGGGGGTTTCGACCGCCTCGACGCGGAAGCTTTGACCACTGACTCCGGGAGCTTCGATCGCCCCGACGGACGGGGAATAAAGCGGCAGAAGATTGGACTTTGCCTTCCATCACAGTGAGGGATGTGGGGAATCCACTGTGGTGGATGTTTATGTTAACTTTTATGTAGTTGTGTGTCTTATTGCTTTTTTTTTCATATGGCTGTATGGTACATGTGACAATAAAATACTTTTGGAACCTTTGAACCTTTGAGGTACAGACTCATCGCAGGTTCTCTGAATACTTTCAAGAGAGAGCTGGATTGGGCTCTTAAAGATAGCGGAGCCATGGGATATGGGTAGAAGGCAGGAATGCGGTACTGATTGGGGATAATCAGCCATGATCACATTGAATGGTGGCGCTGGCTCAAAGGGCCGAATGGCCTACTCCTGCACCTATTGGCTATTGTCTACTATTCCCAATTGATTCCACTAATTCACACAGAACTGAGGTGAAGCTAAATTTATAGTTCTGACTGATATGTTGCTCATTCCAGTGGTAAACAGTGACTTACTGATGTTTTATTTGGAAGCAGTTTTATCTGTTCATTATCTCTCTAACTGCATAAGGCAAATGGTGTAGCATTCCACTCATACAATACATCAGCCAGTGAAGCATTGGGATTGACTAGAGAGTTCAGCGGCATCCAAAATAGTCAGTCTGGAACCTAAATCCCTTATATTCAACAAAGAAGAATAGATCAGATATTATTGCATCTGACAGCAGTGGAAAACCTCACTCTGTTTCAAATAGAGCGATGGAATCATTCATGGCTAGTTGAATAGGCAGGAGCACACTGGAAGCAATTCTCAATCTGGAGCCTGTCAGCACAAATGGATGCTTTCCGATTCCAGCATGTGAAAAGTCTTTCTCAGCTTCAGTGCTTCTTTTATGTGTGCAGATTTAATGCATCATGTGGACAATGTGTTAACAACGGAGCTCTCTCTTAAAAAAGACAATAAATGAAGCAATATTGAGAGAGATTTGCATTTATATAGAACCTGTAATGTCACTTTCAGGACTTTCCAAACATAAAGTACATAAGATGTACTTTTGATGTGTGGGCACGGTTGGAATGTTGGAAAGCTGGCAGCCATTTTCCTTTCACACACTTTTGCAACATTGATGAGGTAATGACCACATCCTCAATGACACATAAAGTCCTCCCGGAGCTATGGCAGGGTTTCATACCTGACAAACATTTGTGCCTCAAGCACTTAGCAGGTAGCAAATCCATCCATGGACTGAGTTCCCACAAATCAGAAGTTGCCTGCAGCAGCTAACAAATCCATCCTGCTTGTCTCCCAAATACTTGTTTGTATGGAATGTAGACACAAAATGCTGGAGTAATGCAGTGAGACAGGCAGCATTTCCTGGAGAGAAGGAATGGTTGATATTTAGGGTCAAGACCCTTCTTCAGACTGTTAGGGGAGAGGGACACCAGAGATATGCAAGGTCAAGTGTGCAAAAACAACAGATCAACAAACAACAGCAGGTGATGATCAAGGAAATGTAGAATGGTTCATTGTTGGATGAGGGGAAGGTGACGCTTGTACAGCAATACATGTGGCACTTCATAAAGTGGGGAGGGAAATCTCTTCTGCCAAATACGTTGGCAAATAGATGGGTCTTTGGTTTTACATTACGTTTGAATGATAGTTGATCCACCACCCCAGCACTCCCTCAGAACAGCCATCCAATTTTTGTGCTCTTGTGTCTGGAATGGACCCAAATCCTAACTGGTCAGAGTCCCTATCTGAGCTCTGTGCAAATAGAATACAGGTGCATTGTTTTAGTCTGATTAGATCACATCAATTCTTGTCAAAATTAGCTAACTGGAATGACCAACTCTGAAAGATCTGAGTTGGAACTGTTAACATTTTTACCTCTCATTACACAATTTTTCTTTACAGTTCAATTTTTTCCCATCCTTAAATTCATAATTCTTGATAAACATACTGGTATTCACATATCACCATATCGTGTTGGTCCCCAGGGTGATAGTAAGATGTGCGGCACAATTTTATGTCACAGCAATCCTGCAAATTTAGTAAGTGAATCTTTCTGTCCTTCAGGGCGTTTCTAGCAATTGTGTGTTAAGAGCGAGCTCTGGTTATTGTTTCTCTTGTTAACAAGTTCAAGCAGAAATTTCATTCTCAATCAATTCTTGTGCCCAAGTTTTAAATATAAGTGAGAGATTGGGAAAGCGTGTTCTGAAATGTCTCACTAATTAATGTTTAAATATTTAAATTGAGTTCCATACATCCATCAGATTGTGCACCAGGGTGAACATCAACCTTGAAATGTCAGCACTTGAGTATCAAGCCATTTGAATTTCTGACAGATTATATTAGTTTGCATCATAAACAATAATTGTCCAGAGGACTGAAACATTGGTTCCTGTAACAGGTGTGCAACACTGTGTTCATGCCACCTTTGAATATTCATCACTTGATATTTACATTGAACTAAATTGTACAGAAAGTAGCTATGGCCACATTCTGTCAATATAGATTAGGATTTTTTATTGCTACGTTAATATTAGGGGGTATGGATAGTAGGAATGTTCTTAAACAACCATTTGTGATGTGCAATGAATCAGCACTTCTGTGTGTCTTCCGTTTGGGCAATAAATGTCTCAGGACAAATCTTTCTTGGCAACTTCACCGGGTAAGTGGTGGATAAGCAGGGGAATAGCCTTCCAGCTGCCTGCAGCTTGTGATTTTCCATCGGAAGGAATAGTGGTTGGTAAATTTATTTTCACAAAGGATGTTTGGGTCTAACTGCATGATGTACTGGAAGTGAGATTTAAAAAAATATACCAGTTGTGCGTTTTAAACAAAAATCAACAATGTCATGGCATGAACAGCTGGTGTGTATCTGGTCATCAGTATTCTTGAAATGCTTTCAAGATTCAAGATTAATATTATTTCCAAAAGATTGTAATGCTAATATTTCCACTGCTTGTGAGTTAAAGAGAAAAGCAAAACGTTTGAAAGTTGCCTGTATAAGGAATCCATATCTGATGGAGCCAAAGGCTGCAGCAGATGGTCGCCACTACAGTGCACCTTCAAAATGATTTCCACCTATTTGCTCAGCTCCATTGGGTGTCAGTGCGGCCCAGCGGTTTGTACTCTTGCTTCTGAGTCAGAGGATCCCAGGTTTCTTCTGACGATCCGAGAACAAGAATCCACTCAGATGCACTGTCAAGGATTGCCTACCGCGGTGAGATACTAAAGTAAGGTCCTATCCACCATTTGGTTAATAAATAAAAGATTCTGAGGCAATGTTATAAGCTTGAGCTGAGAAATTCTCTTTGGTCAACATTTATCCCTCATTCAACATTATCAAAATAGGGTTGCAGTGCAAAAGACCCCATAAAAACATGATGGTACTTTGGAATCTTTGATGTCAATGGAATAGTTCTTAAATTCATATGTTCTTGGAGCTTAATTAGGCCTTCGCCCATCGTCTACTCTGTCATTCTATCATGGCTCATCTATATTTCCCTCTCGACCCCATTCGCCTGCCTACTCCCCATAATCCCTGACACTCGTACTAATCAAGAATCTGTAAGTCTGCATGAATTTGGAAGGCAAGTGCAACATCCAGCCGCTTCTCTATTGTTATCACATCGTAGTTTGTGGCAGCTTGATGCTACTACCTTTCCTGTGTGATGTGAGACAATGAAATTATGGTTTTCACCTCCATGGGTTTTCTGATCTCTAGTCCTGCAGGTCCCAGAAACTTCCTCTATCCTCTCAACATCCCTTTGAACTCTCTAATGAGCAATCTCTGCCTCTCCCAAACCACAATGGGCACCAACAATCAGCTTTCAGCCACCTTAGTCCCATATGGTAAAAGCAAAATGCTGAAATGATCACATGGATGGAACAAATAAATTAAGTAAGAACACACAAAGAGCATCAATGCACCTTCAATATAAGTTTCAGCCTGCAACTTCTTTACAACTCAGACTTTGACAGTCACACAGCAAACAGTAAACTGAGGTCATTGTGTTGATGCTGCAGTAATTACAGAGTTAGCTTTGCCACATTGATTTGCAAAACCTTTGGTTAATATTCTATGGGGATGATGGTTAACATGGCTATGTTACCCACCATTTCATTACTACATATATTCTAGAATAATCCTTCTTCCTTGCTTTAAAACCAATAATAAGATATCAGACTTCAGGAGGAATGGTGGAGTACATGCCCCAATCAACATTAATGGTGTTGAATGAAAATGGTTGAGAGCTTCCAGTTCCTTGGCGTTAATATTACCAGGATTCTCAGCTCTCTTCTTTACCCCTTGTACACCCACGACTGCTCAGCCATGTACAAATCTAATTCAATTTTCAAATTCGCAGAAGACACCACCATTGTGGGCCGGATATCAAATAATGATGAGATGGAGTACAGGAAGTAGATTGAGAACCTCGTGTCGAGACACCAACTTTCTCTCAACATCAGCAAGACAAACGAGATAGTGATCACCTTCAGGAAGCAAAGCGGTAATCATACCCCGGTTTGCATTGATGGCGCGGAAGAAGAGATGGTCGAAAACTCCAAATTCTTTGGAGGCAATATCATCAACAATATCATTTGGCATGTCCACTACAACTCTCACCAACTTCCACAGATGCAGCATAGAAAGCATTTTATCAGGATGCATCACAGCTTGGTTTGGGAACAGCTCCATCCGGGACCATAAGAAATTACAGCGAATTGTGGACGCATCCCAGGCCATCATTCAAACCAACCTCTCTTCTATTGATTCCATCTATACCTCACGCTGCTTCGGCACGGCCAGCAGCATAATCAAGGATGTCGCTGATTACGGGTGCTGTCTGTACCGAGTTTGTACATTCTTCCTGTGACCGCGTGGGTTTCCTCCTGGTGCTCCGGTTTCCCCCCACACCCCAAGGACATGCAGTTTTGTAGGTTAATTGGCTTCAGTGAAATTGTAAATTGTTCCTAGTGTGTAGAATAGTTAATGTATGGGATGATCGCTGGACGGTGAGGGTTCAGTGGGCTGAAAGGCCTGTTTCCATGCTGTGTCTCTAAATCTCTAAAGTCTAAATCTGGGAGCTTTATCACGTGTAAGCCCTTTCAGGTTCTATGCATTGGAAGGATGTTGGGTACGTTTAAAATCCCATTTTCACTATACTCTTGCACCTTTCAAATATTTATTTGGACAATTTTTGTGCTGAATTGGTGGCTGTTGGTCAACTTATATTAGCTTTCTAGGTTGACAGGTGTTCCAGTAAATATTTCTCACTAAAAGGGATGATTTTGTGGAATGAACGATTGTTGCAGGATCACCAATTTCCTGTTAATTAATCGTCCTTCAAAAAAGTAATGTTACAGTACATTCACTTACCTGGCAGCATTGCATTAGTTAATCTGTCACCAGTAGCATGGGCTGGCTGATATATTTTAATGTTCCCATATACATTAACACCAATGACTTTTGAAAGGCCCTTCATTGGCTTTAAGGCACACTGTGCACTGTCGTGGAACTCGCTGTACTTTGTTTTAAGATTATCGGAGCAGTGGGCTGGGGATCTCTGGGTGATGGTTATCATAAACACAGTATGATTTTCATAGATTTTGACAGACCACAAATCCATACCCTCTCGTGCTGTTTATTTTCATTTCTGCGACTGTATCCTACTCTAGACCTGCTTCAGATCATCTTTAGTCAGAACTTCATCAATACATTCCTGGCCAGCCTCCATCATTCAACTGTAAAATCGAAGTCATCCAAACACTGGGATATATAATGTCAACAACTGTCCATGATACTTCACAGAAGAATTATCAAACAAAAAATATGATATTAAACCACAAGTTTATCGGGGGCCGATGAGCATATCACTGTTAAACACATCGCTTTAAGTGACCCTTTTGAGAAAGGCAGAGGTTTTGTGAAATTTAAGGGATAGGACCCTGGAAGTTGAAGTTGCAGTGTAAAGAGTGGAGTGATTAAATTCATAAATAAACAAAAGGCAATCTCGGTGATTTCAGAGCACAGGAAGTGAATATAGAGATCGAGAAAGAACAACATGATGGAAAGATAGAAAGTCGCGCATGAGAATTTTAGATTGAAGGTGCTGGTTAATCGGTCTGAAGAAGGGTCTCAACCCAAAACGTCACTCACTCCTCTCGAGAGATGCTGCCTGTTCTGCTGAGCTACTCCAGCATTTTGTGTCTACCCTGGTTAATGAGAGCCAGTTTCAGTTGTTGATCAGTGTTCAGGAGCTGGTGCAAGTTAGTTTTTGATAATCTTGTGTTTACATTTATATCAAGATATATCTTACAACCAAAGGCTCACAGAGCTCGGAAGCAGGATACTTTACCAAAGTTAGGCCATTTGGAAAAATGGGCTGAAAGATGGCAGATGGAGTTTAATGCTGATAAATGTGAGGTGCTACACCTTGGCAGGACAAATCAAAATAGGACGTACATGGTAAATGGTAGGGAATTGAAGAATACAGTTGAACAGAGGGATCTGGGTATAACCGTGCATAGTTCCTTGAAGGTGGAATCTCATATAGATAGGGTGGTAAAGAAAGCTTTTGGTATGCTAGCCTTTATAAATCAGAGCATTGAGTATAGAAGCTGGGATTAAATGTTAAAATTGTACAAGGCATTGGTGAGACCAAATCTGGAGTATGGTGTACAATTTTGGTCGCCCAATTATAGGAAGGATGTCAACAAAAATAGAGAGAGTACAGAGGAGATTTACTAGAATGTTGCCTGGGTTTCAACAACTAAGTTACAGAGATAGGTTGAATAAGTTAGGTCTTTATTCTCTGGAGCGCAGAAGGTTAAGGGGGGACCTGATAGAGGTCTTTAAAATGATGAGAGGGATAGACAGAGTTGATGTGGACAAGCTTTTCCCTTTGAGAATAGGGAAGATTCAAACAAGAGGACATGACTTCAGAATTAAGGGACAGAAGTTTAGGGGTAATATGAGGGGGAACTTCTTTACGCAGAGAGTGGTGGCGGTGTGGAATGAGCTCCCAGTGGAAGTGGTGGAGGCAGGTTCATTGGTATCATTTAAAAATAAATTGGATAGGCATATGGATGAGAAGGGAATGGAGGGTTTTGTTATGAGTGCAGGCAGGTGGGACTAAGGGGAAAAAAAATTTGTTCGGCATGGACTTGTAGGGCCGAGATGGCCTGTTTCCGTGCTGTAATGGTTATATGGTTATATGGTTATATGGTTAACTACTACAGTGATTGTTTTTGTTTTAATTGATTTCTATTTATAAGGTAGTCTTGAAGTAATGATGTCTGTAGTTGCAGTCCATCTTCTGCTGATGCACCTCTTTGATTGCTCCAGAAAAAGTGTCCAGTAATTATTTTGTAACTGTATGCCTGAATTAATTCTTGCATCAGTATTTAATGTAAAACTATTTGGTACATGTAAAAGATAACACACGTGGAAAGGTTGCAGCAGAAGCAGTCTGCATGGCATGCATTTCATTGTCTCTGCACCTGGGAACAGGCTTGGTTGGAAGCACCTGAGTTTATGAGAAGACCTTAGTTAAAATATGCAGAAATTAATTAAAATGAGCACAGGATCTTATGGTAGGAAATATGTTTAGACACAGCAGGAGGAATGCTCTACTCATTTAAACTGCATAAAGGAGGTTCTAGATGAGGTGGCCAATACAGAATTAAAAGGCAAGTGGAATGCAAACTTCAATTAAAAACTGATTAAGGCACTATCATAATATTTCATAAAAGTTTGTGGGTGCACACAAATTTACTTTCAATAATGTGTTTTCATACACTGCATTCAACATTATATTAAGGTTAATGTTCCAGGTTTTCTTTTTTACATATGAATTCATTGATTCGGTGGATTTATTCATTAAAGGGTGAGGAGATTAGAAAGTGAATTAACATTTGGAAAGACAACAAAAGATTGAACTCTCGCACATTAGATTTCACTCGGATGTGGAATCAAAATCCAGGATCACTATTTTAAGTTTAAATCTCAAGTATTGAAATTGATATCTTCACGGATCACCAAATAAGCCTTGTGTGCTACTTTATTACCTGATTTTTTTATTTGTTGCAAAGGTGCATATAGCATTGCCGAGGTGAACGCTTATTTCTCTTGAGAATATGATGGTCAATGTTCATACTGCTGGGGTGCAAACTGCCCTAGCGAAATATGATGTGCTGCTCCTCCAATTTATGGTGGTCCTCACTCTGGCTATGGAGGAGGTCCAGGACAGAAAGGTTGGATTTGTAATGGGAGGGGGTTGAAGTGCTGAGGGAGATTAGGTTGGTTATTGCGAACCGAGTGGAGGTGTTCGACGAAGCGATCGCCAAGCCTACGCTTAGTCTTACCGATGTAGAGCAGCTGACACCTAGAGCAGCGGATGGCAATAGATGAGGTTGGAGGAGGTACAGGTGAACCTCTGCCGCACTTGGAAAGACTGCTTGGGTCCTTGAATGGAGGGTGGAAGTAAAGCGGCAAGTGTAGCATTTCCTTCGGTTGCAAGGGAAGGTGCCCGGAGAGGAGGTGTTTCGGGTGGGAAGGGACGAATTGACCAGGGAGTTACGGAGGGAGCGGTCTCTGAGGAAAGCATACAGGGGAGGAGATGGGAAGATGTGGCAAGTGGTGGGATCACGTTAGAGGTGGCGAAAATGTCGGAGGATTATTTGTTGTATGTGACGGCTGGTAGGGTGGAAGGTGAGAACAAGGGGGACTCTGCCCTTCTTACTAGTGGTGGGATGGGGAGTGAGAGCAGTCACGGGGTATAGAAGAGACCCTGGTGAGAGCCTCATCTATAGTAGGGGAGGGGAACCCCCGTTCCCTGAAGAATGAGGACATCTCCGATGCCCTGGTGTGGAACACCTCATCCTGGGTGCAGATGCGGCATAGATGGAGGAATTGGGAGTAGTCACCAGGGTCTCCTCTATACCCCGTGACTCTGCTCTCACTCCCCATCCCCCCTACTCGCAGTTTGCACCCCAGCAGTATGAACATTGACTTTTCTAATTTCAGGTAGTCCCTACTTTCTCCTCCCCTTCACAGCTCTCACTCAGCCACTGGCTCCACCTCTTCCTTTCTTCTTCCCACCTCCCCCCCCCCCCCCCCCCCCCCCCCACCCTCACAACAGTCTGAAGAAGGGTTTCGACCCGAAACGTTGCATATTTCATTCGCTCCATAGATGCTGCTGCACCCGCTGAGTTTCTCCAGCATGTTTGTCCACCTTTGATTTTCCAGCATCTGCAGTTCCTTCTTAAGCAATATAAACCTGAGTTCGGATATTTTTCTCTCATTTCGAGGAGAATTTGACGGGCAGTAGTGTCTTCCTACAACAGCCTTTCAAAACTCTACTCTTCATATCTTAATATGTACCATGATCACTCATCACCTCCTGCTTAATAACTTATCTCGGTTCCCGGTTTATCAACACGTCAATTTTAAAATTATTTTCCTGGTCCTCGCATTCCCTTGTGGGCCCTCATCTCTTCCTAACTCTGTAATATCTTCCACTCTAGCACTGTTCAAATTCTATACACTTCAATGATGACCTCTTCCACACCCTTGCTTTTAATCAATCCATCACTAGCATCTGTGCCTTCAGATTTCAAAGCTTTGAAATTACTTTCCAAACCTTTCCACCTCTCTACCTCTCTCTTTGCCTTGAAAAGAAAATTGTAAATCATGATATTTTTGAACAATCACCTTATGTGCTTAGTGTCAACATCTGTTTGTGAACGCTCTTGTGATGCAACTACGAATGTTGTACTACATTAAAATGTAAATTGCTTTTGTTGTCATCCTTGTAGTCGGTGAATATTGTGGGGTTGGAGGAAGCTGCCAAAGAAACTTAAAGCTGCCACAACACACCATGCAGATGGCACATGTTGCAGGCAACATGAACTGGTGGTAAAACAGGGCAATATGTAGCCTGGTGAGGCAGTTGCTGGTTGAGCTGAATGATTTGGACGCTGGACGCTGTGGGGCCTATTATGTTCTGTAAATGATGGAGTTTCTGTGCAGTTCACTTCTGAATTGCTCTTGCTATGACCTCTTGTCAGCAGTTGAATGTTTACTTCACGGTGATCCAGTAGATGCTGACGGTGGGAGATTTCACATTGGTAGCACAACTGAGGCTCCAGGAAATGATGGGAGGGAGGGTCAGGCAATCTCTTGCTGGAGACAGTCATTGCCTGACAGTTGTGTAGAGTGATTGCTGCTTCTCAACCCTTGCCTGGATATTCTCCAAGTCTTGCTGCAAGTGGCTAGGGGTTGCTTCATTATCTGAACATTGTATAATCATCTGCAAGTAGTCAGCGGACTGCCGGCGACTGTCAAGTTCGCGGCACTCGCCTGAAAAACCGGGAACTGGAACGGCGACTGTCAGAGTGGGAAACACACACACACACACACACACGCACACACACACACACGCACACACACACACACACACACACACACACACACACACACACACACACACACACACACACACACACACACACACACACACACACACACACACACACACACACACACACACACACACACACACACACACACACACACACACACACACACACACACACACACACACACACACACACACACACACACACACACACACACACACACACACACACACACACACAAGGCGGCAGGGGCCAGGGAAGCAGCACACACACACACACACACACACACACACACACACCACACACACACACACAAGCACACACACACAGAGAGCGCTGTCTGAAATTCACACGGTGCAAATCCAAGGTGATACAGACACACACCGCGATGAACAGGAAGGTTAAGACGGTTAGCACAATGTATGGTAAGCCCTTTAAAAGGGGGGGGGGGGGGTGGGGAGAGGGGCGGAGAAGGAGTGAAGACACTTTTAAGAAGCCAGACAACTTTTAGTAAGCCAGAGATACACAGCTGTGAAGTTTGGCAGGCATTTCACATTACTGGTCGGTTAACCTTGGTACTGAAAACTCGTGCTTACGTTTTTTTCCCCAATGAGCCAATGAAAATGCCCGGACAGCAAAGGCAATTAACTAAAACTACCTACGACTACCTCGACTACCCATAACTACATGGCGACCCCACAACAACTGCACCTATGACTATGGGATTATCGATTTTCTCCATGGCAACCAATTTTTGTTGAAATATTTACGGCGACTATACTGAGGCCGCAAGTAGTTCCCAGAATGCGGGAACACCACATGACCATGAAGGAGACTCGCCAGAGACCACCAGCGAACATGTGGCGAACATGTGGCGATTATGAGGCGAGCGCAGAGTCTCCTGCATTCACCTAAAAAGTCGCCTAAGTGGGACAGGCCCTTGACCATATGCGATAGTGATATAGCTGTGGAGACCTATGACAAGAATACAGGCATGAACAATAACATCTTTGGCTCAATGGCCTTCAACAATCAAATCCATCTTTCTTTGTCACAATTATGAGTCCAGCTTTCAGTCCACCCTGCCGTAAAGCCAGCCTCTTTCCTATCCAATCCTTCTGCAATTCATAAAAGCACAGATTTGTTCATCAAGAGTCAAGAGACTATTGACTGTTGATCAAGAGTGTTTTATTGTCATAAAAACAACAATTATGCAATTATAATAATAATAGTCTATTATCAATCAATCAATCAGTTTTATTCGTCCCATTGCACATAAAGTGCAAGTGAAATGAATTTGCCAGCAGCGGTACAATGAGAAAGAACACACAAAAACACAATAAAATTTTAACACAAACATCCACCACAGCATTCATCACTGTGGTGGAAGGCACAAAATTTGGCCAGTCCTCCTCCATTTCCCCCCGTGGTCGGGACCTCAAACCTCCGCAGTCGCCGCTGCGGGCGTCCAGATGATAAAAGTCAAGGTAAGTCCTGAATCGGTGCCTCCCCCACCGGAGACCGCGGCTTCAGATTGGTGTAGGCCGCAGGCCAGCGGTCCGTGATTTAGAGTTCGCGCCGCAGCCAGAAGCATCGCAGACTGCAGGGCCGGCAGTCGAAGTCGAAGCTCCCCTCCAGGGATCCTCAGCGAGGAACCCCGCTCCCGATGGTAAGTCCATGCCATGCCTGCGGTAAAAGTAGGCCGCGGGCCGGCAGTCAGAGTGGAAGCTTCTTCCTCTTCCGGGTCCCCAACATGAGATACCGGGCTGTAGACACCACGCCAGCTGGAGCTGTGCAGGCCGTGGCTTCAGGCTACCGGCTGCCCCGGTCCAGCGAAACGGAGCACTCCCCTCATTGCTCTTGTTTGACCTGATGCCATTAGACTTCATGGGACCAAATATGTCTGTTTTGTTGAATGGACAGAATTGCAATGGAGAAGAATGGAGGATTCTGTGGAATACGACTATATTATCTACTACTATCCGGTAGGCGGCGCGACTCTCGTCAGCAGCGGCCTCTGCAGCCTGTCTGCGTTTTTATTATTTTTTGTCTATGTTTCTATGTAGTTTTTGTTATTTTTTGTTGGGGGGTGCGGGGGTGGGAGGGAGGGGGTAACTTTTAAATCTCTCCCTGCACGGGAGACCTGACCTTTTCTTTGTCGGGTCTCCGTTGTCGTTGGGGCTGCAACGAGGAGCGGCCTCCAACAGGAAGACCGGGCCTCTGGTGCCGACGACTCACCTCACCGTCGCGGAGCTGGCCGAGTCCAGAGCGGGTGGAGCGGTGGTGGAGCGTTGCTGCTGCTGCGGCCCGACCTCCGGAGATTCGGAGGCTGCAACTGCGGGTCTGGCGGATGGCGGCACCGGGAGCCCGCGGGTCCCTGGAGGGAGACCGCTTTTTAGGGCTCTCGCTACGGCGACTTCTCCCGCCCGAGTTGCCAGGGTCGAAGAGCTCCTGGAGCGGGACTTGACATCACCGCCCCGCGCGGCTTGGAATGGCCGGAGGCTCTAACACCAAGACCCGGTGTGCAACCTTGCATCACCCGGCGTGGCTTTAATGGCCGCGGGACAATCGCCATCGTCAGCCGGGGGCTTTGACTTTGACTCTGACATCGGGGGGGGGGAGTGCAGTGGAGAGATAAGTTTTTTGGCCTTCCATCACAGCGATGTGATGGATGTTTTTGTAAATTATGTTGTGTCTTGGGTCTATTTGTTTGTAATGTATGGCTGCAGAAACGGCATTTTGTTTGGACCTCAAGGGGTCCAAATGACAATTAAATTGAATCTTGAATCTTGATCTTGAATCTTGAATTAGGCTGTTGCTTGTTTGTGAGAAACATCTCTGAATTCAGGCTCCATCTGTTTGTTAGGAGGACTTGGTGAGATTGACCTGGTCAGGAGTAACATTTTGTTTCCATATTCAGATCCAAGGACAATACCATGTATTCCATTCAGTTCTATCTGTATTCTGTTTTAATGGGGTTATGCACCTAATCTGTGCCGACCAGAGGTCCCCACACACTAACACTATCCTCCACACTAGGGACAATTTACAATTAAACTAAGCCAATTAATCAACAAACCTGAATGTCTTTGGAGTGTGGGAGGAAACCCATTTGGTCACGGGGAGAATGTACAAATTCCGTACAGACAAGCACCCATAGTCAAGATCGCGCTGCTGGGCTGCCCCAAAGTATTAGTGACACACTGGATATCAGCGGAGTGATGGTGGAGATGATGAAATCAAGGAATTCACGCATTTCACAAGTTTTGTTATTGTCCTGAATTCCAGATTGTCTAAGTAATTAAAATTGTATAACTATGTTTGGATTTGAATTTACAACTGTTAAATCTTCTGAATTATTATTCTAGTAATTTAGCTGCAGTGTCACCTATCCTAAAGATTATATCTTAAAGTATATTATCATTTGCAATTGTCTCTAATCTTGCTTCCCATTCATTGAATATGTGCTTGTTGTATAACTACTCATTCTTCCATAACAAAATATTCCAGTTCACCCTTTCAGAGATGTATTGCATTGGCTGAATTGGTGTTTGATGGGAATTCAGCTGTCTGGGCAGTGATTGGCTGGGCTGTATTTATCCTCCAACATTTATCAGGATGCATCACAGCTTGGTTTGGGAACAACTCCATCCAAGGACGCGAGAAATTGCAGCAAATTGTGGACGCAGCCCAGGCCATCACACTAAACAACCTCCCTTCTATTGACTATTTATTCCTCAGACTGCTACAGCAAGGCCAGCAGCAAATCAAGGTCGAGTTGCACCTTGACTGCTCCCTCTTCTCCCCTTTCCCATCAGGCAAAAGGTATAGAAGTGTGAAAACGCACACCTCCAGATTCAGGAACCATTTCTTCCCAGCTGTTATCAGGCAACTGAATCACCCTACCACAACTAGAGAGCAGTCCTGAACTACTATTTATCACAATGGTGACCCTCAGACTATCTTTGATCGAACTTTGCTGGCTTTACCTAGCACTAAACGTTGTTCCCTTATCATGTATCTCTATACACTGTAAAAGGCTCGATTGTAATCATGATTTGTTTTTCTGTAGACTGGTTAGCACGCAACAAAAGCTTTTCACTCCACCTCGGTACATATGACAATAAAGTAAACTGAAACTGACAATTTATGGTGTCACAGTGGCTGACTTCCAGCACCAGAGACCTGGCTTCAATCCTAACTATGGGGGCTGTCTGTACAGTGTTTGTATGTTCTGCCTGCGTGGGTTTTCTCCAGGTGATCCGGTTTCATCCCACACTCAAATTACATACACGTTTGTGGGCTAATTGGCTTGGTAAAACTCTCAATTGTCCCTAGTGTGTGTAGGATAGTGTGAGTGTACGGGGATCGCTGGTTGACGTGGACTCGATGGGCCGAAGGGCCTGTTTTCATACTGTATCACTAAACTAAACTAAACTGTCCTAATATAAATTATGGACACAATTTATTTTCCAGGCATGGACACAATCAGTCTGAAGAAGTGTCCAGATCTGAAATGTTGCCTATCTATGTCTTCCAGAGATTCTGCCTGACCCACAGGGTTAGTCCAGCATTTTGTGTTCTATGTAAGATTTAAGCATTTGTAGTTCCTTGGGACTCGGGTCTGCATTATTGTTGGTTTTATACTTGTTGTGCTGTTGAGTTAATGCGCCTGTTGAAGCTGCAGCAAGTAAGAATTTCATTACTGCAGTGCCACTGTGTGTTGACAATGAAACTCCAGCAGAGCCAAAACCTGCTCTCACCTCTTCATGTCAAGCATTTCCCATTTCCTGTGGTTATTCAGGCTGAATTTAACATGGATACAATGTAAACTTTACTGTTTTCAGTGCTCTTCAGGCCTAACTAGACCCAAAAAATTACTCAGTTTCCGTGACAACCACAGGCACCAACGGACACTAACTCGATGGCGCTGTTTCAATTTAAATCAAATCAAGTAACCAGTTCTCTTTGACAATTTGGCGAAAGACGTTTAAATTTAAATTGTCCATTAATTACTACGTCAGAACATTAATGAATGGTCCTTGTTCTGTATTTCATTTCCATACGTTAACTGATCAGTTGGGCATTTCCTGCGACTGCTTCCTCTGTCTGTGGCAGGGAACATGTAGCGTCCATGATGGAATATATTGGAGCTTCTTGTTGCACACATGCAGCGGCTTCTCGATATTTCATTGAGATTCCCTCATCAGAACGCTGCTTCACAAGCCCTGTGCCAATATACCTGACTGTAATGCTACTTATTTACCCACATTATGGTATTGAAAGTAGCTTTTTCTTCCATCTGCGGAACACAGTAATGACCATTTTGCATCACTCTGGTCTTTATACTGAACTCTTCCAGGTTGGATCAACACTTGTAACCCCGAGGCAATTTTCCTCTGGAAACACCTGCTCTTGGAGACTCTCGGAGCAACATTTATTCCCAGTGCAGCATTGAACTTGGATACCTGCCATGTCAATTAATTCCTTGAGTTGTATTCATGCCCTCACCTGCACCAGTAGTCCATTGACCACCGGCATGTCCGTACGAGATTGCCCATGTCTCACGTCTCCATCCTCGCTCACATCCATTGTTTCCCAATTGGTCCCCAAATACCCCACAACTTAACCTACATCCATCACAATGCTGTTTCAGAAAATATGCAATGATTTGGTGTTGGCCATGTATGAAATTTTCAGCAGAGGGCTAATGACTGACAAAATAAAAAGTTATCCCATATATTTTGGTGCTCTCAGGCCTATTTGCTATTACGTTTTTACATTTTATTTGCTATTACACTTCTATCTTCAGAACATTCTATATCAGATAACTGGAGATTTAAAAATATTTGAACTGCAAATTCAACAGGACTACTACAAAATATTGTATTCACAAGGGATTGGTGATGATTTGCTTGGGCATCTGATTACACCAGAGATCACACCATATAAAACAGGGCCCTTTTGATTGCATCATTGCCTTTAAGTCAAAAGGCAATGAATTCAAAGACTCCAGAGACTTCTGTCATAGGCTAGTGTCGAGTGACGGCCAGCTCTTGGAACATATGCTGTAACCTATATTCTGTCACATACACGGTCATCAACTTGTTTCCTGATTCTCTTACCATCTAGCTACATTAGAGGCAATAGAGATGGAAGAAAACTGAAACAGCCAGAGGAAACCTGCACATTGCCCAGGACAAGTCAAAGTTCTACGCAGACAGCACACCCAAGACCAGGATTGAACCCAGGTCACTGAAGTTGTGAAGAAGCAGCAGTAATTTTAGTCCCACTCTGCCCCCGAAATTAGTTTAGTTTAGAGACACAGCATGGAACCAGGCCCTTTAGCCCACCGAGTCCACACGGACCATTGATCATCCGTATACTAGTTTTAATCCACAATAGGGACAATTTACAGAGGCCAATTAGCCTACAAACCTGCACCTTTTTAGAATATCGGAGAATACTCGGAAAAACCCACATGGCCACGGGGAGAACGCACAAACCTCGAACAGATAGCACCCGTAGTCAGGATTGAACCGGGTCTCTGGCGCTGTAAGACAGCGACTCTACTGCTGCGCCACTCTGCCCTGTGAAATGTGGGCTGATTTGATTTTTTTTTTAAAGGATATTGGCTATCCAGGATTTTCTTTATATCCATAATGCCAGAGGCTCAATTGGTAACTGCACAGTTTACTGAGAACTTTGATTTGTGTTTACTGGTTAGTAGTTTGAGCACTGCAATCATTCTCAACATATATGAGGGATGGTCCCTGCCACACAAAAATCATCCTAACAAAGCACCCCAATTAAGAACAAATGCTGTACTGACAAATGTACCATCTTTCAGACAAGATGTTAAACATTGGCCTAAGTCTGCTTATAAAATTTCCTTTCGTTCTTGAAATAGTGCAAGGGAATTATCCCTCATGTCATTAACCAACATAACAGAAACAATTCATTACCCTGCTTCTTTGAGGGAGATGACTACGTGCAAACTGGTTGTGACAACAACAGCATTTCATAAATATCTAATTGACTGCGGAACACATTGGAAATGATCTGAGGCTGTAAAAATAATCCATGCAAATACAAATTTATGTTTTACTTGTGTTAAGGGAGAAATTCATCTTTGATCATAGATGCCAAATGTGATTGAGTACATTGGCCGTTTAAGCTACCTATTTCTGTAGGCTTACTTTCACAAGCGTGAGATGGCTGCTGACTCTTACATATTGCTGACTAAAAATATTTTTTTTCCCACCAGTACATCAAAAACTGTATTATTTTTCTCCACAGAAGGAAAAATCCTTCTGCAGGAGGTTTACTTTCTGTGGGAAATTTTCGTTCTGCAGGAGATTTTCTTTCCTCCCACTCTTTTGGGACAAATTCAAACACTGCCAAAAAATGCTTAATTACTTTTTGCATTTGATCCAAGAACAAGGCTTGCTTTTAAAGAGGATGCCCTTTGTTTTTTATCTTTCTCTTGTATCTGTAATGCATAACAGAGGTTGCGATTGTGTGCCAAGTCTGTAGTTAAGCTCAAAGGAAAATGCCAAATATCTCTGAACAAGATTACGAGTAAAAGATGATACTTGACAAGTGAAACATTTTAATTCTTGCAAAGGCAAGTGGCTAATGCCAGCACCTGTTGCAGTATGAAATCATTGAAACCAATTTCTGTGCTCAGGTATTGATTACAACGAATGCCTGATGAGTCCCTACCTGACAACTATTCAAATATGTGGCATAAAACAGCCCATTCAGCCCATCAGCTTTATATTGATGCTTAAGGGCCTGTCCCACTTACGTGTCCTTGGCACGCAAATTACACAACCTCATCGCCGCGTTGAGGCACACAGGCATCGTATGGTCACGTGGGGCCGGTCCCACTGAGAAGCGCGGAGGGGTATGTAATTGTGCGCGACATCCAAAAGTTTTGTAGAGAACAAAATCTTCATGCGCCAACGGTCTGTCGCGTAACTGACGGCCAAAGTGGGACAGGCCCAAGACCCTTGCGCGACGCAACGTCTCCAACAGCAGCAGAAGCAGGCAAACGGTCGTCAAACTCGGCCTGGGGCTCACGGCCGTTGCAGTCCGAATCCGCCCCCAGTTCTAATCCCAGAGCGGGGCCAAGAAAATTGAAGATAGACACAAAATGCTGGAGTAACTCAACGGGACCGGCAGCATCTCTGGAGAGAAGCAATGGGTGACGTTTCGGGTCAAGACCCTTCTTTCAGACTGAAGAAGAGTCTCGACACAAAACGTCACCCATTCCTTCTCTCCAGAGATGCTGCCGGTCCCGCTGAGTTACTCCAGCATTTTGTATCCATCTTCAAATGACATCACGCGCTCCAGACGGCTGTGCGGGCGCATGAAATCGCGCGCGACCTTCGCGGGACTGTCGCGCCTCAACGTGATCACGACGTCGAGTAATTAGCATGCCAAGGACATGTAAGTGGGACAGGGGTTTTATGCTCTGCACAGGTCTCCTTCCACTTTTTCATCTGCGCTAATTAAGAATTTTCTTCCAATCTTTTGTTCTTATGTCTTATCTATATTTCCCTTAAATGTTTCAATTTTGTTCACCTAAACCAATCTTTGTTCTGCATTGTGATCAGCAGGATTCATAATATTTTTCGTATGTTAGTGGCCTCTGGTTATCTTTCCTTCCATGAAGGTCAATGTCCACCCCCAAGAAACCATTCATTTTAGTTTACAATCTTCCGTTTTCTAAAGAACAGCCAAAGCCTGTTCAGTTTATTGACTGATTGAAAGGTAGAGCATGGAAACAGGCTCTTCAGCCCACAGAGCCCCAGCCAACCATTGATCACCTGTTTGCTCTAGTTCTATATTATCCCACTTTTACATCCACACCCACTCACATCTCCATACAAACTAGGAGAAATTTCTAGAGGCCGATTGACCAACAAACCCACACATCTTTGAGATGTGTGAGACAACCGGAGCATCGGAAGACACCCATGTGGTCACGGGAAGAACCTAAAACAATTCTAAAGGGGTAGCATCTGTAGTCAGGATCAAACCTAGGTCTCTGGCGCTGTGAGGCAGCAGCTCTACAAGCTGTGCCATTGTACACATTTTTGCAGAATTGTGACCGAGGGACACTGTCTTCACCCTCTTGACTTGGATGCTCAAACCACTGATCAGCAAAACATAGAAAGTTTAATTTAGTTTGGAGTAGAGATGCTGCATGGAATTTAATGCATTGAATCCATGCCAGCCATCGATCATCCATTCATGTTTTTAGAATGTGGGAGGAAACCGGAGAATCCAGGGAAAACCCACAGTCACAGGGAGCACATGCAAACTCCGCACAGACAGCACCCATTGTCAGGATCGAACCTGGGTCTCTGGTGCTGTAAGCCAGGAGCTCTACCGCTGTGCTACTGTGCCACAGTTTTCATTGAGCAGAGCAAATCTGGTTGACTCACTGGCTTTATGAGTGTAACGAATATCCAAGAACCATTAAATGTACCCCCATGCGTTCACTTTCACTTGCAAGCCAAATCATTCGGCTCCCTGGTTTTCACCTGTCCCAATTTTAACAGATCATGTGAATTGCAGGTTGGTTGAATGAGCAGGTTTATTGACATTGCCAGTCAAAACAATGCCGACAACTTAAGGGCCTGTCCCACTTACGTATCCTTGGAATGCAAATTACGTGACCTCGTGGTCACGTTGAACCGCGACGTTCCCGCGAAGGTCGCGCGCGATTTCATGCTTGCGCACAGCCGTCTGGAGCGCGTGACGTCCTTTGAAGATGGACGCAAAATGTTGGAGTATCTCAGCGGGACTGGCCGCATCTCTGGAGAGAAGGACTGGATGATATTTCGTGTCGAGACTTTTCTTCAGTCTCTTGGCCCGAAACGTCACCCATTCCTTCTCTCCAGAGATGCTGCCGGTCCCGCTGAGTTACTCCAGCATTTTGTGTCTATCTTCAATTTTCTTGGCCCCGCTCTGGGAGTATGAGTGGGGGCGGATCCGGACTGCAATGGCCGTGAGCCCCAGGCCAAACTCAGCGATCGTTTCCCTACTTCTGTTGCTGTTGGAGGTGAGACGTTGCGTTGCGCCAGGTTCTTGGGCCTGTCCCACTTTGGCCGTCAGTTCCGCGACAGGCCGTTGGCGCACAAAGATTTTGTTCACTACAAACATTTCGGAGTCCCGCGCGATGTCGTGTACAACTGCATACCCCTTACACGCTTCTCAGTGGGACCGGCCCCGCGCGGCCATACGATGCCTCTGCGCCTCAATACGACCACGAGGTAGCGTAATTTGCGTGCCAAGGATACATAAGTGGGACAGGCCCTTTATGAATCGCACATGGTTAAAATCAGCACCATTGTTTGAAACCCCAAACCCCTACAGATAGCTAATGAAAATAAATTAAAATGAATTTAAAATGTATCCATAATCTAATGGTAATAATAAATCAAAAGGCATCTGTTTAGTTTTCCACAAACTTGATTTCTTCTGATGTCTTAGCAGTCCCTGATGTGTTTAAACTGCAATCAAGTTGCAATTTCTTCCTCATTATCATCTCATCCAAATCCAAACCTCAAGCAGCCATAACATAAAGCACATAATGAGTGTAAAAATCCTGAGGATGGTCATTGATGTCTGAACCTGAAATAGTGTTATCATCTCAGTATTAATATGCATATTTTGCTTCAGGGTAAGATTAATTTTGCTTTTGTTGACACCCTGGGCGAGATTTCATCTTTGACCACAGGATGTGCTGAAATCAACGGCAGCAGTGCTGGACCTGATCCAGTTCTTGAACACTTACCAATCTATCACTTTGGCAGGCTGGACAACCTGGCAGACTGCAACGGAATTAGCAAATGTTTATATACTGTGGAATCCTGCTTTCACTGTATCTTAGGCACAAATGCTAGAGTAACTCAGCGGGTCAGGTAGCATCTCTGGAGAAAAGGAATAGGTGGCGTTTCTGGTTGAGGCCCTTCTTCTGACTGAGAGTCAGGGGACTAGGAAACTAATAAGCCACTGCACCTTCTTTAGCTTAAATGTTAATGGGTATAGGGATGAGATAGACAATAGGTGCAGGAATAGGCCAGCCAGCACCGCCATTCAATGTGATCATGGCTGATCATCCACAATCAGTACCCCGTTTCTGCCTTCTCCCCATATACCTTGACTCCGCTATCTAACTCTCTCTTGAAAGCATCCAGAGAACCGGCCTTCACCGCCCTCTGAGGCAGAGAATTCCACAGACAACTCTCTGTGTGAAAAAGTATTCCCTCCTCTCAGTTCTAAATGGCTTACCCCTATTTTTAGACAATAGACAATAGGTGCAGGAGTAGGCCATTCGGCGCTTCAAGGCAGCACTGCCATTCAATGTGATCATGGCTGATCATCCCCAATCAGTACCCCGTTCCTGCCTTCTCCTCATATCCCCTGACTCCACTATTTTTAAGAGCCCTATCTCGCTCTCTTGAAAGCATCCGGAGAACTTGCCTCCACCTGAGGCATAGAAATTCTGAGGCATAGAATTTCACAGACTCACAACTCTCCGTGAGAAAAAGTGTTTCCTCGTTTCCGTTCTAAATGGCTTACTCCTTATTCTTAAACTGTGGCCCCTGGTTCTGGACTCCCCCAACTTCGGGAACATGTTTCCTGCCTCTAGCATGTCCAAACCCGTAACAATCTTATATGTTTCAATGAGATCCCCTCTCATCCATCTAAACTCCAGAGTGTACAAGCCCAGATGAGCAAAGTAGTCGGAAATGATCTCTGCAGATCACGATGTGGACTTGGAAGCAGTTTGATTGGAACTAAGAAACAGCAAGTGGGGTTCAAATGGTAGTTGTAATAATGGGAGAACATAAATCAGGAAGCCAGAGGTGCGTTTGCCAGTGGAATACAGTAATCATATAAAGAAAAAAAGTTGCTGGGAGAATTCGAGCAGCATCTGTGGGGGGAATAGGAATTGTCAATGTTTCATTTCAAGTCCCTACATCAGGACCTAAAGACATTATTAAATTAAAAGATGTATATAGTTTCCATACATAGCAGCAGGCCTGAAGCCTAGGAGTATTTTATAACTTACCCATGAATATAGAAGGGAAATTGTTAAGAGGTGAATAGTTAATGAGAGGAAACTGGTGAGAAACAGTAAAAAATTAGTGTGAGAATTGCCTTTTGTAAAAGGCAAGGACTACTGAAGGAAAGTTATTGAGCCTTCTAGCCAGATACAGGAGAATTTATCAGGAAGCATAAAGAAATAACAGTGAAATTAAACACATATTCCGAGCCTGGCTTCTTGGAAAAGGACGCCGCCCCCCCCAGAAATACGAATCAAGGGTCAATTGTGAATGGAGAGCTGAATGAAATTAAGAATATAAAGATGAGACTAAGCAGATAAATTCCAAAGACTCAATGATCTATATCACTGTTTTTTAAGAGAAGTGCCTGCAGAGATAATGGGTGCTTTGGTTATCATATTTCAAAACTCAATTTTGCAGATTGTGGATACAGAATGTAACTGTGCTATTTGAAAGAGGGCGAGGAAAAATATAGAGAAAGTCTACCCTATTAACTTAATATCAAGAGTGGAAATTTGTTGAAATGTATAATGAAGGAAGTAATAACAGAATGTCTCAAAGGACAGCAGATAGAGCTGCTGCCTCACAGCGCCTGAGACCTAAATTTGATCCGAAACTTGGGTGTTGTCAGTATGGAGTTTACATGTTCTCCTTGTGACCATGTGGGTTTTCTCCAGGTGCTCCAGTTTCCTTCCAGGTACCAAAGACATGGGTTTGTAGGTTAATTGGCTTTGGAAATATGGCTGCTGGTGTATAAGGAATATGAGAAACTGGGATAACATATAACTAGTGTGAACGGGTGATTGTCAGCATTAACCCCGTAGGTCGAAGGACGTTCCCATGCTATCTCTCTAAACTAAATTAAAAAGAATAACAGATTGCGACGAGTCAACAAGGATATATGAAGAGGAAAGCATGTTAATTTGAGGATGCGACCAGTAAAATAAATAAAGGTGGAATGAGTTGATGTGCTGCATCTTGATTTTCAGAAGGTTTTGGTGGTTGGTCCAGATGGTAAAGCCAATGGAATTAGGAGTAATATACCAGCATCGGTAGGAGACAGTGAACTAACAGAAAGCAATGAGTGGGAATAAACAGGACTTCCTCAGACTAGCAGGCTGGGATTAGTGTGTTTCCACAGGAGCCTAATGCCCCAGATATTTTTGAACTACATCAACATATCATATTTCCAAGATTGCTGATCTTGAGCAAATTTACTGAAAACTAATATGCAGGTGTAGGGCGGCACAGTGGCGCAGAGATAGAATTGCTGCCTTAGAGCACCAGAGACCTGGGTTCGATTCTGACTATGCGTGCTGTCTCCATGGAGTTTGTTCGTTCTCTCTGTGACCACGTGGGTTTTCTCCATGATCCCTGGTTTCCTTCCATACTCCAAAGATGTACAGGTTAGTAGGTTAATTGGTTTCTGTAAATTGTCCCAAGTGTGTAGGATAGTGTAAGTGTATGGTGTGATCACTGGCCGGGGTGGACTCTGTGGGCCGAAGGGCCTGTTTCCACGCTGTAACTCTAGAGTCTAAAATCTAAGGTCTAAAGGTGAAGCAATCAATTAGGAGTGCAAATGGTATCATATGACGAGTGCATTTGACTAAAGGAGTGAAGATGTCAATCTGTCAATTATATAATGCCTTGGTGAGACATAGAAACATAGAAACATAGAAAATAGGTGCAGGAGGAGGCCATTCGGCCCTTCAAGCCAGCACCGCCATTCATTGTGATCATGGCTGATCGTCCCCTATCAATAACCCGTGCCTGCTTTCTCCCCATATCCCTTGATTCCACTAGCCCCTAGAGCTCTATCTAACTCTCTCTTAAATCCATCCAGTGATTTGACCTCCACTGCCCTCTGTGGCAGGGAATACCATAAATTCACAACTCTCTGGGTGAAAAAGTTTTTTCTCACCTCAGTCTTAAATGACCTCTCCTTTATTCTAAGACTGTGGCCCCTGGTTCTGGACACGCCCAACATTGGGAACATTTTTCCTGCATCTAACTTGTCCAGTCCATTTATAATTTTATATGTTTCTTTAAGATTCCCCCTCATCCTTCTAAACTCCAGTGAACTCCAGACCACACTTGAATACAGTAAACCATTTTGGCTTCTGTACCTAAATAGTTAAGTCAAGTCAAGTCAAGTCAAGTTTATTTGTCACATACACATACGAGATGTGCAATGAAATGAAAGTGGCAATGCTCGCAGACTTTTGTGCAAAAGACAAACAACCAAACAAACTATAAACACAATCATAACACACATATTATTTTACATAATAAATAATGGAAGGAAAAACGTTCAGTAGAGTTAGTCCCTGGTGAGATAGGCGTTTACAGTCCGAATGGCCTCTGGGAAAAAACTCCTTATCAACCTCTCCGTTCTCCCCGTATGGCAATGGAGGCGTTTGCCTGACCGTAGCAGCTGGAACAGTCCGTTGCAGGGGTGGAAGGGGCCTCTCATGATATTGTTGGTTCTAGAGTTGCACCTCCTGATGTATAGTTCCTGCAGGGGGGCGAGTGAAGTTCCCATAGTACGTTCGGCCGAACGCACTACTCTCTGCAGAGCCTTCTTGTCCTTGGCAGAGCAATTACCAAACCAGATGGTAATGTTCCCGGACAAGATGCTTTCCACCGCCGCTGCGTAGAAGCACTGGAGGATCCTCGGAGACACTCTGAATTTCCTCAATTGCCTGAGGTGGTAAAGGCGCTGCCTTGCCTTACTCACGAGTGCTGAGGCATGTGATGCCCATGTCATATCCTCGGAGATGTGGACTCCCAGATATTTAAAACAGTTCACCATATCCACAGGATTCCCATTTATCCTCAATGGAGTGTACGTCCTCGGATGATGTGCCCTCCTAAAGTCCATGATCCGCTCCTTCGTTTTTTTGATGTTCAATAGGAGGCTGTTATCCTGGCACCAGAGTGCTAGACCAGCCACCTCCTCCCAGTAGGTCTTCTCGTCGTTGTCTGAGATCAGGCACACCACCACAGTGTCATCAGCAAACTTAATTATTGATTAATTAATTAAGCAGATAAATACCTGCAGTCGATAGAGTGCACTGAAGATATGCCAAATTATTCCTGGGTTGGGAAGGTTGCCGTGTGAAGATAGATTGAGTAGACCAGATCCGTATTTGTTAACGTTTATAAGGCTGAAAATGAAAGTCAATTCTTACAAAGTCTGGCAGGGGAAGCTGGCTCCCCTGGCTGAGGACATAATATGTCAGGAAGTTTTTCCACTGATGGGTGGTGAATCTATTGAATTCTCTATCCTGGAATCTCAGACATTGAAAAAAAAAGTGGTAGATATCTTAATTTCTATTGAATCAAGGAATATGAGGATGGGCAGATATACGAGGATTTTGAAGCATAGCAGTGTGGGGTTTCTCTGATGCTCTTAAGATATGACAGGGATAGAACGATACATGAGGAACACCACAAACATCATTGGTCTAGTTCCTGACACTCCCAACAGGACTATGGGTCTCCACCACACCAACTGCCTTGATTCAAGAAGCTGGTTCACCACATCTACTTGGGGGCAATTAAGGATTGGCAATAAATATTGATCCTCTCAGTGATGCTCATATACCATGAATGAACTTAAAAATGCACATGCTAGGCTAATCTGATTTTGATTGATGAACTCAAATTTTCTTTAATTTATAAATGCTGATCTAGTTATCTTAGCTATCAGTTAAGGCACATTAGATTTAACCATGCAAATTAAATGAGCAATGGCCTGCCTGCTATGCCAGTGTCCACTTAATAGATTGTCATTGATATTCAACGATCTATGCTCCTGTGGAGAATTATTCTGCACAATGCACAGTGGAAAATCATGGATAGATCCCTGGAGAATGAGGGACAAAAATGAATAAATAATTTAAAATATCTCTGATAGCAATTTACTACTTGCTGGAATGAGACTGAACACATTGTTTACCTCAGAAGCTAAGTGGCTGACGCACATTGCAATGACAGGTGTTATGCTGTTTAAGGAGTGCTTCAGTAGCATGGGCTACTTTCTACAGTCCGGGATTTACCTTTCAGTGAAGACAACTATCAGTGTTGAAATTCATCGCTGCCTTCTGTGCACCAACACAGTCGTCACTCAATTAAACAAAAGCCAAAGATTAAGATGTCAAACCTAGCACTAAACCATTTATTCCCTTTCTTAAGGGGTTGGACAGGCTAGATGCAGGAAGATTGTTCCCGATGTTGAGAAAGTCCAGAACAAGGGGTCATGGTTTAAGGATAAGGGGGAAGTCTTTTAGGACCGAGATGAGAAAAAAAAAAATTACACAGTGAGTGGTGAAACTGTGGAATTCTCTGCCACAGAAGGTAGTTGAGACCAGTTAATTGGCTATATTTAAGAGGGAGTTAGATGTGGCCCATTGTGGCTAAAGGGATCAGGGGGTATGGAGAGAAGACAGGTACAGGATACTGAGTTGGATGATCAGCCATGATCATATTGAATGGCAGTGCAGGCTTAAAGAGCTGAATGGCCTACTCCTGCACCTATTTTCTATGTTTCTATGTTTATCATGTATCTGTACACAGTGGATGGCTCACTTGTAACTATGTACAGTCTTTCCGCTGAGTGGTTATCAAGCAACAAAGGTTTTTCACTGTACCTCGGTACACATGACAAAAAAGTAAACTGACTAAATGCTTTGTTGATCAGTGATCCCAGTATTCCTGTATGCTCTGCGACCTGGATGACTGAGAGTAGGCAGCTCACGGTACCAGATAAATACCACCAACATTCTATCTGCAAAATAGTCCACATTTAATGGAGGAATAAGCAAATGGTGTCAGTATCATGTCCCAGGCCAAGATCCCCAATACTGAAGCCCTAATTGCACTCAGATGACCACATTGGGCAAGACACATTTTTTGCGTGACTGACCAGATTCCCGAAACAGAACATCCATTCCAAGCTCCGACACGGGAAGAAATTACCAGTGGAAAATAGAAAAGGATTCAAGGATATGCTCAGCATCCTTAAAGTAGTCCATTATCTCCTCTGATTCCAGAGAATCTTTTTGACGATAAAGAACTTGGGATAGCATCAAAAACCTCAAGACCTTGAAGAAAGAAACCCTGTAAATGTGGCAGAAGGAACATTCCACTTCACAAACTACATTCCCACTTGCCCCACACACTGGGCTTTTCAGAACCCTTGATACATACGTAGAAGGAAGGTATCCTCAATCCTAAGGAACTGCCATGGAAAAAGAGAAGAAGGAAGAAGAAGTGGACAGCTTTAATGATAAACGTTGGCTTTCAGGAGCAATTTAATGGGCAGTGAATGTAACTAGATAGTTTTCCAAAACAAGGGTTAGGTTAAAGGCAATACAACATTTGTGCAAAGTAAATCACAGGACATGGTAAAGCATTCAGATAATTCATAACTTCTGGACCTATTGGCCAATCTGTGTATTAATTGTAAGACATGTCCTAAGTAAATAGAATTTCTGCCTCATTAACTCCCATGCTATTTGGCAGTATAGCAGGAGTGAACTCCACACACTCTCTTCTTACGCACAGGTAAACTGCTCCAATGAAAGGCAAATCCCTTTCGTAAATAGGCGAAAGATAAAAGCAAAATTCAATAGAAGCATGCAAATTCTTAAATTATTTTAGTTTAGTTTAGTTTATAGATACAGCACGGAAACAGGTTCTTCAGCCCACCGATTCAGCACCGACCAGCAACCCCTGCACATTAACACTATCCAACACACACTGGGAACAATTTATACTTATGCCAAGTCAATTAACCTACAAAGCTGTGCGCCTTTGGAGTGTGGGAGGAAACATAAGATCTCGGAGAAAACCCACACAGGCCATGGGGAGAACGTACAAACTCCATACAGACAGTACGCACATTTGGGCTCGTTCTCAGGTCCCCGGCGCTGTAACGCAGCAACTCTACTGCTATGCCACCGTGCTGCCCCAAATTGAAAGACTAAATAAGGAGACCTGTAGCATTAACGAACCAGATTTAGGGTAATTTGCAAAGTACTGGGAAATAGTACAAGGAAACAGATTTTTAGTATAACGAGCATTCTGATCTACATTGTACGCCTGGAAAGACAATGGAAACCAATTCAGTAGTAACCTTCGGAAGATAATTGAACAAATACTTTAAGTTAAAAGGAACTATAGGTTCAAGGGCAGAGAAGCAGAATGAAATTAATTGGAACGCTCCCTGAATAACTGGCAGAGCTAACATCCTCTTTCGTTGTATTTAACTACATTTTGCTTCTTTTTATCATCGAGAAAACACTGCACCCTTCCACAGAGTTATGTATAACAATACAGAGAGTCATTCTTCGCATTAGATTGAAGTACAATACAGAAAAAGCTGATCAATACTGACTGATGTTATCAATCATAAACCTCCATTAATCTCCCATTGCATCCCAATTTTGAAATAGGGGTAGGAGACAGCACATGAGTAACCCTCCCCCATTCCAAGCATACTCCACCATTCAATAAACATAGAAACAGAAAATAGGTTGCGGAGTAGGCCAATCGGCCCTTCGAGCCAGCACCACCATTCAATATGATCATAGCTGATGATTCAAAATCAGTAGCCCGTTCCTATTTTCTCCCCATATCCCTTGAGGTCATGGTTATTTTTTTGTGCTTCACTTCCCTACTTATTCCTCAGAACCCTTAGATCTTATGCACCAAAAATGTCCCTATCTTGGCTTTGTAACGATTGAGCAGTTAAGCCTCCACTGTGCTACAGAATTCCAAAGATTCATGAATAGAAAAAAATAAATTCTCCCATCTCTTTCTTAAGCTGTTCAACCTCCTATTCTAAAACTATGCATCGCAATAGGCAAAATAACTGCTCAAGTTCCCCAATGAGTCCACTCCATCTGTTCAGTCTTTCCTGATATTAGCCTCTTCATCTCAGGATACAATGCAAGCATATCATTTTGTTAAGTATGGAGGTGAAAACTAGACATAGTCTTGAGAGTGTGGCCTATGTACCTCATGGTTTAAGCAAGATCTCCCAATTTTTACCATTCATCCCCATTGCTATTAGGGGTAACATTCTATTCGATATATTGAATTCCATGTGTGCGAATACTGAAATCTCCTTGTACTTCAGCACTTATTAAAATAATGTGCATAGTTCTTGTTACAAAGTATTAAGTAGTTCAGCACACAGGAATACAGAAACAAGAATATAGCCCGAAAAGTGTATGAAGGAACTGCAGATGCAATCGTTCTATCCCTGTCTCTCACTTCGGTAAATCCGACCATACAGTGGTGCTGCTTCTTCCTGGCTACAGGCAGCAATTAAAGAGCGTACCCCAGAGGTGACAGTACAGAGCTGGTCAGGGGGAGGGGGCAGAGGAACAACTACAGGACTGTTTGGAGTCTGTAGACTGGGCAATGTTCAAGGACTCGGCAACGGACTTGAACGAATACGCCACAGTTGTTACAGACTTCATTAAGAAATGTGTGGAGGACTGCATCCCCTCCAAAACGGACTTCTTGAGTTTGAAGAAGGGTCTTGACCCGAAATGTCACCCATTCCTTCTCTGCAGAGATGCTGCATGTCCGGCAAAGTTACACCAGCATTTTGTGTCTATCTTTAGTTTAAACCAGCATCTGCAGTTCCTTCATACACTTTTCGGGCTGTGATGGTATTTCAGTCTCAGTCACAGTTTATTTATTCATGTGTGTATTTACGTATATAATGGTATATGGACACACTGATCTGTTTTGTAGTCAATGCCTACATTCCTCTCCAGAGATGCTGCCTGTCCTGCCGAGTTACTCCAGCATT
This sequence comes from Leucoraja erinaceus, assembly GCF_028641065.1. Classification (NCBI taxonomy): domain Eukaryota; kingdom Metazoa; phylum Chordata; class Chondrichthyes; order Rajiformes; family Rajidae; genus Leucoraja; species Leucoraja erinaceus. The sequence goes on along the minus strand of NC_073378.1, from coordinate 72,989,793 downwards.
TTGTGTCTATTTATAGCCCGAGAAGCTTGTTCAGCCTTACAATGAGATCATTGCTCACCTGTGACTTAGCTCCAGGTCAAGTTGACAAAAATTCTATTAACATCAGGTTTAACTTAACAATCAACCAAGCATTGATTGTCATTCATGGGAGAGAATTACTATCGCTCTTTGAATGATGAAATGTTTCATAACTGCACTTCTGAATGGTCTGTACTAATTTTTGGATTATAGTTGCTGTCCTTAACTCTCTCACTAATGGAAATAGTTTCTCCAGATCCACCCTGTAATGGCAAATTTCCGACTCTTCCAGTGTCCAACTTTCTGATGCCATTACTACACAGGTAAGCAGGAGTGATTTACACAGAACAGATTTTCCTATCATTATTCCAGATTAATTGGTTCTTTATTGAAGTAGTTGTACAAACAAAGAGATGAACGTACCAGGCTTTCCTTATTCTGCTGACAAGTTGTAGCTGGCTGTTCTGTTCCTGGTCTGGTGAAAACTGCATGCTCTTCCTCCCCGTGTTTGTCGCTTCCTCTCCCCCATCCCATATACATACACCACTCTGTGCATAAACACTGTCCGTGGAGTGTTGCTTTAAAGAATTGCATCTCCTTATCAACTTTTTCCTTTAGCTTGCATCTCCTTATCAACTTTTTCCTTTAGCTTGCCAGGATCATTTTCAAAGCTACTCCCAGCAGTCTGAATCTCCTCTCTTTCAAATGAACTGCAATAGTGTTGGCCTTACTTTAAGAAGCCAAGCTACAACAGTCTTCAGATTCCTCCATGATGAGAAATAGGTGATCAGAGAGTTTGTGGGGTTCAATGGATCTTTGACAATGACGTTCATTATGATGTCTTGTTTGATTTCTGTATCATTAGCAGAGATTGCAGATTCCAAGTGAAGTTTTGGCCATTCTCTATCTGGTTTACAAACTCTGGTCCATTGATCCATCTCTTACAGCTTAAGAGACGGTCACGGTGGCACAGCGGTAGATTTTCTGCCTTACAGCAAAATGCAGTGCCCGAGATCTGGGTTCGATCCCGACTACGGGTGCTGTCTGTATGGAGTTTGTACGTTCTCCCCGTGATCTGCATGGGTTTTCTCCGAGATCTTCAGTTTCCTCCCACACTCCAAAGACGTACACATTTGTAGGTTAATTGGCTTGATTAATTGGCTTGATAAAAATGTAAAATTGTCCAAGTTGGCGATATGCAGAGAACTGTCCTGCCGACTACAAAATTCAGAAGGTTCAGAAGGTAAGAAGCGGTCTGTTGTTTGTCCTCTAGAGGCTTCATCTGCAGGATTTTCCTTTGTGCGAACATATCACCATTGTGATACATCAGTAGCATCCCTTACAAAAGAGATCCGGTTTGCTACAAAGGTTTGGAAGCTACACAAAAAAGCTAGAGAAACTCAGCGGGTGTAGCAGCATCTATGGAGCGAAGGAAATAGGCAACGTTTCGGGCCGAAACCCTTCTTCAGACTGCGCAACGTTTCGGGCCGAAACCCTTCTTCAGACTGTTTGGTTTGGAAGCGTTTGGAAGCGTTTGGGTTTAATTGTTGATGTACTTAAGCACTGTTGTGCTATCAGTCCAGAAGATGGATTTGTCCAGTGGAAACTGTAATTCCTTTCACAGCATTGTATCAACTCTGACAGCTGGGACTGCAACTGTAAGCTCCATTCTGGGAAGCATCATTTGTTTTAATGGTGCCACACTGGCCTTTCCCATTATGAATGCAACATGCGCTTCTTTGTTATCATCTCCCAGTCTTAGATATGAAACAGTGCCGTAGCCACTTTCGCTGGCGTCTGAAAAGTGGTGCAGCCGTGCATATCTGATTTGACCAAAGTTTGCGGGCTTCATGCACCGGTCCACTTTAAATTCCACCATCTTGTTGAGATCTGCTAACCATCCTGTCCATCGCTGTGAGTAGGTGTGCGATATGCACTCATCCCATCTGAGTCTTTCCTTACAGAGCTCCTGCATAATCAGCTTGGCTGGTAGAGTAAATGGTGCTAGAAATCCTAAAGGGTCATATATAGAGCCAGCCACGGACAAGATGCCCCGTCATGTGTATGGTCGTTCCTGTGCTGCAATTCTGAACTTGTACACATCTGTTTCAACGCACCTGTGCAATCCAAGTGCTCTTTCCATTGGCAGATTGTCCTTGTCCAAGTCCAATCCCTGGTCTCCTTGGTTCTGTTTTCTTGTGGATGGATGCCAATACAACTCGGCTGTGGCTGATCCACTTTGACAGCATGAATCCTCCCATTTGGCAGAGGGAAGTCAGGTCTCTTGCCATTTGAACTGCTTCCTGTTCCGAAGGCATGGAATTTAAACAATCATCTACATAGAAGTTGTTCTTTACTGTGTTTGTCACCTTTGCTGGAAAGTGAGCTTCGTTGTCTTCAGCAATCTTCCTCAATGCAAAGTTTGCACAACTTGGTGATGACACTGCTCCAAAAAGATGTAACTTCATCCGGTATTCAACAAGATCCTGCTGCACATCACCCTGTGGCCACCACAGGGACCGCAGATAGTCAATATGCTTTTCTGATACCTTGATCTGATGAAACATTGCTTTGATATCAGCCATCAAAGCAACTTGTCTGAATCTGATGAGAACTCCAATGAGTGAGTTGGTAAGGTCTGGAACCTGAAGCAGTTGGCAGTTAAGTGATGTTCCTTTGAAAACTGCACCACAGTCAAAGACCACCCTTAAAGTTCCTTTCCTTGAGTGATACACCCCGTGGTGAGTGTGAGGAAAGAGTTAACAGACATGGTTGATTTAGACTAGGGATAGAAAAATAACTTAGAAAGAAATAATGTGTCAGCAGAAGCCAGACTGCTAGTAGAATAGAAAGTAACGATATAAAGAACAGAGAGAAATTCTAGATAAAAAGTAGCAATAGAAAGACTTCAGCAGGAGATAGAAGAGAAATTAGAACAAAGGGGAGAGGGACACGAAGTCACGCTCAACTACGCATGCTTGATGAGATTACATGAATATGTACACACACCCACTATGACAAGATGCCTAATTTAAATGCACATGCGATGCATGATAGGGGAGGTGTCTTTGACGTTGGGTGGGCGTTCCCAGACGTTCTCGTGGGAAACAGGGCTTTATGTTATGATTGGAAGAAGCTCAATGGGGAGGGATGAGAATGTGATAATAATGAAATGAAATGTATAAAGATAGAAAGCATCTCCATCTTCGGTGTGCCTCTAGGGGACATCAGAGGAGAGGCACCTATTCTGCAGAATATGAAATTAATAAAAACACTTCTTTGTCTGAATTTGTCTCAAGAGCATTTGTGATTTTTGAATCTCACAACTTGGGGGCTCGTTTCCGGGATCCAATACTCTGGACAGCTGACGGGAGTAGACGGACGAAGGGAAGGTGCACCCTGCTGAGTTCAGCGGTCTCAGACTCCTTGCTTGCCATCAGCTGTTTAAGCAGTAGTATCCGGACCAAACAGAGACTCGGCAAAGAAGTGGAAGTAGTTGGAAATCGCGAAAAATCAATCGAGTGATTCTGTGCAGAGACCCCGGTAAGAAACTTTGACTATTATAGTATTACCTGGGCAATTTGATAAGAGATCGGAGAGGAATTCCGATCGAGAGAATGGGAAATGTAAATGAAAAACCTAAAAGGGAGGGGAAAGGCCGTAAGCCAAATCCCCGCATTCTGCCCAATAGTCCGTTGGGGCGAATGCTGAACCGCTGGGGGGCAGGAAATACCCAGGGGTTGGAGAAGACAACAATGATAAGGTATTGTTATTTTGAATGGCCAAAACACCCGATAAAATGAGCTTCGGTCTGGTGGCCAGAGGATGGGTCAGATGAGGATTGGGTACAGCAGGCATTGAATGTATATGTGAAAAATAAACCCAATCCAATGATAGAAGAAACCATGTATGCCGCGGTATGGGAAACGGGATGTAATTTGTTGAAATTAAAAGAAGAGGTTGAACAGTCAAATCCCTCTGCACCCTCATGGAATTTACTGGAGAACCTAGCTCCTCCCTATGTACATCAATTACCCGAAGTAGCGCCGCCAATTCAACCCCCGCCCCCACTCGTGGCGACTGGGGTGGAAGAGGTGACACCAGGGTCCGCTCTGGTGGTAAAGAGAAAGGTCAGGGTAAAACAAGAATTTAATGATGATGTTACTGACAGTGATGACACTGACAGTGACCTACCGGACCCCAGGAGTGAGAAAGAAAAGGGAATAAAGAGACAGGAGGCGGTCGGGGTAGATGAATTAAATCCCCCGTCACCAGGAGAGGGAGTCAGAAGGTCAGACAGAGTAAAAAGAGGATTGGTAAAAATTAGACCCCTAAGAGAGGTACCCATGGGAGGACCCCAAGGGGGAATGGGGTTTGTTAATGTCCCCTTAACTAGTACTGAAGTGAGGAATTTCAAGAGAGAAATGAAAAGCCTCCTAGGGGATCCTTTAGGTCTGGCAGAGCAGTTAGATCAATTCCTTGGGCCAAACACTTATACATGGGAGGAGTTGATGGCCATTATGGGGAATCTCTTCACATCAGAGGAGAGACAAATGATTAGGGCAGCAGCAATGAAAAAGTGGGAACAGGAGAACCCTCCAGGGCAGCAGAATGCAGCGGCAGCAGATAAATTCCCAGTACAAGAGCCAGATTGGGACAAGGGAACAGCAGCAGGACGAGGGAATATGAAGGACCTGCGGGATATAATTATAAAAGGGATAAGAGAGGCAGTACCCAAAGGACAGAATTTCGAACGAGCATTTGAGAATGGACAGCAGAAAGATGAGGCCCCGACAGTGTTCCTTCAGAGACTCAGGAAGAACATGCAACAGTATTCCGGAATAGACCCGGACTCAGGGGCAGGACAACAATTGCTTAGGGCCAATTTCGTGACCAAATCCTGGCCTGATGTGAGGAAGAAATTAGAAAAGATGGATGACTGGAATGAGAAACCACTACCTCAGTTGCTTACAGAGGCCCAGAAAGTGTACGTGCGGAGAGATGAGATAAAACAGAAGGGGAAGGCACTGATTATGATGCAGGCTGTAAAGCGAGTGGTAGATGTTAAGGAACAGGTAGGTACAGGATGGAGAGGGAATTACTCCCGAGGTAGAGGGAGAAGGATATGGCAGAAGAAGAGGGAGAAGGATATACGGCAGAAGAGAGGGAGAAGGATATGGCAGAAGAGAGGGAGAAGGATACGGCAGGGGTCGGGAAGAGACAAATACGGAACCACGTTGGAGGAGGGGACCTATAAGATGTTATTATTGTAACAGAGAAGGACACTTCAGACGGGAATGCCCTGAGCTTGTAGCGGAGTTCCGCACGTACAGAATGATGGAAAATGAATAGGGGGGTCAGGGGTTCCCGTCCCTGGGGTTAGGGGGCTACAGAAGGGAACCTCTGGTAAATTTAAAGATAGGACCCCAGGGAGAGGATATGGTGTTTATGGTAGATTCAGGAGCGGAGCGATCAAGTGTAATCAAAGTACCCGCAGGTATGGAGGCAGGACAAGGGAGAATAAAAATTACCGGGGTTGGGGGAACTGTGATGGTAGCTCCCGAGATAGGAGGAGTAAATGTAAGGTATGAACACCGGGAGGCAGTAGAGGACCTGATCTTAGTCCCTCAGGCTGGTGTAAATTTAATGGGCAGGGATTTACAAATACAATTGGGAATAGGTACAGCACCGATAGAAGGAAGAATAGTGGTTCAGCTGTATGCTCTAAGAGAGGAGGATGAGCAAAGAATTAATGATCAAGTATGGGCCAAGGAAGGAAACAGAGGAGGTTTGCAAATACCCCCTCTTCAAATAGCATTAAAAGATGGTGCAGACATAGTACGAGTAAGACAGTACCCCATTTCGACCGAGGGACGAAAAGGCTTACAACCAATCATTGAGAATTTATTAGAGGACGGGTTATTGGAACCATGTATGTCCCCCTACAATACTCCGATCCTACCAGTCAGAAAGACCGACGGGACGTTTAGACTCGTACAGGACTTGAGGGAACTGAACAAGGTGGTCCAAGCCCGACACCCGGTAGTGCCTAACCCTTACACCATCATGGGACGGATACCCCCAAGCCACAAATGGTTTAGTGTGGTAGATTTAAAGGATGCCTTCTGGAGCTGTCCGCTGGCAACAGAGAGTAGAGACTTATTCGCCTTTGAGTGGGAAAACCTAAAAACCGGGCGAAAGCAACAATTCCGGTGGGCGGTGCTCCCTCAAGGTTTTACAGAATCACCAAATTTATTCGGCCAAATTTTAGAGCAGGTATTGGAGGATTTCCCAGGTCACGGGGAAACGCAACTATTACAGTATGTGGATGACCTCCTTTTGTCAGGAGAGAGAGAAGAGGAAGTAAGGGACGCCACAATAAGCCTGTTAAACTTCTTGGGAAGGAAGGGGTTAAGAGTGTCTCGTAACAAGCTTCAATTTGTGAAACAAGAGGTAAAATATCTGGGACATCTGATAAGTGGAGGAAAGAGACGAATAAACCCCGAAAGGATAGCTGGGATCACGGGAGTACCACTACCAAAGAATAAGAAAGAGATCCGAAAATTCCTGGGATTGATAGGATACTGTCGACTGTGGATAGATGATTACTCCAGACAAGTAAAATTCCTGTATGATAAATTGGGAGAAGAAAAAGACAAAGTTCAGTGGACCCCAGAACAGGAGTTGAAATTTGGGAAATTAAAGAACAGTTTGATTACTGCTCCCGTGTTGGCTCTGCCCTCAGTAGAACAACCTTTCCACCTGTTTGTAAATTCAGACAAGGGGGTGGCACTAGGGGTACTCACCCAGAAAAGAGGGGGAAATCGACAGCCAGTGGCCTTCCTCTCGAAAATATTAGATCCAGTCTCCAGGGGATGGCCGGGATGCATACAAGCGGTAGCAGCTACCGCAATATTGGTGGAAGAGAGTAGGAAATTAACCTTTGGAGGCACTCTGGTTGTTTCTACACCACACACAGTAAGAACCATACTCACTCAGAAATCCAACAGATGGTTAACAGACTCTAGACTTTTAAAGTATGAGGCCATCCTGATGGAAAAAGACGATTTGATGATAATTACGGATAAGAACCTTAACCCGTCCCAATTCCTGTATCCAGCAGAGAAACAGGGTGACAAGGAAGAGGGCCCAGTACACTGCTGTAGTGAAATAATAGATTTACAGACAAAAAGTAGAGAAGACTTAGAAGAGCAACCTCTGGCTGAGGGCAGCCGGTGGTTCATAGATGGATCCTCCAGGTGCATAGATGGAAAAAGACATAGTGGGTACGGCATAGTGAACGGGGAAACTATGGAGGAAATTGAAAGCGGCAGGCTGCCTGGTAGTTGGTCAGCTCAATCTTATGAATTATATGCATTAATGAGAGAGCTTTGGAATTATTGGAGGGGAAGGAAGGAACAGTATATACCGATTCAAAATACGGGAGTAGTACACACCTTTGGGAAGATCTGGAAGAGCGAGGAATGATAACAAACTCGAGGTAAAGAATAGCGCATGAGCAATTGGTAGGACAGACACTGGAAGCCTTGCAAAAACCAGAACGAATAGCCATAGCACATGTATAGGGCATCAGAAGGGTAACACCCTGGAGGCCAGAGGAAATAGGGCAGTGGATGAGGTTGCAAAAAAAGCAGCCACAGAACAGATGGTAGAAATGAAGTCACTAATACCTTTAAGGGAACCAGAGGGAAATATACCTATCTTTAGTGAGAAAGAAAGAACAGGAAAACATGAAAGAAATGGGGGCTCAGCGTACTTCAAATGGGAAATGGTGGACACCAAATGGAAAGCAGCGATTGAACAAAGAAATAATGAGGGAGTTATTAGGGTGATTACAAGGACAAAGTCACTGGGGGACACAAGCCCTCTGTGACACCCTCCTGAGAACCTACGCTTGCTGTGGGATGTTTACCATGGACAAACAAGTCATAAGGGGCTATGTAATATGTCAGCGAATTAATAAAAATCATGAGAGCAGTCCCAGGAGGAGGACCCTACATTAGCAGTTAGGCCCTTCCAAAGAAGTACAGATAGATTTTACCGAGAAAGGGTGGGGTCACGAACAGTCGAGTACCTGTTAGTGTAGTGGACCCATTTCACCAGATGGGTATCAGGCATTCCCCACGGACAACTGCCACCTCACAGGCGGTAGCCATTGATTTAATATTTAACAAATTATACCCAGATATGGGATTGTGGAAACATTTTGTCAGTTGGAGGGACCCATTTTGCCTCAAAAACACATAAAATGATATGTGAAGCACTCAGAATAGAAGGGAGACTGCATACACCATAGCATCCACAGAGCTCAGGAAAGGAGGAAAGAATGAATGGCACTATGAAGACCCAAATTACCAAGTTGATAGAGGAAACGAGACTCCCCTGGACTAAGTGCCTCCCGATAGCCCTGTTGAGAATCCGAACGGCACCTCGAAAAAAAGACATAGGGATATCACCATATGAAATGTTATTCGGGCTCCCATACTTAGGGAAGGTAGAGAGGAGTCCCAACAATACAACGGAAATGTGTTCAGGAGGAAGTATATGTGAGCATACAGAGTGTCCCAATCTCTTGCAGAAGTAAAAATTAAAGGATTGCTGGCCCAGAGCCCACGCATGTCTGACTTTCCGATTCACTCAGTCAAGGCGGAGACTGGGTAGATGGTAAAAACGTGGAAAGAAGGGAAGCTGTTCAAGATAAGATGACTGGACCCTACTTGGGATCCCACGGAGACAGCAGCACCACCAAAAGTCAGCAATGTCACCACGCAAAATGAGTTAAGGGTCTGTAGAGGCCCCACCAACGATATCAGCCCGTGGACTGTGCGCAAAGGTGAGGAACCATTGACTTTAATATTTACCAAGAACCCGCAGGAAAAATGAAGATTTTGTGTGGGTGGCGTGCCTGGGTGGTGTACACAACTTGTAAGTAATGTAACATGCCATAAAAAATCACAATACCAGCTAGGCCTCAGAAGGTCCACCACCATTTCCCCTTTAATGTATGTAAAGAAAAATAGGGCTATGCGGCTATAGAACAGCTATACGCATCCCATCCCTGTAAAGATTGCGATATGCCAGAGTTTATCATCACCTATTTGGCATCGGACCACCATCAAACTGATAGGTGGGCCGAAGGGAAAACCCTCGAGAAATTTACCATTCCTTTGGGGTGGAGGGGTTTGAGTGCTATACAAGAAATAACCCAGAGGGACAGGACATGGGGGAGGTGCTCAACTGCAATAAGACGTATAACATAACGGCTGAAGAACAGGGGCCAATGTTCAATAGCTCCTGGCTGAAAAAGCAGATAGTCAGTTGAGCCGATGTCCCCATGTCCTGTGCCTCTGGGTTATTTCTTGAATAGCCTCAAACCCCGGTTACCAAAAGGTCATGGTACGGGAGGAGGTCGACCCTCTACCCTTCGATGCCTTCGTATTGTTGTTGCCCGGAAATAGGCTCTAATAACTGGATATGTACATTCTTTAGGTAAGAGGGGATCATAATAAAGGCATATCACATTCTTTGGTAAGAAAGGAAGACGACGAAATCAGAGACAGGTGAAGGATCATCATCGACACACACATCTATATAGATGCGACAGGGTGCCAAGAGGGTACCCGATGAATTTAAAGCCAGGAATCAGATAGCTGCGGGCTTTGAGTCCATACTCCTCTGGTGGTCCACAATTAATAAAAATGTGGACTGGATCAACTACTTATACTACAATCAACAACACTTTATAAATTACAGTCGAGATGCAGTTGAAGGATTAGCGGAACAACTGACAGCTACCAGCCAAATGGCCTGGCAAAATCGCATGGCCTTGGACATGCTACTGGCTGAGAAGGGAGGGGTGTGTGTAATGTTTGGCGAACAATGTTGCACATTCATCCCCAACAACACTGCTCCGGATGGGTCAGTGTCAAGAGCCCTAGCAGGTCTCACCTCTCTGTCTATCGAATTGGCTGAGAACTCTGGAGTAGACACCTCCTGGACCGGGTTTCTAGACTCCTGGTTTGGGAAATGGAAGCACATCTTTACATCTGCCCTAACATCAGTAATAGTCATGGTAGGGTTATTGTGTTTGTTCGGATGTTGTATCATTCCCTGCGTACGGGGATTGGCTCAGCGATTGATAGAAACAGCCCTGACGAAGAACAGTGCTGCCACCATAATGGCCTTCAGAACACAGTATGACCAACGAGAGGAGGATAGGGAGGTGAAGAATCTGCTGCTAGCATTAGAAAAGGAGGAGATAGTGTAAATCAAGGGTGCGTAGCAAAAAAGAAAAGGATGGATTGTGAGGAAAGAGTTAATAGACATGGTTGATTTAGACTAGGGATAGAAAAAATATAACTTAGAAAGAAATAAGGTGTCAGCAGAAGCCAGACTGCTAGAAGAGAAAGTAACGATATAAAGAACAGAGAAATTCTAGATAAAAAGTAGCAATAGAAATACTTCAGCAGGAGATAGAAGAGAAATTAGAACAAAGGGGAGAGGGACACGAAATCACGCTCAACTATGCATGCTTGATGAGATTACATGAATATGTACACACACCCACTATGACAAGATGCCTAATTTAAATGCACATGCGATGCATGATAGGGGAGGTGTCTTTGACGTTGGGTGGGCGTTCCCAGACGTTCTCGTGGGAAACTGGGCTTTATGTAATGATTGGAAGAAGCTCAATGGGGAGGGATGAGAATGTGATAATAATGAAAAGAAATGTATAAAGATAGAAGACATCCCGATCCTCGGTGTGCCTCTAGGGGAAATCAGAGGAGAGGCACCCATTCTGCAGAATATGAAATTAATAAAAACACTTCTTTGACATTTCTTATTCTTGCCCATCCTGCATTTCAGGCTCTGGATAAGCTGCTCTGCAATGCAACGGTTATTTGGCATGCTGATGCTTTCTAGTTTGAAAGGTAAGTCTAGACTATAGTCATCCATCTATCATCTTTGCTGAGCAGTTCATAATATCCAAGAACTTTACCTCAGCTCTGGACATTTCCTCTGTTTCCTTGCTGGTTCTTTCATTGAAGTCGTGATTGTATTGCTTGTTAGGAGGATGTTAGGAGGTTGCAGGGTGATCTGGACAGGTTGAGTGAGTGGGCAGATGTGTGGCAGATGCAGTATAATATAGATAAATGTGAGGTTATCCACTTTGGCGGCAAAAACAAGAGGGCAGATTATTATCTCAATGGGGTTAGGTCAGATAAGGGGGAGGTACAGCGAGACCTGGGTGTCCTTGTACACCGGTCACTGAAAGTTGGCATGCAGGTACAGCAGGCAGTGAAGAAAGTCAATGGAATGCTGGCCTTCATAACAAGAGGATTTCAGTATAGGAGTAAAGAGTAGGTATGGTGCAAAGCCTACCTGAAGCGCCGCTGAAAATCTGTCCCAGCCCGTGTGTGCGATTTTGGCGCCGTTTAGAGGGGGGCGGGTTTAAAATGTGATTTTTCACTAGGCTGTTCAAATCGAGGTTTTTCAGCCTAGTTAATTATTAACGAAAAATCACTGGAAGATTCCGTAGCTGGAGCTATTTTTAGTTTTAAGGGCTTTCTATACTTGTTATAGTAGGTTAAAAATTAACCTCTAAACCCGCGACCGCCGGCAACTGGCCGGATCTCATACAGCGGACAACAGAAGGTAGGCTGTTTATTTTTACGTTAAAAAGGGCTTCTTAAGATCCCTTTATACAAAGTTTAAAGTTGCGAGTAGCTAATTTTGGGCCCATTATATCCCGCAGTATTTTTCTGGGCATTTGAGGGCACAAATCTAGCGCAATGTGAACGTTCTAAACCAGCGCGTTCACAGGATCCCACTAGAAAGCTGATTTAAATGGACTTTAATTTACAGCAATTGAACACTAAATTCCTTCCATTTGGCCTATAAATTAATGTAAATGAGACTTAAAAATCATGTTTTATTGTGAATTATTTGTGAATATTATTTGGACACTTAGGCTATTTAAAAATGTTAATCATTTATTAAGAAATGGATAGATGTTTAGATCTAGTAATTGAAGTCTGAAATTAGCTGCAATTGGGTAACTAACTAATTATATGCTTTAATTTCAGGTCATCCAAGTAAGATTAGTTTATATTTGTTTCAGAATGCTTCAATCTATGATAACTGAAAATTTCATTCAGTTCTCTTAATTTTTAAGAAAGTTATGGGCTTTTGACTGTCCACGATCACAGCTTTTTTGTTATGTCCATAGAAAATCAATAGGGAACAAGACGCTAATTTCCGAGTATGAAAATGTCCATAACTTTTTAAATAATTGAGATATGAAAGTGAATTAGGTGTCAAATTAAACTTATTTTTATGCTTTATCTCATGGGATAAATTGCAGACTTGATTTTTAAAATCTCAAAATTTTGTAACATTGCTATAAAGAGGTTCTTCTGCAGTTGCATAGGACTCTGGTGAGACCACATCTGGAATATTGTGTACAATTTTGGTCTCCTAATTTGAGGAAGGACATCCTTGTGATTGAGGCAGTGCAGCGTAAGTTCACAAGATTGATCCCTTGGACGGCGGGACTGTCATATGAGGAAAGATTGAAAAGACTAGGCTTGTATTCACTGGAGTTCAGAAGGATGAGGGGGAGCTCTTATAGAAACATATAAAATTATAAAAGGACTGGACAAGCTAGATGCAGGAAAAATGTTCCCAATGTTGGGCGAGTCCAGAACCAGGGGCCACAGTCCTAGAATAAAGGGGAGGCCATTTAAGACTGAGGTTAGAAAAAACTTTTTCACCCAGAGTTGTGAATTTATGGAATTCCCTGCCACAGAGGGCAGTGGAGGCCAAATCACTGGATGGATTTAAGAGAGAGTTAGATAGAGCTCTAGGGGCTAGTGGAGTCAAGGGATATGGGAGAAGGCAGGCATGGGTTATTGATAGGGGACGATCAGCCATGATCACAATGAATGGTGGTGCTGGCTCGAAGGGCCGAATGGCCTCCTCCTGCACCTAGTTTCTATGTTTCAAGCTCATGCTGATTTTGTTCATGGCCCAGCCCGTTCCAAGAGAGCAGTCCTATCTGCCTGAGCTTTAATATGAGCAGAGGCAGTTGAAGATGCACATGATGAAGAACTTGCTTTGTGGCTTAATTTAGGCTTTGAGACACTGAGACACTGTCATCAGGTCCAATTTAATCTGAGTTTACAGCACTCTGTTGTATGGCACTTTCAGCTATGGAGTGTGTAGTTTCCTGTCCAACATCAGATAACCACACCTTTACCTCATATTAAAACAATTAAAAATTTCCATTCTCTGTTGAAACTACGGATTTTGTCTTTCAAGCTCCTTTTCAGGCAGTGGTACCTTCACCAATGACTCGTGGTTTTTGCCGACTTCACAGAGCTTGATTAATAGAACCAGATTAGATTGTACTTCATTTTCATTTTCCTTAGATTTCATGAGCTCTTTCAGCTTTTCAATTAACTTGTTAGCTTGTTTACATAGCGAGTTTCTTGGCTTCTGACATTTTTCCATTAACAATTCCCAGCCTTTCTCAGTGTCTAACTCTCCTTTCCTTTTCAGAATCCTATCCAACATCGCCATTTTGTAACTGAACTTTAGACATACTTGTTCACTGTCCCTTTAAGACTCGTTGACGTGAAAGCCGTATCCTGACAGCACAAGATTTCTAACAACTGATATCATTCTGTTTCTCAAGGTCACTTCTCAAATCTCCATTTTAGTAGCCGTTTTCCAATACAGCTTATCATATATAGCTTCTACAATAAATTCTACAGCTTAATGCTGTATGTATCCACTCTGCCTGCGCGTTGGCTTTCGGGGTTTCCAATCTCCGTTAGTCAGATTAGCGCAGGTGGCGACCTTGTCGAGTTGATTGGGAATGGCGGCGTCAGGCTTGTGAAATAAAACAAGCCGTGTTCCCAGGTTTTCATCAGCTCCAGTTTCACTCATAGAGCAAGTTTTCACTTAAATGTAATGGCAAATTCCCAATTCTTCCTGTGTCCAACTTTCCGATGCCATTACTGCACAGGTAAGTAGGACTGATCTTACGCAGACCAAATAGAACAGATTTCCCAGTCATTATTTCCAGTTTAATTGGTTCTTCATTGAAGTAGTTGTACAAAGAAAGAGATGAACGTACCAGGCTTTCCTTATTCTGCAGACAAGTTGTTCTGTTCCAGGTCTGCTGAAAACTATATGCTCTCCATCCCTGTGTCTGTCGCTTCCTGTCCCCTATCCCATATATATATAAATATATATACGCCAGTCTGTGCATCTAATGACCGCCCCCAAGTGTCCAAAATAATACTGCACGATATATCTAGACAAAATAATATAATGTGCCAACAGTAGCTAGCCTAAACATAAATGGCTCCTACACACCATGTTAGTTCATTCACATATCTACCACCGCACTGTGCTCTTCCCTGAGAGATGGTTACTCAGAGTGATCACTGCAATGGTCGAACTCCCAGTAAAATGAAGTTAAACTACTTTTGAATTATTGCATTATTGGACTTAACAGAAAGTTTAAATTCCATTATCCTAAATGTCAACAGATGAAGTATAAGAGAAAGGTAAACAAATTAATCACGTGGAAACTCAGCAGTCATGGTGAATCTGAAGGAATATCTTGGGCGCTGAATGTGTATTTTAGCTTTGCTTTGTTTGCTTTGCTTATTATGTTTGTGTTCTGAGATTTCAGTGCAAATCCCAAGAAATTCATAACATTTTTTCTAAATGGATGAAGTAAGTTGGAAGTGTTTGATAAAGCTTATTTTAATATTTTAGTCTACTTCTGGAAGATAAATTAATTGCTCTGTTTTCCTCAGTGATCATTCTAGGCTTAAACTCAATCTCCTCATCACAAGGATTTATTTCTATGTCTTGAAATATAATTGTGTATGAAAACATTAAGAAAAGCAAAAATGAATCGGTTTTATATTTTCAAAGTGACAAGGCTGCTAAATAATTTAATTAACAGGGAAATCACTTGACAAAGCTTCTCCAATGATGTTATTGTCTCTCATTTCAAGAATGAAATGATGGTAATTAGAGCCAATATCCTAAAATTTCCCTGTATGATTTGTTCAGGGATATCTAAGCCTGTCTCTGCTTAGTCTGTTTTCTGATGGTGACACATGTTAATTAAAAATCACTAATCTAATGAACCACCAGAGATTGGAAAATGAAAATAAACTGTCATCAGTTTTATGCCATTCAGCATCTTTACCTTGACAATGCCAATTGTAGTGAAGGCATATTATGATTTTTTTTTAGTTCTTTGTTTCCCTGGATCTAATTTAGTTGCTTTGCTAGTGTGTCATTTATTATCTTCAACACATTATGAAGACATGCTTGACATAATTGAATTGATATTCCAAAGAGACAAGAACCTCACCAGCAGTGGAGTTCCTAACATTAACATTTCAAGGACATTCACTATGGATGGTGATTGGGGCGATTGCATGGGGATATCTTTGACTTCAGAAAGAGTTTTGTCTTTTACAGTAACTAAATTTGTTGAATTTGATGGTTCAAAGTGAATGGTTGTTTATTTGTTATATCTCAAATGGACCACTTATGCAGGATAAAATGGGATAAAAAAAACAATGGCAAATCAGAAACCAAGCAAGAGAGCTATTCTGACCGAGTGCGGAATTAGAAAGATAGACTTAAGCGGCCTTGGAATCATTCTATCCAAATCAAAATTAAATACTCTCTTGTTGGTAGCTTGAATTTTCAGTGTTTTCTCAGGAGGTTGAGGCATTGGAGCGCTTTCTTGGCAATAGCATCAATTGTTGGACCAGGCCAAATTATCTTTGGAACTTGAAGATGTAGACCATCTCCACTTCAGCACCATTGATAGAGGGAGGGATGGGTACTCCACCCTGACTCATGAACCTGATGACTAGCTCCTCCATATTGCTGATGTCCAGAAGTTCATAAGCTATAGGAGCAGAATTACACCATTCGGCCCATCATGTCTACTCCACCATTCAATCATAGGTGATCTATCTCCCTCTGAAACCCATTCTCTTGCCTTATTCCCATAACCACTGACGTTGAGGGAGAGGTTGTTGCCTTGACACCATGCTACTAAGTTCTCTATCTCCTTCCTGCATTCCGTCTTGTTTTTATTTGAGATCCATCCCACGATGGTGGTGTCATCTGCGGACGAGTAAATGGAGCTTGAGCTGAATTTAATCACACAGTATAGGGAGTACAGTGAGGAGCTGAGTAATTAGTCTTGAGGGGCGAGGGTGTGAAGATTTATTATGGAGGATGCCCTTTTGCCCTTGGCAACCCAAGAGCACAACGAACCATCGACTCTGGAGGGCGGCATCTTGGTGTGGTCGGTGGCGTTTTGGAACAGTCGGTTAATGTCCATTGGCGGCTTCTTGCTTTCTTTAGCCGTCACCTGAGCCGCAGCGCTACAGCGCTTTCGACCGGGAGTTGTTCGTCTTACACCACGCAGTGCGGCACTTCCGGTACTTTCTCGAGGGCTGTTCCTTCGTAGCCTTCATGGACCATAAGCCCCTCGCGTTTGCTTTTACGAAGGTTTCGGATCCTTGGTCTGCCTGTCAGCAGCGCCAGCTGGCGGCTATTTCGGAGTATACAACGGACGTCCGACACATCACCGGGAAATGCAACCAGATACTTTGTCCCGTCCGGCAATTGCAGCCGAGCGTAACATGTTCCCGGGAGTAGATTACTCCGCCTTGGTGGTGGCCCAGCTGGCGGACGATGAGATGCCGGTGTGCTGCACCGCGATCTCTGGCTTGGTGCATGAGGACGTGCTGTTGGGTCCCTCGGGTTCCATCCTCTGTGACGTATCCACGTGTCAGCTTAGGCCTATCGTTCCGGCGGCCTGGCGCCGTCGCGTCTTTGAGGTGATCCATGGGCTGGCCCACCCATCCATCTGCGCCACGGTTGCTTTGGTGGCCACAAGGTTTATGTGGCACGGAAGCAGGTCGCTCACTGGGCCTGGCCGTGCCACACATAAAAGGTGCATGGACACGTCCGGGCGTCCGTTCAAGACTTCACAGTGCCACGCCGGCGGTTCGATCACGTGCACATGGACATCCTGATCACCAGTGTGGCGGGGACTCGAAGGAGTCCAGCCAAAAACTAATCGGACATGAGTTGCGTGCACTAGACTGTTTATTCTCTCCAATACAGCTCCCTACTCCTCAAAGGTCACGGGCATTGCCCGGCCTTAAATGCCAACTCAGGTACCAAGATCCCTCCCAAGACACTGTCCTCCAGAGTTCATTGTGCCCTTAGTTTGCCACGAGGTGCCGCCACAAGGTGATGTTTCTGGTCAGGACTCTTCAGATTGATTGTAGTGCTAGGAGGAGGGTGAGGGGGGGGGTGAGAGATACTGGAAGGGAGAAATAAACAAGGACAAATTGGAGTAGGCAACAGACGATCTCAGGCAAGGAGTTTCCCTTATTGGCCAATTGTTGGCTAGGCATAGGTTTGAGGTGCTCCTGTTATTTTCTTGCTTCCAGTTTCAACCCATCTCCACCCCCCCCTCCATAGCATCTGTCATGGACCTGTTGTGGTGTTAGGTTAATTGCAGTGGATCAAGGCTATCTGGGAGGCTGGAGTGTGCTGTGACCAGCCTCTCAAAGCACTTCATGATGGACTTCATGAAGCCACTGGGCCATAGTCATTGGCGTGCAACCTTGCTTTTCTTTGACACTAGGATGATAGTGGTCTTTTCTTACAGCAAGTGGGAACCTCAGCTCGGAATAGCAAGTGTTAAAGATGTCTGGAAATACTCCCGTCTATTTGTTCCCACAGGCTCCGAGGACAAGGCCGAGAACTCAACCTGGGTCAGTTGCTTTCTGCGGGTTCACGCTCAGGCAAATCAATGTCATATCTGCGACCATGACAATAGGTACAGATGCATCCGAGGCTGTTGGGATGGCTGACGTCATTTCACTGACCTTCGATACAAAACAAGCATTGAGCTTGTCCGGGAAGGACATGATGTTGAAACAATTCTGCTTGACCGCTTGGGAATATTACAGTTACCTCCTATCTTCCAATCAAAGTTCCACAATCTTTAAAACATCAGTTTCTAACATTGGAAGACCCTGAGATAGAATTTAAGTTTCACTTAGCAGTTAAATGGACAGTACAAATGTAAATGGTCTGGCTCATCCATCAAGATAACCATTGTTAGTGGTTGAAATCTAATGATAGGAATGAACTGAAATGCATTGGGAAATATATTAAAAAATTCAACCTACTAAAAATATGAAGGATATCCAAATGTGTTAAAATTATATTATAGAGATAAAATTTAATGAATCCTATTAATTTTTCATATTACAGTTTTTATATCGTCAACATCTTGCTACCATTTTTTGGTTCATTGTAATTAAAAAAGTATTGGGCAAATGATACTTTAAAAAATCTTAATTTAAACTAACACAGTGAATGCTAAAATTAAAAATTGCAGTTACTGAACTGTGGAACAAAATCAAATAGTCAGCAGGTCAGGCCGCATCTGAGGGAAAAGACCCTTCTGGATCAAATGCCTTTATCCTGAAATATTAACTGTAGATTCTGTTTGATTTGTTGTGTTTCCTGTTTTTTTTTTTGTTTCTGTTGTATGACAAAACTTGTTCCAACCATCAAAGTGGACGAGATTTCCTAATGAAATGCTCGTGCAATATCTAATATGAAACAATGCATCAAAAAGGTGACTTAAACTGTGATGTTATTTAACATTCATGGAAACCCAGGATTTTCTGTTACAGATCTAAAGGGATATATGATCCCTTGTAGATTGCCTTTTGCTATGAACAAGAGAAGGTTTGGGCTGGCAAAATAATAGCAGCTTCAATTAAATCTCACTGACAAAGGAGTAATAAGAACAAAAGAGACTGTAGGAGCAGGCCATTTGGCACTTGAATTTAGTTTAGTTTAGAGAAACAGCATGGCAACATGCACTTCAGAACAACAGAGTCCGCGCCAACCAGCGATCCCTATACCTTAGCACTGTCCTACACACTAGCGACAATTTACAATCTTCACCGAAGCCAATTAACCTACAAACTGTACATCTGAGAGGAACCTGGAACACCCGGGGAAAACACATGCCATCATGGGAAGAACAAACAAACTCCATACAGACAGCAACCATAGTCAGGCTTGAACCTGGGTCTCTGACACTGTGAGGCAGCAACTCTACTGCTGTGCCACTGTGCCACCCAGAATTTGCTCCACCATTCACTGAAGTAATGGCTGATCTTTCATCTCAATTCCATTTTCCTAGATTATCCCTTTACCTGGGTTCATTTTGTATAAAAAAAACCTTTCTATCTCCGACCTTAAAATGTGGCAGATGGAGTGTAATGTGGAAAAACGTGAGATTTCTTATTTTGGGAGACGGGAGCAAAACAGCATTGTTAGAGATCAAAATCGGTGAGCAGAAGGAGCTTCATTTGCTTGTGTGCAGGAAGCGACACCAGTTAACGGAGCTGGATCTTAACTATCGGTGATTGTGCAGTGGCTGGAGTCATTGTGATGAATTTGTGAGGCAGAGGATCTTGTTGATTGCATGTTCAGGGACAGCCGAGGAATGTGCAGACAGAGGGGGATTGTTTTTGTGTGCTGACTTTAGGTGCCTGTGAAGATGCTTCAAGTAAGATTGTCATTGTACCTGTACCTCACCATAGTTGTACACATGACAATAAACCTGACATGACTTGATACTACCTGCCTGTTCCTTCTAGTCTGCCTTTCATCCACCCAATACCTATCAGTCTGCACAATCCTCAGCTGTTGTACTAGAAGGAGCAGGCTGGTTGAGCAGGTCCCTTGAGTAAATCTCACTCATTAACAGATTCCTTTGGGAAATGCATGAAGGTACCTCGGTGGAGTGCAGCCCGAGACAGAGGAGAGGAACCAGATTGAGACAAAAATAGAGAGAAGGGATTCCGACAGGCTGTTCTTTGGCCATTGATGTGACACCCAGACAGTGTGTTGCCTCTCTGGTGCCAAGATCAAGATTGGCACTGAATGCTTGCAGATCACACCGAAAGCAATAGAAGAAACACCTGAAATTGTGCTCGGGAATGGAAATAACCTTGAGTTACCCACTTCAGTAGACAAAACAAGAACACCAAATGTTTTTAAAAGGTGAGAGGTTTTAAAATGTTGATATTCAAACAGACCTACTGGTCGGTGCAGCAGGTAACATGGAGAGCAGTAAACAATAGGAAAGATGTCTGACTGTAGTTACATAAGCCTTGGTGAAACCACACCTGGATTATTGCATGCAACTTTGGTCTCCTTAAGTGAGAGGAGATATGTTAACCAAATCTCCCCGGGATCATTCTCATAAACCTCCTCTGGATCCTCTCCAACGCTAACACATCCTTCCTTAGATATGGGACAGAAAATTGCTCACAATACTCCAAATGTGGTCTGCCCAGTGCACTATAAAGCCACAGCATTACATCCTTGTTTTTATATGTAAGTCCTCTTGTAAATGTTAAGATTGTATTTGCCTTCTTACTACAAATTCAACTTACAAATTAACCTTTTGGAAATCCCTTTGCACCTCCAATTTCTGAATCCTCTCCCCACTTAGAAAATACTCCACACCTTTATTCATATTCCCAAAATGCATGACTGCACACTTTGCTGTGCTGTATTCCATCTGACACTTCTTTGCCCACTCTCCCAACCTGTCTGAGTCTTTCTGCAGAGTCCCCGCTTTCTCTACACCACCTGCCCATCCACCTATCTTCGTATCATCCGCAAACTTGGCCAACAAGCCTTTAATTTCCTCATTCAAACACCTGCGGAACACCGCTAGCTCATTGGCAGCCAATCAGAAAAAGTTTATTCCCACTCTTTGCGTTCTGTCATATAGCCAACTTTTTATCCATGCTAGTATCTTCCCCCTTCTTCTTCAGCAGCCTCACTTGCAGCACCGTATCAAAATCCTTCTGAAAATCAATACGATCAGACAATCTGGTCAGCAAGAGAATATGCAAACTCCAGCTCCATGGATCAGGACTGAATTAAGATCACTGCAACTGTCGGGTACCAGGAGATGGATATCTAATTTATTTTTCACTATCCTCAGTGCTTAAGTTAGCTCATCTTTTTTGATACAAATAATTAATTACCAAAGAGGGCATGGCACAAGATTTTTTTCAAATAAAGAATACAAAATAGTAAGATTAAACGAGAACTTACCAGTTTGAAGTTTGATCTGTATTTTATGAGAAGTTACGATGAGGGATTTCGTGAAGAACCCCGCTTCCACGCATGCGTGTCATACTTCAAAGCAGCGGTGTGAGGTCACAGGAACCTATAATGATCTAACATAGTAAGATTATCAAAGAGATACCAGTTTTTGATATGATCATACGAGGGTGGGAGCGGAGGGCACGAAATCCCTCATCGTAACTCCTCATAAAATACAGATCAAACTTCAAACTGGTAAGTTCTCGTTTAATCTTACTATTTTACTTCGGAGTCACGTGAGTGACTTCGTGAAGATTTCAAAGCTCTGTGACCTCA
Source organism: Leucoraja erinaceus (assembly GCF_028641065.1). Taxonomy (NCBI): domain Eukaryota; kingdom Metazoa; phylum Chordata; class Chondrichthyes; order Rajiformes; family Rajidae; genus Leucoraja; species Leucoraja erinaceus. Next base: position 72,968,199 of record NC_073378.1, on the reverse strand, counting down.
TGCCGTGGAACGAGTCCATGCTTCACAACTGCCTTGGGTATTGGGAGAGAGCATCATTAGTAGTTTTAAAACACAATTATACAAAGAGTTGTGTGGTATAACGAAAAAATAACACTTTTTTAAAATTTGAGAATCATAACCCTGTAACCTATCGGGCAAATTATTATGTTGAACCTAAAATGTTTTCTTAATACAATGATGGCTCCAAATAGACTGGTTTATTATACAACCTGTGGAAAAACCCTTTTTTAAAATGACCCTCCTGCCATTCTGAGGATTTGGTCTGTGGGTACCTGTACAATATTGCTGCGGATGTTGCTGCAGTCCTGGTGGAATGAGAGTTGAAACATCAGTGTCTATTCCTGCCATTTTTAGGACCTATTTGAGCCACCTTGATATAGTTTGAGTCGTGACCCTATCATGCAGTTTCTTGTAAGAGATAAACAACTCCATACTCTGACCTCGAATGTTCTGAGTATATGCTATGTATTGTTAGATGGGTCCTGTTATTCACAGTCGTTTGCCATATGGGTGTACCATAAAATCAAACCCTAGACCCGAGGAACCCGATCTGTTTTCTTTTATTAAATCCTGTATGACAACACCAGTTTCTCGGTGAGATGATCAGGGAGTCCAGGCTCAGTTTGCTTAATGGCTGGACTTGTTGTGCGGTAAATAACACCATGAGCATAACCATCTTCCTGGTCTGTTACTGAGGTGACAACGCTGTTATGAGCTACAAGCTCCTCAGCATGTTGAGAAAACGACACCCACGTCCCAGATTTCGGAGTACCTGGTTTGCTTACCAGGGGTGCGTTCCCACCGCATGCCGTTCCGATCCTTGTGATAGGTAATTGGAGAGTGCACTTGTGGCACTATTAATGACACGGTAGCTCCATCGATTATCCTAATGGAGGCTTGTTAAAAATCCCAATACGGCCAGAATGTTTTTGGCCTTTTGGTCGAGGTTGTTGTCCAAGCAGTATATGCCCCATTTCTTGATGTGTCCAAGGTACTGCTTCCGTGTTGACAGTCTTAGTGCAGATGAGATGAGATTCATCGTCCTGTCTGACAGTGTAGTGGGTCTGTTAGACTCTACAAATCAATAAATGCATAGTGTTATGGCATGGATGACTGCCTCCAGTCACTGGATAAATCAATAATTTTTTTTTTTTTTTTTTTTTTTTTTTTTTTTTTTTTTTGCTATGTTCATTAGGGAACATGGTTGTAACACCATCCCCTGTAAGACTGAAATACCATGATTGAGAAGGTCAGTCGGGTACTCTGAAAATTCCAGATGCCGAGTGTGGTTGAATTTTCCCTAGTATCCCCATTGATGGGTCCGAACGGGGGAAAACATCACCCTATGGCTATTTACATAACAATGCCAAGCTGGTTTACGATTTTTAGTACATAATATTGGGGCTAATGATTGCCCCTTTTGTAAGCTCTATATTGCCAAAGTTCCTCTATTGAGTCAATGCTTGCCATATAGAAAACCCGCAACTGACACCAAGTCTTTATCAATAATAAGAGCATCCATCTTAAAATGAATATCTAGAACAAATGTGTTTAGGGTTAAATCAATGATAATCCTGCAACCCTACTCTATTTTATTTTAATAAATATGTTCAATCCCATCTTTCGTGTACAAATCTTGTAGCACCATGTGGGTTTTAGATTGTTTGGTTTATGTAAGGACAAAATGCCCTTCTGGTGTATGATGTACTGTGGTTATTGGGATGAGAAAAAAACCCCTATCAGATAACCCTGAATACTGCTGAGATTATATGAATCTGTAGTGATTATATACCATACATAACTGTAGTGTTGCAACCTCCCCTACCCTCGTAGGTCCCTATTTTAACAGAAGAAAATAAGGTTCTGGTTTAATATTTCTTGTTCGGGGTTGTGTGGGAGGTTTAGGCTTCCGCATCTTCCAGGGTGGCCGCCCTGGCCATACCCTAAAACGGATCCTGCAGGTTATATTGATTTCTGACACTGCTACTGGTATGAGCCACATTTTTTATGGCCTTGCCTGTGGCTGGTATCATGCTCCAAAATAGGCCCTTGCGCTGGCCTTAATGAGCCCCAGTGTCTTGGCTTAGTCCACACACGGTTCTTTGTTTGCAAATGGTAGCATTTTTGGGGTCCTAGTGCTGGCTGAATGGCCGCCTTCCACGTGTAGTTCAGGTCATATTGGATATTATTAAACAGATCTAGTGCGTCTTGATGGTCTTTGGTTACCTACATTTAGTCCAGGGTGCGGGTGTATGCTATGATGCCTTCCGTCAATCCCTTTAAGGTTCTCTGGATCTTGAGGTCCTGGTTCCTGATGTTCGTCCCCATATGCTGCCAAATGCATTGGTTTACACTGGGCACCTGTAATGCCTCACCGTTGCCAGGTGGCAGATGTCTGGCCAGTGCTTGTAAATTTTTTCCCTTGTTGGCGTATGTGGCCAGACATATAGTAATACTATTGCCATCCTGGATCCAAGTCTACCCATGTTTGACTTGGCTAAAGTAATCAGCCACCATGTCCAGCAGAGTCCCTGCTGTGTTAGGATCATGGGACGCTGTATTACCAGGCTCTGGCCCATCAGGGTCCTGCCTACTCTTTTTTATTGAGTTAGAGATCTCTAGGGTCCCACACGGGGTACCCCTGTGGGGCTTAACTGCTGCCCACTTGTCTTTTGTTCTGCGGACCCCTCTTGCAAGTCAACCCAGAACTGACCCACAGTGCTCCCCTCTGATGGGGTAGAAGCATTGTGCAGCCCTCAAAGAGGTACTGCTGTGGTTTTATCACGTTGGAGCAAGGCTCCATACACCGCTTCTTCCCGCTCCAGCCCTCTTGGGCGCTGGTTGCCGGCGGTTTTATGCAAAGTCGGACCCTTCTGAGTCCACTACCTTGTTTAATTTGTGTCTAGCCTACCGCTCGGTCACATGGATCTGGCCGGTGCGGGGCCGACATCGGGCACAGCTGATCCCACTACGGTTGATCCAAGTGCCGCTGGCTGCTGCTGGCTGCCCGCTGTTCCATGGTCCTCCTTCTCCAGCTTTGTCCTTCCTTCCGTGAAGTGGATATGGCCGGTGAGGGGGATAACTGGCACAGCTGCTTCCATCTATTCCTTTAACCTGGCTTCAACGCTCTCAGCGCTCCTGGCTGCTCCTTTATCTTAGACCCCTGGGACCGACCCCCGTACTGACGGTACTGGTCCCTAGTGGTCATTGCAGCCGGTCAACCCCACTCTAATGCCCTCAATTCTGGGCACTCCTACTTATATGGTCCTTAGATAAGGGACATATAAGATATTAAACTGATGATAACAGCTACTATAGTTTTTATTTAATATATATGGTCCCTAGATAAGGGGTGTATCAGATATTAAATTGATAAGAACAGATACTACACTTGATCTTAGCCAAAAAGCCGAGAAGCAATTATTGTAACGAAAACCCCGCTGGGACCGACCCTGGAACTCACATACTGGTCCCTTGTAGTAGATTGCAGCCAGTCAACTGCAAAGTCCTTTGCTGTCGAGAAATGAACTTTCTCACCATGCTGGAGCGAAGTTGGGCACAGGTGTTTTTCCCCCTCCGGGAATCGATGTGCCCATGCTGCTCCTGCCGTTGCCAGCTCCTCACGAAGTGCCAGCTGCCACTGCTGCTGCCTGTGGTCCTGCCGCTGTCAGTACTCCTGCAGCTGCCGGCTGCCACTGTTGCTGCCGCTGCCGCTGCTGCTGCTGCCGCTCCTCCGTGGTTCTCCCGCCGGCCTTCTGCACCTTACATGGACCTGGTCCATGTCTGCACCTAGAAGGTAAGTTGAAGGAAACGCAGGGTCTCTTACCTGCTGTTCCCGACTTTCCTTCTCCCGCCGGTGACCGTCGTTCCCTGTGTCGGGTTCGAGCCGCTTGGACCGACCCCGGTGTTCACGGGCCTGGTCCTTCGCGGCAGTTCCGCAGCCGGTAACCCCGGCTGTTCCTATGGATCCCCTGGACCCTGGGCCTTACCTTGTGAAGAAGGTTTTCGTCCCCAACGTCCCGTTCCTACTCCATAAGTGCCGCTGCACTCGCTGAGCGTTTCGAGCCCCGGTACCGCTGGTCCGAGCTGTCTGTCCCGCAGCCTCTGTGCTGGCTGCTACCGACTGCTCCCAAGCCAGTCTCGTTTGAGACCGGCATAGGGACCTTTTTACTTTGCTTCCCGCCCGGCCGAGAAGTGAATTTTGCCGGTGCGGGAGCGAAGTCGGGCACAGGTTGTTCCCCTCCAGGGAAACTCGTGCTGTTGCTGCTGCTGGCTGCTCGCCCTCCACGGGTCTCCCCGCCGGCTTTCCGCAGCCACCTAAAAGTAAGTAGAAAAAAGGAACGCAGAGTCTCTTACCTGCTGTTCCCGACTTTCAAATCTCCCGCTTGGGGAACGCCGTTCCCCCCTGTGTGACTCGTTGCAATGCGTGTAGCGATATGACACGCATGCGTGGAAGCGGGGTTCTTCACGAAGTCACTCACGTGACTCCGAAGTAAAATGCAATACTTCAGGCCAGTACAGAGAAATGGTCTGCGTTGCAAAGATTAATGATGATGAATTTTCTTTCTTGGTCAGACAAACACCATATAATTGAAGAACAGGGAACTCAGGGGAAGATTGGAGTTGGAAATTCTGCACAAAAGCTATTTAAGTACAGCACAACAGATCACATTAGCCTTAATGATTGAATGTGATGATGTCCTAAGGCATCAGTGGCTGTGATGCTGTATAAAGCAGTAATATAATATTACTATTATTTTATAAAATATTTTTTTTTTTTTTTTTTTTTTTTTTTTTTTTTTGGCTATGTTCATTAGGGAACATGGTTGTAACACCATCCCCTGTAAGACTGAAATACCATGATTGAGAAGGTCAGTCGGGTACTCTGAAAATTCCAGATGCCGAGTGTGGTTGAATTTTCCCTAGTATCCCCATTGATGGGTCCGAACGGGGGAAAACATCACCCTATGGCTATTTACATAACAATGCCAAGCTGGTTTACGATTTTTAGTACATAATATTGGGGCTAATGATTGCCCCTTTTGTAAGCTCTATATTGCCAAAGTTCCTCTATTGAGTCAATGCTTGCCATATAGAAAACCCGCAACTGACACCAAGTCTTTATCAATAATAAGAGCATCCATCTTAAAATGAATATCTAGAACAAATGTGTTTAGGGTTAAATCAATGATAATCCTGCAACCCTACTCTATTTTATTTTAATAAATATGTTCAATCCCATCTTTCGTGTACAAATCTTGTAGCACCATGTGGGTTTTAGATTGTTTGGTTTATGTAAGGACAAAATGCCCTTCTGGTGTATGATGTACTGTGGTTATTGGGATGAGAAAAACCCCTATCAGATAACCCTGAATACTGCTGAGATTATATGAATCTGTAGTGATTATATACCATACATAACTGTAGTGTTGCAACCTCCCCTACCCTCGTAGGTCCCTATTTTAACAGAAGAAAATAAGGTTCTGGTTTAATATTTCTTGTTCGAGGTTGTGTGGGAGGTTTAGGCTTCCGCATCTTCCAGGGTGGCCGCCCTGGCCATACCCTAAAACGGATCCTGCAGGTTATATTGATTTCTGACACTGCTACTGGTATGAGCCACATTTTTTATGGCCTTGCCTGTGGCTGGTATCATGCTCCAAAATAGGCCCTTGCGCTGGCCTTAATGAGCCCCAGTGTCTTGGCTTAGTCCACACACGGTTCTTTGTTTGCAAATGGTAGCATTTTTGGGGTCCTAGTGCTGGCTGAATGGCCGCCTTCCACGTGTAGTTCAGGTCATATTGGATATTATTAAACAGATCTAGTGCGTCTTGATGGTCTTTGGTTACCTACATTTAGTCCAGGGTGCGGGTGTATGCTATGATGCCTTCCGTCAATCCCTTTAAGGTTCTCTGGATCTTGAGGTCCTGGTTCCTGATGTTCGTCCCCATATGCTGCCAAATGCATTGGTTTACACTGGGCACCTGTAATGCCTCACCGTTGCCAGGTGGCAGATGTCTGGCCAGTGTTTGTAAATTTTTCTTGTTGGCGTATGTGGCCAGACATATAGTAATACTATTGCCATCCTGGATCCAAGTCTACCCATGTTTGACTTGGCTAAAGTAATCAGCCACCATGTCCAGCAGAGTCCCTGCTGTGTTAGGATCATGGGACGCTGTATTACCAGGCTCTGGCCCATCAGGGTCCTGCCTACTCTTTTTTATCGAGTTAGAGATCTCTAGGGTCCCACACGGGGTACCCCTGTGGGGCTTAACTGCTGCCCACTTGTCTTTTGTTCTGCGGACCCCTCTTGCAAGTCAACCCAGAACTGACCCACAGTGCTCCCCTCTGATGGGGTAGAAGCATTGTGCAGCCCTCAAAGAGGTACTGCTGTGGTTTTATCACGTTGGAGCAAGGCTCCATACACCGCTTCTTCCCGCTCCAGCCCTCTTGGGCGCTGGTTGCCGGCGGTTTTATGCAAAGTCGGACCCTTCTGAGTCCACTACCTTGTTTAATTTGTGTCTAGCCTACCGCTCGGTCACATGGATCTGGCCGGTGCGGGGCCGACATCGGGCACAGCTGATCCCACTACGGTTGATCCAAGTGCCGCTGGCTGCTGCTGGCTGCCCGCTGTTCCATGGTCCTCCTTCTCCAGTTTTGTCCTTCCTTCCGTGAAGTGGATATGGCCGGTGAGGGGGATAACTGGCACAGCTGCTTCCATCTATTCCTTTAACCTGGCTTCAACGCTCTCAGCGCTCCTGGCTGCTCCTTTATCTTAGACCCCTGGGACCCACCCCCGTACTGACGGTACTGGTCCCTTGTGGTCGTTGCAGCCGGCCAACCCCACTCTAATGCCCTCAATTCTGGGCACTCCTACTTATATGGTCCTTAGATAAGGGACATATAAGATATTAAACTGATGATAACAGCTACTATAGTTTTTATTTAATATATATGGTCCCTAGATAAGGGGTGTATCAGATATTAAATTGATAAGAACAGATACTACACTTGATCTTAGCCAAAAAGCCGAGAAGCAATTATTGTAACGAAAACCCCGCTGGGACCGACCCTGGAACTCACATACTGGTCCCTTGTAGTAGATTGCAGCCAGTCAACTGCAAAGTCCTTTGCTGTCGAGAAATGAACTTTCTCACCATGCTGGAGCGAAGTTGGGCACAGGTGTTTTTCCCCCTCCGGGAATCGATGTGCCCATGCTGCTCCTGCCGTTGCCAGCTCCTCACGAAGTGCCAGCTGCCACTGCTGCTGCCTGTGGTCCTGCCGCTGTCAGTACTCCTGCAGCTGCCGGCTGCCACTGTTGCTGCCGCTGCCGCTGCTGCTGCTGCTGCCGCTCCTCCGTGGTTCTCCCGCCGGCCTTCTGCACCTTACATGGACCTGGTCCATGTCTGCACCTAGAAGGTAAGTTGAAGGAAACGCAGGGTCTCTTACCTGCTGTTCCCGACTTTCCTTCTCCCGCCGGTGACCGTCGTTCCCTGTGTCGGGTTCGAGCCGCTTGGACCGACCCCGGTGTTCACGGGCCTGGTCCTTCGCGGCAGTTCCGCAGCCGGTAACCCCGGCTGTTCCTATGGATCCCCTGGACCCTGGGCCTTACCTTGTGAAGAAGGTTTTCGTCCCCAACGTCCCGTTCCTACTCCATAAGTGCCGCTGCACTCGCTGAGCGTTTCGAGCCCCGGTACCGCTGGTCCGAGCTGTCTGTCCCGCAGCCTCTGTGCTGGCTGCTACCGACTGCTCCCAAGCCAGTCTCGTTTGAGACCGGCATAGGGACCTTTTTACTTTGCTTCCCGCCCGGCCGAGAAGTGAATTTTGCCGGTGCGGGAGCGAAGTCGGGCACAGGTTGTTCCCCTCCAGGGAAAACTCGTGCCGTTGCTGCTGCTGGCTGCTCGCCCTCCACGGGTCTCCCCGCCGGCTTTCCGCAGCCACCTAAAAGTAAGTAGAAAAAAGGAACGCAGAGTCTCTTACCTGCTGTTCCCGACTTTCAAATCTCCCGCTTGGGGAACGCCGTTCCCCCCTGTGTGACTCGTTGCAATGCGTGTAGCGATATGACACGCATGCGTGGAAGCGGGGTTCTTCACGAAGTCACTCACGTGACTCCGAAGTAAAATGCAATACTTCAGGCCAGTACAGAGAAATGGTCTGCGTTGCAAAGATTAATGATGATGAATTTTCTTTCTTGGTCAGACAAACACCATATAATTGAAGAACAGGGAACTCAGGGGAAGATTGGAGTTGGAAATTCTGCACAAAAGCTATTTAAGTACAGCACAACAGATCACATTAGCCTTAATGATTGAATGTGATGATGTCCTAAGGCATCACTGGCTGTGATGCTGTATAAAGCAGTAATATTGACTTTGCTTCATTATTTAACCATACAAATAAACATAGCATAATAAACATGAATATCTAGGACGGATGGCAGCTTTCTATCATGATTTCTTTTTCACTTAAATCATATTATATGTTATAATTTAAAGGAATTAAGTCAATTTTTGGCTAAAGTGAGAGAAGAAACAGATTATCTTGTAGCTATTTTTGGCTAACATGAGGGGAAGCCTTCTTGCATTTCACTGAATTCTTCAGAGAAGCTTGTTGTAAATCTCTTGAGAATTCGGTGAAATACAAGAATCCTGATGGGCAGAACAATCCGATCTGTGAGTGGGAAATTGCATTAATTTGACTGCTTTTAGCACAATGCACTAGGCTGGGTTTGCTCCCAGCTCAGATTCCCATCGCACCTGGGGCGGAAACAGAGAATGTGCTGGACTGTGCCTCCCTGCACTCTGTCCGGTGGCAGTAGAAGACTTGGCAAGCGCTGCTCAGACTTCCAGCTCCCTCACATCCCATGAAAGAGGTAATTAATTCACGTGTTGCATAGGATTTTAATTTTTAATTGTTTTCCATTCATGCTACTATTGGTCACAGCTGTTCAAGAGGCACCGGGAATTCAGACTGGAGTTGAAAATTGGATTCATATTCTTGTAATTGAGAGCACAGCAATGCTTTGAAGATAGAAATGATTTACTCCACAAAATGCTGGAGTAACGCAGCAGGACAGGGGAGAAGGAATGGGTGACGCTTTGGCTCCAGACCCTTCTCCAGACCCTTATTCCCAGGGTGGAAATGTCAAAGACTTGAGAGCATAGGTTTAGTGAGATGGTGAGATTTTTTACACAGAGAATACGCTGGCAGTTGTAGTGGTGGTGGCAGATATGGTTGTGGCATTTAAGAGGCTTTTAGATGGTTACATGTATATGCAATAGACAATAGACAATAGGTGAAAGAGTAGGCCATTTGGCTCTTCAAGCCAGCACTGCCATTCATGCCTGATAATCCCTAATCAGTACCTCGTTCCTGCCTTCTCCCCTTATGCCCTGGCTCCGCAATCTTTAAGAGCCCTATCTAGCTCTCTCTTGAAAGTATCCAGAGAACCAGCCTCCACCGCACTCTGAGGCAGAGAATTACACACTCACTACTGTGTGTAAAAGTGTTTCCTTGTCTCCGTTCAAAATGGCTGTGGTCCGAGGAGCTTTTTCAGGTTTGTGCCTCAACTCACGGAACTACCTACATTTTTAATATATTGTGTAAAAATATTATATAAATCATACCTGAAACTCGTCAAGACCAAAACCTGCACATTTTTAAGAAATATGAGAAAAACCTCAATTTTTCAGAGTAGTAATTGCTCAATCAATGCACGCTTGACATTGAGGTCAGACGCAAATTGACCAATCCCGCGCTTTGTTTTATGGTCGCTAGGCAGCGACCCTGGGATCATGGCTGCCTCCTTAATACATCAAAACAAAGGCAAGGTTTCCAAAGAATAAAGGTAATGCTCACCTTGCTGATCATTTTGTTTCTCAATTGATTTATCTTTATAAAATTATAATGTGAACTGTTAAATAAAAATTATAAATAACAAATGTACAGCTAGGGTTAGGGTTAAGGTCAGTCAGTCAGGTGGTCGGTCAATCAGTTGGGCTTGTCGGTAGGCCGATGGATGCTGTGAAGGATTGGTCGGGCTGTCGGGCCGTTGGTGGGTGGTGAGAGTTGGGCCGGGACCCTGCTGGGTTGGTGAGCGTCAGGCCTCCGCCGGGTTGGTGAATGTCGGGCCGGGCCTCCGCCAGGTTGGTGAACGTTGGGCCGCTGGGTTGGTGAGCGTCTGGCCGGGCCTCCGGTGGGTGCGGCGAGGGGTTGGTCGGGCTGTCAGGCTGCCGGTTTTGCAGCGAGCGAGCGGGCGGTCTGACGGAGCCGGCGCTATGGGGTTGCTGAAGGCGGCCTGGGTGGTGTGCAGGGCAGTGCTGCTCCCCACCATCATCACCACGATGATCCAGAAGGGCATGCTAGCTGAGGTGGACACGCTGCGGGGCCACACGTACGGAGCCCGCAGCTGGTCCCAAAGCGGATCCAGCTCCAGCCTTGGGCAGCTCTGGAAGGGGGGCGAGTTAGGGTTAGACATTTTCCTGCCTTAGCCTTCCCCCAGCCTGGCACTGCTCCAGTCCCACTATGGCCGTGACCCCCACTTTGCACACTAGCAGTCAGTGGGATTCAGTAAACGGGGGAACCCACAGGAACTGCACTCACCCATTAATTAGGCTGGTTCAACAGGACCTCTGCAGCAGTCTCATTAAAAAAAAACTCACAATTATATTCATTATATTATTTTTATATAATATAATTATACATAATAATATGATTACAGTCATATTCACAAGTCACAACATATAGATGGTATAATAATATATGGTTTAAAGAGACTGCAATACGGAAATAGGCTCCCCATGTTGTTTTATGGGCATTGGACACTAGATGGTGCGTACTTTTTCGATCTCATTTTCTAATTAGTTTAATTAATTATTGTGCAACCTTTGGCACTGACGAGTTATGACTTCCTTCTCAGTTATATTTTATATAATCTGTGCAAAATTTCATGTAGTTCCGAGACATAGGTCATGAAAGTTGATTTCTAGACACATTTTTGATGCTCGGCCCACAGCCTATTGTTCTTAAACTGGGGCCCCTGGTTTTGAACTCTCCCAACATCGGGAACGTTTCCTGCCTCTAGCCTGTCCAAACCCTTAATAATCTTATATGTTTTAATAAGATCTCCTCTCATCCTTCTAAACTCCAGAGTATACAAGCCCAGCCACTCCATTCTCTCAGCATATGAAAATCTCACCATCCCGGGAATTAACCTTGTAAACCTACGCTGCACTCCCTCAATAGCAAGAATGTCCTTCCTCAAATTAGGGGACCAAAACTGCACACAATACTCCAGGTGTGGTCTCACTATGGGCGTATTCAACTGCAGAAGGACCTCCTTGCTCCTATACGCAACTCCTCTCGTTGTGAAGGCCAACATACTATTCTCTCTCTTCTCTGCCTGCTTTACCTGCATGTTTACTTTCATTGACCGATGAACAAGGACATTCAGATCCCATTGTACTTCCCCTTTTCCCAATTTGACACCATTTAGATAATAATCTGCCATCCTGTTTTTGCTACCAAAGTGGATAACCTCACATTTATCCACATTAAACTGAATCTGCCATGCATCTGCCCACTCACCCAACCTGTCCAAGTCACCCTGCATTCTCATAGCATCCTCCTCACAGTTCACACTGCCACCCAGCATTGTGTCATCTGCAAACAAGGAATGCGGGAAAATGGATCACATGCAGGCAGAGGAGTTTAGTTTAACCTGGCATTATCTATGTTCTGATAATCCTGGTAGGATCTGATAGCACTTGTCAGTGAATACTCTATTTGGGGCCAGTTGGTGTTTCTAAGGCAATGGGGGTAGGATATCAATAGTTTAGATATGGTTTAGATGTGTCCATGGGTAGGCGGCGCGACTGTCGTCAGCAGCGGCCTCTGCAGCCCGTCTGCGTTTTTATTATTTTTTATATTTTTATTATTTTTTGTCCATGTTTTTATGCAGTTTTTGTTATTTTTTGTTGGGGGTGTGTGTGTGGGGGGGGGGGGGGGGGGGGGGGGGGGGGGGGGGGGGGGGGGTGGGCAACTTTTAATCTCTCCCTGCACGGGAGACCCGACCTTTTCTTTGTCGGGTCTCCGTTGTCGTTGGGGCTGCAACGAGGAGCGGCCTCCAACAGGAGAAGACCGGGGGCTCTGGTGCCAATGACTCACCTCACCGTCGCGGAGCTGGCCGAGTCTGGAGCGGGTGGAGCGGTGGTGGAGCGCTGCTGCTGCTGCGGCCCGACCTCCGGAGATTCGGAGGCTGCAACTGCGGGTCTGGCAGACGGCGGCACCGGGAGCCCGTGGGCCACTGGAGGAAGACCGCTTTTCAGGGCTCCCGCAACGGCGACTTCTCCCGCCCGAGTTGCGGGGTCGTAGAACTCCTGGAGCGGGTCCTTATCCCAGACACCCGGCATGTTATTCTCAGCTTCATAAACCCGATGGTCTGGTACATTATTTTGACCACTAGGCTGGAATGGACGCACCAAAATAAGTTGGGTTGTATCCAGCAACCTGGAATATAGGGCAGCACTACCAATATATTTGGTAGACTCATTGTCGTTCACTATATACCATCTTATGTAGCCATGGTCAAATTGTGAAGTATTCAGCCTGCAAACCCCACACAGGGATCACCAATTACCATTTTTACTTTTGAGTCAGACACTCAGTGTTACATGAATGTGGCAGTTTTTCATTATGGAGTTATTTAGTTAAAAATTATTCCTTTGAATATAGGACTATAAATGTTCTGTAAAAATCTAACTGATAGCGATAATCCACCAGAACATATTTAAAAGGGAACATCGTTTGTTTGCTGATTTTGTAAATGCTTGCTGAAGTAAATGATTATTACTAAAGGGGCTAAAGTGGTGAAAGATCTAACAGGTACATCTCACAGCTAAATTGAAAGAGCAGCTTGCATTCATATGGCACCTCTAATACAGTAAAGTATCCCACAGCATTTCAAGGAGAGTTACCACCCAAAAAATGACATAGTGCCAAGAATGGATTTATTGGGACAGGGTTGGTGCACAAGGTAGGCTTATATATAAATGACAAAGTGCTTTTGGTTCACTCATTCAATCAATTCTGCAGGCTTGGCAGCAATTATTGTCCATTGTTAATCACTGGCTGAACTGAATGGTTCGAAGGGGGCAGTTAAGGGTCAACCACGTTGCTGTGGGTCATGAGTTACACAGGATGAACCAGGTGAGGGTGGATCAATTTCTTCCCTTGAGACATCAATGAATCAGACAGGTTTTGTAACAATTTGGCAGCTTCATGGTTATCATATTTGGTAACATGTTTTTAATTTAAAATAAATTCCGCAGCTGCCACATCTTATACTTGGATCACTTGACCAAGCCTGGTAATTACCCAGTAACAATCTCAGCACTACCTTGACACATTAACCGGCTCACATGGAGGGAATTTATCAAACTTGAGAACATACCTTATTTGGTAGACAAAAATGCTGGAGAAACTCAGTGGGTGAGGCAGCATCTATGGAGCGAAGGAATAGGTGACATTTCGGGTCGAGACCCTTCTTCAGACTGAAGGGTCTCGACCTGAAACATCACCAATTCCTTCGCTCCATAGATGCTGCCTCACCTGCTGAGTTTCTCCAGCATTTTTATCTACCTTTGATTTTTCCAGCATCTGCAGTTCTTTCTTATACCTTGTTTGGTGGTGGAGTTGCACAAGATTCATAGCACAAATATTCCTCAGAATGTCACTTTGACTGATGACTTTGTTTTAATCACATATTAATGACAGCACTTCCAAACCTGCAGGTTTTTGTGCTGTATGGTGTGGAGAGATGTGCCTGCAATTCCAACACGTGATATTTGGTAATAAAGTGCTCTCTTTAGATCTAATTCAGAATGTCTAATTATTATTAATGCCATTAAAGCTTTTTTTTTATTGAGGAAGATGAGTTATTGATGATTAATTTGAATTCTAACCAATTACAAAAGAAACATTTTCTTTGAAATGTGAGATTAGTAAAAGTCAAATGAATATAGTCACTAATAAGAATGCAACCTGAATATTAATCTTTTTTTTTTTAAACAGGCCCGAGGGATTGAGGATGTCGTGCTTCCATTGTGGGTTTATATGTTCTGAAGTGGTTTAGTTTAGTTTAGTTTAGAGATACACCATGGAAACAGGCCCTTCTGCCCATCAAGACCGTGCCGACCAGCGATTCCCCACGCACTAACACCATCCTTCATACACTAGCGACAATTTGCAATTTTTCCAAGCCAATTAACTTACAAACTGTACATCTTTGGAGAGTGGGAGGAAACTGGAGCTCCCGGAAAAAAACCCATGCAGATCACGCGGAGAACATACAAACCCTGTACAGACAGCACCCGTAGTCAGGATTGAACCCAGGTCTCTGGCAGCAATGCTTTGGTTGACGAGTTCAACATGGGTATAGCAGCTTCTCCACGGGTGGGGAGGAGTTGAGCAAAGGTATGGGTGGGTGAATGGATTGTGAGGCAACTGCGGTGTCACAGATATGACTGCTGCTGCTGCTCTCCTCTGAAAGATCATGCTCCCAACCGTATCCAAAATGGTATTATTGGGCGTAATGACCATCGGGGAATCCTGAACTCTCTGCCACTCTCTCTGCTTTTCTTGGTGGTCCAACTACTTGCCGCCTGCAATTTAGGTGTGACCACCTCAATTAAACTCTCACAGTGCAATGGTGCTCTCTGCATTACAGATGCTCTGGAGTGAGTCCACTGCAGCTCCAGTTAAATGTGTAAGTCTCAAAGAAACTCCAGAGAAGCTTGTGAGTGATAAAATAAATCTCAACAGGATGAAGATTTGCTTTATATCTTTGGATAAATCCAGCCATACAGCATTCTTCTGAAGATGTTAACCCAGATATTGCAGTAAGAATGGTGGTGGACAGACATTGGTGCTTACTTCATACTGGCAACATAAGTGGCACGGTACTGCTTCTAGTAGTGCTGCTTCCATATAGCTCCAGCGGTCCAGGATCACTATTGACCTCCAGTACTACTGTGCAGAGTTTCCTCATTTTGCTTGTGGTTGTGTGGGTTTTCTTTGGGTGCTCCAATTTCCTCCTACTTCCCTCTGTCATGTAAGATGGTCATTTAATTGGCAATTGTAGATTTTATGTGTCAATAGGTGATAGAACCTTGAGTAAATGCTGCTTTATTTGTCACATAAGCAACTCTTCCTGCATATATTACGCATGCAGGCGCCGCCATTTTTGCCACCATTATTCAAAGTCCGGGCGGCCCACACGTTCGAATGTACTGGAGCAGTTCCCCCGAACCGACGTATCTCTCCTTGTCCGGCCATCTTTGCATCTTAGGGGAGCCTCCTGCAGCCAACCTTGAAGGCACTGGAGACATAACCCCGGTACACCCTCTTACCGGCCGTTAGTCCTCATGTCTGGCATCTCCAGCTCCCTCCTGGTACCAACGGAAATGTTTCATCTTTCCCGCAATGGAAATATAGGGGAAATAAATTAGGGTTATTATTGGGTTATTGTTAATGGGTGTTTGGTGATCGACATGGACCTCTATGCCGAATGCCTGTTTCCATGCTGAATAACTCGCTCCATCGAACTTTGGAATGACTGTACGTGACCAGTTTAATATAGTAAACCTGAAGTTATTGTCAATGAATCAATGTTTTCCGCAAGTAGCTCTTTCTACAGCATCCTCCAAAGGGAACCACTTGGAAATAATCTAAATTTGAGCCGCTGTAAAATAGTGTGAAAATCTTGCCTTTGTTGTATGAGATCAAAGTCAATTTTTAATGGTGTACTAAGCCATAATTATTTCCTAGCAAACTATTTGACCTTGAGAAACTATTTTTATACATGTTATTCCCTCAGATAAATATTTCAATATATAAAAGATTTCAATTTATATGTTAATATATAAAATGGTAATTAAAATTTTCTCTTTCTATTCAAGTATGCTGTCCGTGAGATTTTTTCCTTAAGTACTCAGCCAGGTTGACATCTTGACAACTGTTGCTTGCTAGGCTTACTTTTGAGGTGGTACAAGACATCCAGAAAAATTTAAAGGGAAAATAATCCATATCACAGTGCCCATTATATCATTATGAGAAATGTTTTGACATCAATGTTGAGCGCCATCCATTTGCACCATTATTTTGGAAACGCACAAAAGGTTAAGCTCACTTTCACCAATTATGCTTAATTTGTTCCCAGATGCTTGCGGCTATGCAAATAAACATGGTGATGTTATGTGCTGGCGTTCCCACGCAAATACGAGCAAGCCAACAGTTGGGAGTAAATGAAGCACTCTTGATACGTTCATGCTCATCCAATGCAGCTCAAACCAGGTAGATATTACCGGTGCAAAAAACAAACTGCTGGAGGAACTCAGCGGGTCAGGCAGCATGTGTGGAAGCAATTGGATGGACAATGTTTCAGGTCGAAACCTGAGTCTGAGACCACCGATGACACAAGTAGATGTGAGAATTCTCCTGTTCTATAATTTAGTCTAGTTTAGAGATACCGCAAGGAAACAGGCGGTTTGGCCCACCGAATCTGCGCCGACCAGCAATCCCCACATATTAACACTATCCTACACATACTAGCGACAAATTACACATGCACCAAGCCAATTATCCTACATATCTGTAAGTCTTTGGAGTGTGGGAGGAAACTGAATCTCAGAGAAAACCCACACAGGCCACGGAGAGAACGTACAAACTCTGTACAGACAGCACCCAGATCGAACCCGGATCACCGGCGCTGGAAGCACTGTAATGCAGCAACTCTACCGCTGTGTCACCTTGCCGCACCTATAATCTTGGCTACCCAAGTCTGTCTATGGTAACATCCAATATTCTTAGCAGTGGCATAATATCTATCTATGTGGCGTCAACTGTGACACAATCTCAAAGTACAAATCTAACCTGTTAGTCAAGTAGCCTATTGCAAAAGAAATAATGAACTAGCAAGTACTCCCATGGCTCAGTGTTATTGATTTGGCATTAATGACAAACATAAAGAAACCTCCTGTCAATCAGAGAATCAAAATGGGTTCCAAGGAAGGAGTCTTAAACCTATCCAGAATTTGAGAAATGATTGGAATAAAGCTATTTAAAATTCATGACCAGAAGCTTCAAAAATATCATTAGTGATATTATTACAAGGCTTCCTACAATTTTTCCAGTAAAACCTAATGGGGCAAAACCTTTGCTGCAACCAAACAATCTATGTTAGAGAGGGGATGTAAAACAATCACTGCACAAGTATTATTACAAACAATGAATTTCACTTCTCTTTTTAAAAAACAATTTTGATTTTGAAATTCAATGCACTCTTTACAATGAGTTAATTTTGAACTGATTTATTTGAGGTCAATCAAAATTTATTTTTAAAATGATCAATTAGAATTGGCTTTTGCCCAAGGTGCATGCACGTTGTTAAAGCAAACAGTATTTTACTTTAAATAAAAGATCAATATGACTTATTTCTTGCTTACAGCATAAACACTGAATCGGTTTAAATTAACTGAAAATGCTGAAACCCTTGGCAATACTATGGATATCCTAGTTTAATTCTTGACTAATATAGCTGGACTTAAAAAAAAAGTGACGGTAGAAAAGTTTATATTTTGACGAAGGCATGATAATGCAAAAAGGGCTATTGCGGGGAGGGAGATCAGTTAAGAAGTTCTGGTGAGTTGTGTGTTGTTTGCAAATTGCATACTGAGTAGGGAAGAAACATTTGAATGGAATGTTGGTTGGAGATAAGGCCACAGGACTGAATTCCAAATTTTCCAACCTGCATCTATCATCAACACCTTGAATTGTCTCACTCCATCACACAGTTGGTTACTGTAACGCACCATCAGTCAATGATGAGTATGAGAAGGAGACTCATGACAACAACAAATACATTACCCGCAAAATCAGCAAACTCACCCAACCCCGTGAAGTGCACAAAATCGTTGTGAAGAATGAGTAGACTGAAACTAAATTAATATTTTGTTTTGAGACATAATATCTCAAGTCATATCTGAATCAGATCTGTCTCAAAGCAGTGAGACCTACTTTAAGAATCAACTCACCTCAATATAACCTGTTGCAAAAGATGCTTGGAACATTAATACAATGCAGGCTTAGTTTCCGTTTGAAAGTGCACCTCAGGTAGGAGACGGAAAATCAAATCGCAATTCTACATTTGTTTTGGATAACATATTTTAGTATTTCAATTTTGCTCCTTGAATTTCTATCTCATTTTGAATATTGTTTACCCATTATCTATGTTGGTTCCTAGTTTGTTAACTTGTACTAACTGGTCGTATCTTCCCAATTCACTTCTACAACTGCCCCACGTGGCCCAATTTATGTTAGCAATGTATCTGGATTTCTATTAACTTTTCCTGCACAGTAATCCAACCAATAACCCTCACATAAAGCTGTGAGAAGGCTGAGGAAAGAGGAGATTAAAAGTAAAATGGATGATGATAGAAAACAAAAGGGGTGGGCATGGAACCTAATGAACAATGTTCCTTAATCTTCCCAGTGCAACTTTGTGATTGATATCTCTTCCCCACAGTTTTTTGTTAAAATGGTGTGGTTTACAAATTAATTGGGGCCTGGGAGAAGTTTGCCTAAAGTCCTCCATCCATTACACATTGTGGAGCTTCAAGCAAAGGTCCGGGACTGGAGTTGAGAGAAAGGGTGGGAGACAACTGCTCAGAGAGAACCAGATTGGGACCTCAGCCACAGGTTCCAGGTCAGATGAGGGACTCAACTGAGGTGGAATGAGACTGATGGGCTCACAAGTGTCTGGAGGATGGATTTGCTAAATAAATAATAGAGGGCACTTGACCAGGGTTCCCTGTCCAAGGCTACGACTTGCTCAGGAATTACTTTCCTGAATAAGCATCTTAAGGAGTCCCTCACAATGAACGACATAATTCTCTGCATATCTGGTACATGATTCCGTTACTGATTCAACCACGTTCTGCCACCTGAACAACCTGGGCAAATTTCTGAAGCAATGTGTTTTTTAGTCTGAAAATGGTCGCAATCGCACCTTGCCTGGGAACCAATTGATTTTAATATAAATAGCACTGAAGGGACAATGGTATATTCATGAATTTCTGAGTTGTTTCATTACATTGAAGGACAGTATTTGCATTTTACATTTTTGTGTGATTTACAGTGCAAGGAGTGCACAGTTTAACCTTTTAAAACATTCAATTGACATAAATGAATTAGATTTCCATTAATAATTAGCCCAGTTAATGCTTTTGGTGAAATCATGACACAGAACATGGGAGATGTTGAGATGTTTCTCACTAGAGTAAAGCATGTGTCCCTATTGGGTCCTCGGCTCCTTGTGTTCAGTTCCAGTTACAGTGTGTAATCGGGTCTAGATTGGTGCACTTGTGTACTACCATAGCTGATGCTTTCTCACATGTAAAAGACTCACAATCAAAAATGATCCTGGTCCCAGCACACTGATGCAATCACAAAGAAAGCTTATTGATACCTCTACCTCTTCAGAAAGTTGTTGAAAATCGGCATGTCAGAAATACTCAATGATTTTCTACATGTGTATGACAGAGAGCATACTGACTGGTTGCATCAAGGCTTGTTTTGGTAACTTGAATGTCCAAGAATGAAGGAGGTTGCAGAAAGTGGTGAACTTTGCCTGCTCCATCACAGGTACTTATCCCACTAGTGATGGAATCTACAGGAAGTTCTACCTTATGAAGGCAACTAATATCATCAAAGACCCACAACAGCTTGGCCATGCTCTCATCTTGCTGCTACCATCCTGATGCAGGTTAAGAGCTGTGACCTCCTGATTCAAGAACAGCTACTTCCTATCAACCATTAGTCCTCTAAACCACCCTACACAATCCTAAACACAGACCTACCTGAACAACAATCTACCTTGGACACACAAGGAACTGCAGATGTTGATTTACAAAAAAAAGACACAAATTGCTGGATTAACTCAGGCACCATCTCAGGCACCAACTCAGGCACCTATCGGTGGTGATCGGTGACATTTTGGGTTGAGATCCTTCTTCTGACTGAACTTTAGAGTACTGGTTTGCACAATTATGGTTTGGTTACCTAGTATTGTTGATATTTATTGTATTATTGATTATTATACATTTACTTCTTGTGTTGAATTATGGGCTTGTAAAGATGCAATTAAGCATTTCATTGTTACTGGTACATGTGGCAATTAAGCACTCTTGACTCTCTTAACCAGCGTTTCTCAACCGGGGTTCTCCGGAACACTAGGGTTCCGCGAGAGGTCACTAGGGGCTCCGAGAGAAATAGTGATAAATAGGTTACTCATGTGTAAATACATTTTTGAATTATTGAGTTATTTTTGTGTTAGTGAAATCTCGTGATGTCATCTGTTATACGATGTGTCACCAATACATCGATATGCATTCCTCAGTAAATATTATTGTGTTTTGACCTTCAAGTATTACTGACGCATTCCTTTGAATAAAATTCACGGGAGAATTTATTAAAACTGTCTCATGCGGGTACAATTACCATTTGAACTTTGGATGTATTGGTGGATGGGAAAGATTTAAACGGGTATAGGACGGTCATTAAGGTCTCCGGCGGTCAAGCACGGGCTTCCTGGAGTACAGGTACAGTCCCTCATTCACCCACGTTTTTAGTAATTTTTACCCATCATTTAGGGATGTTATATGTATTTAAAAATTTTAAGTATGTTTATGTTTATTTTTGTCAGTTTATCAAAAGTTTATTTATGTATGTTTTTGTTAGTTGTGAAAAGTTTATGTGTGTTGTTTTCTCTCTCTGTCCCTTTCTCTCTCTGTAAAATGGTGTGGTTTTAAAATTCATTGGGGCAGGGAGAAGTTTGCCTAAAGTTCAATGTGCGGTACACTAGTGACTGTTGTGGTTTGTTAACTTCAGTAATGCCCACAACCCACTGCATGAGGCAACACTGAATAGGTCTCAGTGCACTCCTCCATCCATTACACATTGTGGAGCTTTAAGCAAAGGTCCGAGACTGGAGTTGAGGGAAAGGGTGGGAGACAACTGCTCAGAGAGAACCAGATTGGGACCTCAGCCACAGGTTCCAGGCCAGATGAGGTGCCTCAACTGAGGTGGAATGAGACTGATGGGCTCAGTGTGGGGTGTATTCAGTAGTGTCTAGAGCAGCGGTGGGGAACCTTTTCATGTTGGAATGCCGCATTAAGTTAGCTGTAATCTAATAAGGCCGCATCCAAGAAACTTCAATTAGATATACTTCAAAATGTACATTATTTTGTAAAAATAGCCCTCATGACTTATTTATGTTTTTTTGTGGTCGTCAGTCGGGGAGGATTATTTCATTGAATGTCCAAGAATGAAGGAGGTTGCAGAAAGTGGTGGACTTTGCCTGCTCCATCACAGGTACTGATCCCACTAGTGATGGAATCTACAGGAAGCACTTTTACTCTTGGTATTTTAAATACATTCATTTTAAGATTAAAATAAAAATAATAAAAGACGAACAAAAACATATTAATAAAAATAAAAGGTAGACAAAAATGCTGGAGAAACTCAGCGGGTGAGGCAGCATCTATGAAGCGAAGCAAATAGGTAGCAGAGCTGAAGTAGGGTCTCGATCCGAAACGTCGCCTATTTCCTTCACTCCATAGATGCTCCCTCACCCGCTGAGTTTCTCCAGCATTTTTGTCTACTATCGATTTCCCTGCATCTGCAGTTCACTCTTAAATAAAAATAAAAGGATTTGTTCTACAAAATTTGGATTCATTCAAAAGGCCGCACTTAATGGCCTAGAAGGCCGCAGGTTCCCCTCCCCTGGTCTAGATTTACTAAATAAATAATGGAGGGCACTTGAACAGGGTTCCCTGTCCAAGGCTAGAACTTGCTCAAGGAGCTTTATGGTTCTAAGAATGCCCAGCAAAAGGTGCACCTCATCAGGTAATTAGCTGCCCAAAATCTGTAGGATTAAACGTTATTAAATTATGAACCAATGCATGACACTTCTTTGTAACCCTACTCTTCTTTGAAAGAAGCAGCTTCATTGGGTGTTTTTAAGTGACAATTACATATAGTTTGCCTTGTTTTATTGTAATATCGCAGCAAGCACAATAAGATTCACATTCTGTATGTGACAATAAAATAGCTTGATTCTTAATGGAAGAATTAGAAGCTTCAAAGTTGTAGCAGATTTTAGCTAAGTTACTTTCTTATGATGATCCACCACATCAATGTACATTTGGTCAAATAAATCCCCCTCCGAGTTATTAATATAACATGCAAGCAAATCTTTTCCTTATTAAAAATGATACTTTGTTCTTAAGTGATTTGTGTGGGCTATGCAATAATATTGTACTGTCAAGTTGCTGGCAGTCGCCCGTAAAACCGGCAACTGGAACGGCGACTGTCAGAGTGGAACACACACATATGCACACACACACATCGCTTCCTTCACCAGCCCATTATGCAGGCAGGGACAGGGCAAGCGGGGGGAGCACTGTCTGAGTAAAATTCACGGTGCAAAGCCAATGTGATTCAGACACACACTGTGATAAACAGGAAGGTTGGCGAAGTAATTAAGACGGCTAAAGCACAGTGTACGGTAAGTCCTTTAAAAGAGGTGTGGGGGGGGGGGGGGGAGAGAGGGCAGGGAGAGGGGGGGAGGGGAGAAGAATGGGGGAGAAGGAGTGGAGCCAACTTTTAAGAAGCCAGAGATAAACGGCTGTGAAAATTTTGCGGCAACTATAATGAGGCTGCTACTAGTTCACAGGATGCAGGAACTCCTCATGACCATTCCTCGGCAACCACACGCGAACACGTGGCGAGCATGTGGTGACTGCATAGTCTCCTGCAGTCGCCTAAGTGGGACAGGCCCATCAGTATTCTGACCCACAAACAGCAATCCCACTGCGACCGACTGAGTTAATTGTAATAGCACAGTGACACCTACTCAGGGGGTTGAACAGTTAATGATCTTCTACATTTTTCTCTGAAGACCCTGATGAAGTGAAATAAAATATGGGGCAGCAGAGTGGCGCAGCGGTAGAGTTGCTAACTTACAGCACCAGAGACCCCAGTTTGATACTGACATCGGGTGTTGTCTGTGCAGAGCTTTTGCGTTCTCCCTGTGAGCACGTAGGTTTTCTCCGGGTGCTCCGGTTTCCTCCCACATTCCCTATATGTGCAGATTTGTAGGTTAATTAGGTTCTGTTAATTATCCCTACTGTGTGCGAAAGAGCTAATGTCTGAATGATCATTGGTCAGTGTGGACTCGGTGGCCGGAAGAGCCTGTTGCCAAACTATAATCTCTAAATTAAATTAAAATATTGGCACAATCCAAATCATAGAACTCTGAGTTGCAAACCCTATCAGTTGTGATAAAATATTTACATTGGTTCACTTCATTGTTTGAGTGGCATTGAAAAATTTGAGGTCTTGCTTTTCTAAATGCCCCTCAAGCCATACAGGATGTTTGTGTTTTTGTTTCTCTTTTAATTTATGCCCATTCAAAATTTACTCTACAGGCAATGAAATAACATTGGATAAGATTCCAAGGACAGTTTACAAACTCCTAACATGATACTGGGAAAAACATTTGTTTTCCTTGGGTGATTATCTTCAGCGTACCTTTCAAAACTTAAAACTTAGGATACAGAAGCATTTTTAGGCTGCGAGGCAGAGCCTCATCTGCCGTTCAATAAGAACAAGGCTGATCCGTTAGCTAACATCCCCTTTGTGGCTGCATCGCCTCCACTATTATTCCTTTGGACCCAAAATTCCAATCCTTGAATATACTTAATGACTGCCTATCTATTGCCCTACGAAGGATTTGCATCCCTGAAGATATAAAAAACAATCTGCTCATCTCAATCCTATTTGTATGCAGAAGGCACTCACATGCAGAATATTGTTTGTGTAATGGACAAGTTTATTTGGTAATCTAGAAATCACATCAGTTTAAAATACATGGATTAAATGAGTTTTGACCCAAAACATTGCCTATTAGATGCTGCCTCACCCACTGAGTTTCTCCAGCATTTTTGTCTATCTTTGATTTTCCAGCATCTGCAGTTCCTTCTTAAACCCCCCCCTCATCAACATGGTTTATAATTATCTTATTATTCGCAGTATGGAAGGATGTAATAGCATTAGAAAGCCTACCTAGGAGATCGACAAGGATATTGCCTGAACTGGAGAAAAAATGGAGAGACTTGAAAAAAATAAGACTATATTAGACTTTACTTTAGATTTTAGAGAAACAGTGCGGAAACCATTCTTGACATAGAGGGAGTACAGAGAAGGTTCACCAGACTGATTCCTGGGATGGCAGGACTTTCATATGAAGAAAGACTGGATAGACTTGGCTTGTACTCGCTAGAATTTAAAAGATTGAGGGGGGATCTTATAGAAACTTACAAAATTCTTAAGGGGTTGGACAGGCTAGATGCAGGAAGATTATTCCCGATGTTGGGGAAATCCAGAACAAGGGGTCACAGTTTAAGGATAAGAGGGAGGCCCAAGATGAGAAAATCATTTTTTACACAGAGTGGTGAATCTGTGGAATTCTCTGCCACAGAAGGTAGTTGAGGCCAGTTCATTAGCTATAGTTAAGAGGGAGTTAGATGTGGCCCTTCTGGCTAAAGGGATCAGGGGGTATGGAAAGAAGGCAGGTACAGGATACTGAGTTGGATGATCAGCCATGATCATATTGAATGGCGGTGCAGGCTCGAAGGGCCGAATGGCCTACTCCTATTTACTATGTTTCTATGAAACAGGCCCTTTGGTCCACTGAGTCCATGCTGACCACAATCACCCATACACTTACCGACACACACTGAGATCAATTTTACAACTTACCAAAGCCAATTAACCGACGAACCTGTACATCATTTAGTGTGGGAGGAAACTGGAGCACCCTGAGAAAACCCATGCAGTCACAGGGAGAATGTACAAACTCCAAGCAGAAAATACACCTTTAGTCAGGATTAAGAGTCAAGAGAGTTTATTGTCATGTATCCCAGATAGGACAATGAAATTCTTGCTTGCTGCAGCACAACAGAATATTGTAAGCATAAATACAGAACAGGTCAGTGTGTCTATACAACATGGACCGTTTATATTTACATATAAATAAACAGATAAAGTGCAATAGGCTGTTATAGTTCAGAGTTTGTTTGATGTCGTGTTTAATAGTCTGATGGCTGTGGGGAAGAAGCTGTTCCTGAACCTGGATGTACCCAATTTCAGGCTCCTGTACCTTCTACCTGATGGCAGCGGAGAGATGAGTGTGTGGCCAGGATGGTGTGGGTCCTTGATGATGTTGGCAGCCTTTTTGAGGCAGTGACTGCGATAGATCCCTTCGATGGTGGGGAGGTCAGAGCCGATGATGGACTGGGCAGTGTTCACAACTTTCTGCATTCTTTTCCGCTCCTGGACGCTCAAGTTGCCGAACCAAGCCACGATGCAACCAGTCAGCATGCTCTCTACTGTGCACCTGTAGAAGTTCGAGAGAGTCCTCCTTGACATACGGACTCTCCGTAATCTTCTCAGGAATTTGATGCTGATGTGCTTTCTTTATAATTGAATCAGTCTGCTGGGACCAGAAAAGATCTTCGGAAATGTGCACGCCCAGGAATTTGAATTTCTTGACCCTTTCCACCATCGACGGGATATAGACGGGATTGTATAAACCTGTGTCTCTGGCACTGTAAGGCAGCAACTCTACTGCCACACCACTGTGCTGCCCCAATAAGAAGAAGTTATCTGGGATGTTTCACACTATGATAGGGTGAATATTAAAGACCTTTACCAGGGAAATCGATAACTTGTGGACATAGATTTATGATTATTGGAAAGAGGACTTCAGGGTAATTAAGACCTTTATTGCTAGTTGCCTGTAATGTTACTGGAGGCAGAATCATCATAACACTTAAAATAATACCCAAATAAACATCAGGTGTTCTGTAACCTACTGGTCCTGGTACTGAGAGCTGGGGAAAAGAATAGGATAGGATAAAATAACTGTTTTGTTTCCTGTGGTGCCTTCCATGCTGTCTACCTGCATTGTGCACACAGTCATCATCATACTTTTCACGTATAATAGGTAAAATAATCTTCCAAATAATTGTGAATGTATGAATTTAATGATTATGCTCAATATTTCTCAAGCTCGTGGTCAGAATAAACACAATGGTAATATTTATGATGGTGAGCTGTCTGTTTTTTTTTTACAGTGAGAAGAAATCAATGGAGAAGTGCAGGAAGCCAAATAAATTAAGCTTTCCAAAGACCTGAGTTTCCAGGAGTTTCTGCAATTTAGTTTAGTTGCATTAAGTTTATTATTGTCATATGTACCGAGGTACAGTGAAATACATGGGGTGTAACATCAACATGACATATCTAATATGATTATATATGATTAGACAGGTGATGCTAGCATCAAGTCTACTCAATGATTTACATTACCCAGTTCATTCATGATAGATTATTACATTCTCTGCTTCATCAATGTTTTTCCTTTTGGTAGTTGGGGCTTCATTTTGGTCAAAGTTAACGCCATAGATGTCATCCATTGTAACTATAACTTAGCTTTTGTAATTAAATTTATGAGATCTCTATTATTCAACAGACTTTAAATATGGTGAGATTGGTTATATGTTTGTCAAATATATGAGGTTGCTTGAAAAATACATTTCTCCATCTTTGTAAATCAAAATGTAGGATGATTTATTTTAGGAATGGAGAATATCGTAACTGTGCCCCAGATGGTTGAATCTTGCTAAGGAACAACTCCGGTGACAGTAATGTGAGGAGTGGAGCAGGGAGAAAGGGAAATTAATAATTGCATCCTACTTCTTATCTTTATATATCCAGGGAATGCATATGCAGTCTAGACTGATAGTGAATGAGAGATGTGAGTTCAAATTACAATTTGACAATTTGACAATACATTTTGAGTAAAAGACTAGTGCAGGTAAAGGTGCCCATCAAAGTACCAAATAGTTTTACCAAGATTTACCAATTGGTGATCTTGAGGAAAAGAGTTTTGCTGCATTGCCTCATCTGTTATGTGTGTGACTCTGGACTCGCAACAGTATGGCTGATTCTTAACTATTTCAGAACTGATCTGGTTCAATATCTTAAAATACAAACCATTTACCACTCAGAGATCTAGTGGCTGGTGGTAGACTTCAAGTTCAAGATCGTTTATTGTCATGTGTCCCTGGACAACGAAATTCTTGCTTTGCTTCAGCATACAGAACATAGTAGGCATTTTCTACAAAACAGATCAATGTGTCCATATACCGTAATATAATATATACACACATGAATAAATAATATGATAAAGTGCAAATAACAGATAATTGGTTATTAATAATCAAAGTTTTGGCCGAGCCAGGTTTAATAGCCTGATGGCTGTGGGGAAGTAGCTATTCCTGAACATGGTTGTTGCAGTCTTCAGGCTCCTGTACCTTCTACCTGAAGGTAGCAGGGAGATGAGTGTGTGGCCAGGATGTTGTGGGTCTTTGATGATACTGCCAGCCTTTTTGAGGCAGCAACTACATTAAATCCCCTCGATGGAAGGAAGGTCAGAGCCGATGATGGACTGGGTAGTGTTTACTACTTTTTATAGTCTTTTCCTCTCCAGGGCGCTCAGGTTGCCGAACCAAGCCACGATGCAACTGGTCAGCATGCTCTCTACTGTGGACCTGTGGAAGTTGGAGAGAATCCTCCTTGACAAACCGACTCTCCGTAATCTTCTCAGGAAGTAGAGGCGCTGATGAGCTTTCTTGATAATTGCATTAGTGTTCTCGGACCAGGAAAGATCTTCAGAGATGTGCACGCCCAGGAATTTGAAGCTCTTGACCCTTTCAACCATTGACCCATTGATATAAACGGGACTGTGGGTCCCCATTCTACTCCTTCCAAAGTTCACAATCAGTTCCTTGGTTTTGCTGGTGTTGAGGGCCAGGTTATTGTGCTGGCACCATATGGACAGTTGCTCGATCTCACTTCTATACTTGGACTCATCCCCATCAGTGATACATCCCACAACAGTAGTGTCGTCAACGAACTTGATGATGCAGTTCGCACTGTGACTGGCTACGCAGTCATGGGTATAGAGTGAGTACAGCAGGGAGCTGAGCACACAGCCTTGAGGTGCTCCTGTGCTGATTGTTATCAAGGCTGACACATTTCCACCAATACGAACAGACTGTGGTCTGTGAATGAGGAAGTCGAGGATCCAATTGCAGAGGGATGCGCAGAGACCCAGTTCTGCGAGTTTGGTGACCAGCTTGGAGTGGATGATTGGGTTAAATGCCGAGTTGTAATCGATGAATAACAGCCTGACATATGAGGTTTTGTTGTGCAAGTGGTCCAGAGCAGAGTGGAGGGCCAGCGAGATCGCATCCACCGTTGATCTGTTGTGATTATTTTTTAAATGTTATAATTTAATCAAACTGGGCCTTTGGGAGCTTAAAGATTTGAGAATTTTCCTACTCCATATTTTCTTACATCTAATCTTAAAATGATTGGAGAATTCCACATCCTTCCTCACCTTTGATTGGTCTTTCCTACTTGCCCCTCTAAAGCAGCGATAGAGAGAAAATGTATAGAAATGTTTAATTGTGGAGTGAGAGCACATCTCTTCCTCACACAATGCCAATTAGAACCAATTAATTGGAATGTGCTGCTTGTACACCGCACTATAAATAATATGACATCCAATGGTAAATGATCTTAATGCAAAGCATGGCTTTAATCAGTGAGACATAAATCACTATTTGAATTTCCATCAATCAAAAGGCAATCATTTCATTATTAGAGGTAATCACCTTTTTACTAGTCAACATAAAAAAGGTGATTTAGTTATTTAATTATTTTTGGCATGCGGCTGGAGATGGCGCTTACGATGCGTGGAATAAAAGTCATATATTCATAAACCCAAGAATTAGTTAGCCTTTCAACAAACAGATAGCTGCACGTTTGATGTGTGTGGATGAAACACCTTTAGTAATACAACCTTCCTCTTTGAACTTGCTCTCAGATGAAATATAAAACAGATTAGCCTGCGTTTGAATGTATGAATTTCTATCATTAAATTGCAATTTACTTAGTTTTGTATTGTCATTTTATCAAAGCAAACATTCCTATGCTCTCTTCAGCTGTGAACGCAATATTCATATGATTATCACAGTGTGAAGCAGACTGGTTTTTTTTCTTTAATTTCATATTTTTCAAAATATATTTTCTGTCCTTTATTTTATCTCCTATTGCATATTTCAATTGCATTTCCAATTGAAAATGCAGCCAAGGTGACTGATTGTTTAGCATTGCCAACATCAAAGCTATCAAAGTAATTTATACTATAAAACTTCTCTTCTTTTGTAAGCTGTTGTGAGAACATAATGCAAAAAGCTGACCCTTGAAAGCAGAAGTAAACCATTCAGCATCCTGTGCCAAATCCACCATTATCTGCTCTTTTACCACAGCACCACTCTCCTGAACAATACCATAAGTTGCTTCCTCTCATTTTCAATCTATCAATTTGTTTTTAATAATATTCTCAGCGACTGAGCAACTGTAGTTCTCTTGGGTGGAATATTCAAAATATTCCAGAAATTGTCCTGAATGGCTGACCCTTTATTTTGAGGCAGTAAACCATGATTCTCGACAATGCAGCCTGGGCCACATCATCCTGCATCTTCCCAGTCCAAAGCCCACAACAATTGTATGTTTCAATTGGATCATCTTTCAAAGAGTATAGGCAAGACATACAAGTGTTTCAAACAAAAAAAAAACAAAATCATGGAGGAGTTCAGGCAGCATCTGAAGTGGAATTGGACAGTGATGTTTCAGGTGGGGGAACCCTTCAAACTGATCTGAGACTCATCTGAGCATTGGGTGACTTACTGACTATATCCCTCCTCATATATCATACACTACTTCTCTTTATTGCACCATCCACTGCAAGTATATCCTTTCCAGGGTTGTTGTGTAAGAAGGAACTGCAGATGCTGGTTGAAACCGAAGGTAGACACAAAAAGCTATAGTAACTCAGCAGGACAAGCAGCATCTCTGGAGAGAAGGAATGGGTGATGTTCAGGAGATGCTGCCTGTCTCGCTGAGTTACTCCAGCTTTTTTTTGTCTATCTTGGGTAGTTGTTCTTGGGATTTAAAAAAAAAAATTCAGTGAATGAAGGCCATCCTTAATTGCCCATGAAGGGAACAGTGTTTGTTTGTTCACCCACTTCAAAAGGAAATTGCTTTCACTTTCACTTTCACTGAAGAAAAGTTCCTTCTTTTTAAAATTAGCTGCCTTATGAAACCTTGTCAATATTATTGCTAAACTAATATAATTAACAACATTATTTTTTATAACAATCTTATAGCTTCCTGGTCAACATTACCATGGCCTGCCTTTCATCCTAAATGTATTTAATCGACTGAATTTAAATGTCCAGTTACTATGTGTAGATTGGTTACTCCACACTAACCAATTGTAGTACTTTATTTTTAGAAGCTCTGCCTACAACACGGTTTATATTATCATAACCCAGCTCATGCTATTAGTCTATTTGTAGCTACATAGCTATAACAACTTGCTGAAGTGTACTGTAAGTGATCTTTAATAAAACTATGTTGTACCATGTTTGTGAGAATGACTGGGTCGTTTACACGATGATAGGACTAAAATTGTCTAGATTATTAGTCTGGCCCCTGATTTACTCGTCCACATTGTCTTACCTTAACCAAACTCGGCCTTTTAAAAAAAATTGTGAATTTAGCAGGAGTACTGTTCAGAGGGAACCTTCCTAACTACAATTGCAATGATCTGGCACATTTGTTAACCCTTCTTTTTCCTACATGCAACCATTATAATTAGGTTTGTTAAAGTTCTTGAATGGAACACTCTGTTTCAAAAAAATAACTGAAATTAAATGCAAGATGTTAGTTTCTGAGTAAGAAATGGGCCAAGAAAATAGTGATTAGCTTCAGGAAAAATGCAATTGCTTTCTGCAAATTCATCATTTTCGTTGTGATTACTTGGTAAAAAGTTCAGAATGAAACAATGCATGAAACTTTCTTTGACTCATGTGTTGATGTGCCAATGCCTATTCCACAAGCACGATCAAGTATGTAATCAAATGTACTTGTTTAATAAAAGCTGGGTTGAATGGTAAAGAGTTTTCATTATAGATTGAAACCATCCAGTCTATAGTAAGATGCACACACCCTCTCAGCTGGCCTGGCAAAGAATTACTGGTAAGTGTAGCATGGTACAAAGAGACCATTTTGCCTTTTTTTGGACATATAGCAACAAACATGCTACCATCATAGCAACCTCACTTTAACAGAATAATTCTGCGTCATTAAAGCCGTGATTAAAGACGCTTCCATCAACTACGTGGGCTGTCTCAACAGGGGTGGTTTTCTTGGGAAAGTCAATTGAACTAATTAGTGGTATGCATCAATGAGGCAATGTTTGATGCATGCCTCTCTGAGCACCATGTAAATCACATAATATTTCACCTATTTACCCATCCATCCTAAGCATTATGCCCACTAATCATTATGTCCTCTGATGGCCACAAATCAGGAAGTAGTATGGTACTTATTTTGAATTTGAAGAAACACAGATGTGTTTCACAGGTCGGGGATTTAACTTATTCACTCACAGTTGCCTTTATTTCTGAGAAAGGACAATCCGCTGGTTGTAAGTACAAGTACCTGTTTGCTTTTATGTGTCCACTATATTCATCAGAAAGCCTGGTGTGTCAACGATAACAGAAACAATTTGCAGTAAGATACCTCAATTGATCACATATGCTGTTTCCAAGGTGATTCGTGGAAGCATAATCACAGAAACATTGATCTCAAGTCAAAGGAGTGATTTGGAAATTTGGTCAAGGAGGTGTGTTTTGCAAAGGGTCTAAAAGCATGACAGATGAGCTAGGATCCATCTTTGACACAATTTAGGCTTCTAAAACACATATTGCCATTTGGCTCTCAATAACAGCAGAACATTTTCTCCAGAAACATGCATTGAATGGAAGATAGTCATGCTCAAATTATGCACATCAATCAGTGATTGGTACCTCATTCATATTGTACAAGCACTCGCACCAAATAGACTGCAAGACTTCAGAAATTTGTGTCACCATCATTTTCTTAAAGAGAATTAGGATCAAGCAATAAATACTGCCCCTGCCAGCAGTGCGCAGATTCTGTGATTGAATAGGACAACAAACAAAGAAGGCAACAGGCTTAGGATAGACACAAATGCTGGAGTAACTCAGCGGGACAGGCGGCATCTCTGGAGAGATGGAATGTGTAACGTCCAGAGATGCTAGCTGTCCCACTGAGTTACTCCAACACTTAGTATCTATCTTCGATTTAAACCAGCATCTGCAGTTCCTTCCTACATACTAGTCATCAGGCTTGATTGATACATTCATTGAAAGATACAGCATGGAAACAAGCCCTTTATCCCACCAATTCCACACTGACCAGTGTAGAACCTGCTCACACTAGCCCCATGTTACCTCACATTCATTCTTTCACCATTCATTCATTCATTAGAAGCAATTTACAGAGGCCGACTAAGCTACAAATCCATGCATTTTGGGGATGTGGGAGGAAACCGGACCACCTGAAAAAAACCAACAAAGTCACGGGGAGAATGTGCAAACTCCACTTAGATAGCACCTGAGGTCAGGATTGAACCTGGGTCTCTGGCTCTGTGAGGCAACATATCTACCAGCTGTGCCACTGTGCTGCAATGACAGGAGATTTATCCAATCATGTCCATCCTGGATCGGAAAGCATTGGCACAATTCAGAGTTAACTCATCAGAAAACTGATTTCCTATTTGCTAGCCAGGTGTGAAAGATCTGAACAACTTCCCTGTGTGCAATTTACACCTACAGTTTTGCTCAAAATTACATTCAGTACTGAATAAGACCTTGTTCCATTGGTGCATCTTCTGCATCAGGACCTTAAGCTGCCTGGTTCACAATATGATACAATATGATAGAACTTTTTTTATCTCAGGAGGGAAACTGATCCGCCAACAGTCATAAAACACAAAATACATGAAACAACATAGAAACATAGAAACATAGAAATTAGGTGCAGGAGTAGGCCATTCGGCCCTTCGAGCCTGCACCGCCATTCAATATGATCATGGCTGATCATCAACTCAGTATCCCGTACCTGCCTTGTCTCCATACCCTCTGATCCCCTTGGCCACAAGGGCCACATCTAACTCCCTCTTAAATATAGCCAATGAACTGGCCTCAACTACCCTCTGTGGCAGAGAGTTCCAGAGATTCACCATTCTCTGTGTGAAAAAAGTTCTCCTCATCTCGGTTTTAAAGGATTTCCCCCTTATCCTTAAGCTGTGACCCCTTGTCCTGGACTTCCCCAACATCGGGAACAATCTTATCTAGCCTGTCCAACCCCTTAAGAATTTTGTAAGTTTCTATAAGATCCCCTCTCAATCTCCTAAATTCTAGAGAGTATAAAACAAGTCTATCCAGTCTTTCTTCATAAGACAGTCCTGACATCCCAGGAATCAGTCTGGTGAACCTTCTCTGCACTCCCTCTATGGCAATAATGTCCTTCCTCAGATTTGGAGACCAAAACTGCACGCAATACTCCAGGTGTGGTCTCACCAAGACCCTGTACAACTGCAGTAGAACCTCCCTGCTCCTATACTCAAATCCTCTTGCTATGAAAGCCAACATACCATTCGCTTTCTTTACTGCCTGCTGCATCTGCATGCCTACCTTCAATGACTGGTGTACCATGACACCCAGGTCTCGCTGCATCTCCCCCTTTCCCAATCGGCCACCATTTAGATAATAGTCTGCTTTCCCGTTTTTGCCACCAAAATGGATAACCTCACATTTATCCACATTATACTGCATCTGCCAAACATTTGCCCACTCACCCAGCCTATCCAAGTCACCTTGCAGTCTCCTAGCATCCTCCTCACACCTAACACTGCCCCCCAGCTTAGTGTCATCCGCAAACTTGGAGATATTGCCTTCAATTCCCTCATCCAGATCATTAATATATATTGTAAATAGCTGGGGTCCCAGTACTGAGCCCTGCGGTACCCCACTAGTCACTGCCTGCCATTGTGAAAAGGACCCGTTTACTCCTACTCTTTGCTTCCTGTTTGCCAGCCAGTTCTATATCCACATCAATACTGACCCCCAAATGCCGTGTGCTTTAAGTTTGTATACTAATCTCTGATGTGGGACCTTGTCGAAAGCCTTCTGGAAGTCCAGATACACCACATCCACTGGTTCTTCCCTATCCACGCTACTAGTTACATCTCGAAAAATTCTATAAGATTCGTCAGACATGACTTACCTTTCGTAAATCCATGCTGACTTTGTCCAATGATTTCACCACTTTCCAAATGTGCTGCTATCCCATCTTTAATAACTGACTCTAGCAGTTCCCCACTACCGATGTTAGACTAACCGGTCTGTAATTCCCCGTTTTCTCTCTCCCTCCCTTCTTAAAAAGTGGGGTTACGTTTGCTACCCGCCAATCCTCTGGAACTACTCCAGAATCTAAAGAGTTTTGAAAGATTATTACTAATGCATCCACTATTTCTGGAGCTACTTCCTTAAGTACTCTGGGATGCAGCCTATCTGGCCCTGGGGATTTATCGGCCTTTAATCCATTCAATTTACCCAACACCACTTCCCGACTAACCATTTCACTCAATTCCTCCAACTCCTTTGACCCGCGGGCCACTGCTATTTCCGGCAGATTATTTATGTCTTCCTTAGTGAATACAGAACCAAAGTAGTTATTCAATTGGTCCGCCATATCCTGGTTCCCCATGATCAACTCACCTGTTTCTGACTGCAAGGGACCTACATTTGTTTTAACTAATCTCTTTCTTTTTACATATCTATTAAAACTTTTGCAGTCAGTTTTTATGTTCCCTGCCAGTTTTCATTGATAATCCATTTTTCCTTTCCGAATTAAGCCCTTCATCCTCCTCTGCTGGTCTCTGAATTTCTCCCAGTCCTCCGGTATGCTGCTTTTTCTGGCTAATTTGTACGCATCATCCTTCGCTTTGATACTATCCCTGATTTCCCTTGTTATCCATGGATGCACAACCTTCCCTGATTTATTCTTTTGCCAAACTGGGATGAACAATTTTTGTAGTTCATCCATGCAGTCTTTAAATGCCTTCCATTGCATATCCACCGTCAACCTTTTTAGAATTAATTGCCAGTCAATCTTGGCCAATTCACATCTCATACCCTCAAAGTTACCTTTCTTTAAGTTCAAAACCATTGTTTCTGAATTAACAATGTCACTCTCCATCCTAATGAAGAACTCAACCATATTATGGTCACTCTTGCCCAAGGGGCCACGCACAACAAGACTACTAACTAACCCTTCCTCATTACTCAATACCCAGTCTAAAATAGCCAGCTCTCTCGTTGGTTCCTCTACATGTTGATTTAGATAACTATCCTGCATACATTCCAAGAAATCCTCTTCCTCAGCACCCCTGCCAATTTGATTCACCCAATCTATATGTAGATTGAAGTCACCCATTATAACTGCTTTGCCTTTGTCGCAAGCATTTCTAATTTCCTGTTTGATACCATCTCCAACTTCACTACTACTGTTAGGTGGCCTGTACACAACACCCACCAGCGTTTTCTGCCCCTTAGTGTTTCACAGCTCTACCCATACCGATTCCACATCTTCCAAACTAATGTCCTTCCTTTCCATTGCGTTAATCTCCTCTCTAACCAGCAACACTACCCCACCTCCTTTTCCTTTCTCTCTATCCCTCCTGAATATTGAATATCCCTGGATGTTCAGCTCCCAGCCTTGGTCACCCTGGAGCCATGTCTCCGTGATCCCAACTATATCATAATCATTAATGGCTATCTGCACGTTCAACTCATCCACCTTATTACGAATACATGCATGCATGAAATGCGCTGCAAGACAGTTTTCAGCAAATACAATTTCAAACAGCACAGAAGATAATTTGGCTTACACTGCCCGTACCAGCTCTCTGAAAAAATTATTCCCATACCTCTGTCCTTGCATCATTCTCCTCCAATTATTTCCTTAATCAACAATAGATCCAATTTCTCTTCGAAAGTCAGTACTAATTCTGCTTCCACCACTGTTTTGGGCAACAGGTTCTGGATCGTAACAGTCTGATGGATGAAATAATTTTGCCCTATCAAAACCCGATCATATGCCAAATCTGTGTCTTCAAGTTACTAAACCCCTGCCAATGAAAGATACACTCAATCCACTCCACTAACACTCCTTATCATTTCATCACATCCACTAAACTTCCTCTTAACCTTCTCTCTGCTCAAAAAAGAGAATCCCAGCTTTCTTAGCTTCATGCAACTAAAACATTTCAACCCTATGGCATACTCCACCACACCCTTTCCAAGACTGTGATGTTTTTGATGTGCCCATCTTCATTTAACTCTTTAGCAGAAAGTTCTTTATGAGACATTGTCTTCCCCACTCTCCTGCCCATTGATCTCCAGGCAGAGTCCTACCGACTGCGAAGGGCGGTGAAGGACGCAAAGAGAAGATACAGGGACAAGATGGAGTTACGGAGCAGCAGGACACCAGAAGCCTGTGGCAGGGGCTACGGATAGTAACCAACTACCGGAACACCCCACCCTCATCCGCAAGTGCCGGTACCTCCCTAGCTGACGACCTGAACTCCTTTTACGCTCGTTTCGAGAGGGGCAACACCACTCCAGGTCTGCCGACTATCGACAATACCGCCAGCGGGCTGGCTACCGAAGCTGAAGGGAGGAATGTGCACACATTCTCGCTGTCCGAGCACGACGTGAGGAGGGCACTGACACGGGTGAACACGAGAAAAGCTGCAGGCCCCGATGGCATCTCGGGGCGAGTACTCAAGTCCTGTGCTACGCAGCTAGCTCCAGTGCTCACTACATTATTCAACCTCTCCCTGGACAAGTCCGTGGTCCCTGCCTGCTTCAAAAAATCCATCATTGTACCGGTACCAAAAAATGCCTCCCCAGCCTGTCTGAATGACTACCGTCCGGTAGCCCTTACCTCGGTAGTCATGAAATGCTTTGAGAGGTTGGTGAAGAATCACATCTGCGCCTTCCTCCCTCGGAACATGGACCCGTTGCAGTTCGCACACCGTCCGAACAGGTCCACGGACGATGCGGTCTCCCAGGTCTTGCACACCGCTCTCTCCCATCTGGACAGCCAGAAGGGGGGCTACGTGAGGATGCTGTTCATAGACTACAGTTCAGCCTTCAACACGATATTGCCCACCAGACTGGCCGGGAAGCTAATGGAATTGGGGCTCAACACCTCCCTGTGTGCCTGGGTCCTGGACTTTCTCACCGCCAGGCCCCAGGTAGTCAAGATGGGAGGGAATACATCGGAGTCCCTCGCCCTGAGCACAGGATCGCCCCAGGGTTGCGTCCTCAGCCCCCTATTGTACTCCCTGTACACGCATGACTGTGTGGCTAGGTTCAGCTCCAATTAAATAATTAAGTTTGCTGATGACACTGTGGTGGTGGGCCTGATCTCAGACAACGATGAGAAGGCCTACCGGGAGGAGGTGGCTGATCTAGCACTCTGGTGCCAGGATAACAGCCTCCTCTTGAACATCAAAAAAACGAAGGAGCTGATCATGGACTTTAGGAGGGCACATCATCCGAGGACGTACACTCCATTGAGGATAAATGGGGATCCTGTGGATAGGGTGAACTGTTTTAAATATCTGGGAGTCCACATCTCTGAGGATATGACATGGGCATCACACGCCTCAGCACTCGTGAGTAAGGCAAGGCAGCGCCTTTACCACCTCAGGCAATTGAGGAAATTCAGAGTGTCTCCGAGGATCCTCCAGTGCTTCTACTTAGCGGCGGTGGAAAGCATCTTGTCCGGGAACATTACCATCTGGTTTGGGAATTGCTCTGCCAAGGACAAGAAGGCTCTGCAGAGAGTAGTGCGTTCGGCTGAACGCACTATGGGGACTTCACTCACCCCCCTGCAGGAACTATACAACAGGAGGTGCAACTCCAGAGCAAACAAAATCATGGGAGACCCCTTCCACCCCTGCAACGGACTGTTCCAGCTGCTACGGTCAGGCAAACGCCTCCGTTGCCATGCGGTGAGAACGGAGAGGTTGAGAAGGAGTTTCTTCCCAGAGGCAATTCGGACTGTAAACGCCTATCTCACCAGGGACTAACTCTACAGAACGTTTTTCCTTCCATTATTTATTATGTAAAAGAATATGTGTGTTATGATTGTGTTTATAATTTGTTTGGTTGTTTTGTTGTTTGTCTTTTGCACAAAAGTCCGCGACCAATGCCACTTTCATTTCACTGCACATCTCGTATGTGTATGTGACAAATAAACTTGATTTGACTTGACTTGATTTGACTTACAATTCTGGTCATGAGCCAGTCTGCAAATGGGCAACATAGACCCAAGAGATCCCAAGCGTTAGCCTAACCTAGCCAGAGTGGTCATTTTATTTTAGAAGTGAAAAATATTATTTTAAAGAAATAAAAGGATTTGTCATGAATCCCATGAAATATTCAAAACACATTTCAGGTTGCTAACAAGGGGACTTTCCAGCAAAGCTCTTTCCTGTCCATTTTTGAAACTATGTATAGTTGGAAAGATCAAAATAAATATTCAAAACTGCACATTCTGGATGATCCATCAAGCCAGAGTAGTACACATCAAACCACTATTATACAGGTGGAGAGTATAGGTTTCCTTTCTGCTTTGATTTGCCTAAAATAATGAATGTTGACCATGCTGCCTGGAATAGGAATGTATCAAGTCTCTTGGAATGAAGGAAAACTCAGAGGGAATGTCTTTTGGAATGAGCTTTAGACTATTTTGGGGCAACAGACTTTCTGTCAGAATCTTCGATACTAACTTTGATTAATCCCCAATGTGCATTCACATTCACTACAATCTTTATTGACAATCAGAGACAACGGAACCAATTAGCATCTGAAATGCCTTAATTTACTGCCATGCAAATTCTTCAATGCTTCTCTGTTCTCGATTTAAAAGAAGGTTGACAGAAAATGAAGGTATTTATTCACAGCAAGGAAAAAAGTATGCTTTCTATTGCCTGTCATCGTAACTAGTTGCAAATAAATCTTTAAGCATTCAAAAATTCTGCAGCTCAAGTATTAACATATTTATTCCTCCTACCTGTGCTCATGAATCTACATTGGGTCCCTGTTTTCAAAGCCTAACTTTGAAAATTCTTAACCTTGCTTTCAAATCAATCCATGGCCTTGCCTCACCCCTTCTCTCTAATCTTCTCTGACTGCTGTCTGAGATAACTGTATACCTCATTTGTATTACTCAACAGAGGCAAGAGACAAATCATATATGTTTAATTACCATATGTACCGACAAGGGAACGATGATATTCTTACTTGCTGCAGCTTAATAGGCGTATAAACGCAGTAACATACAGATGGATATATAATAATCAATGTTACAATTAATTAATAATCATAATACTAGGTAACCATAATAGTGCAAAAAATAGTCCATAGTTCAAGCAAAGACTCAGTTCATGATCGATCATAGTTGCTGAGAATAGTATGGTGTTGTGTTCAAGAACCAGGAGGTTTCTTGGAAGTAGCTGTTCTTGAAATTTAGCCCACAATGCCTATGCTGCCTGTTGTCTCTATCTATACTAATTTCATTTATCTGTATTAATCCAGTCACTTATGCCTTGGCAAGTCAAGCACTAGTCTAGATGCTTTATAAAAGTCATGAGAAAATCTGCCTCCACCACCTCTTCAGGCAGTGCATTCCAAACTCCAAGCCACTTCTATGTGAAAATAATTCCCCTCAGGTCCCTTCTAAATCTTCCACCTCTCACTCGAAACTAACGCTCTCTTGTTCGAGATATATCCACCATGGGATAAAAGGTTTTTCCTACCCATCCTATCAGCCTCCCTCGTAATGTTATAGATCTCTAACAGGTCACTCGCTTAAACTACTTCCTTATGTCTCCTACATAATTTTGTATTGAATCAAATCTTTCCCATGCAATAAATTGGGTTGTTTGTACTGCATTGAAGTTGGCATACAAATGGAATTTGTTGTTGGGCTCACAAATGCGTGGGTTCTGGTCTCTGCTCACTGGATGAAACTCCTTTGGAAAGGATAAGTTGAGAAACAAGCAGAGATGAACATTGGACGTCATGATCCAACAAATCCTCTATGTTCTGGAGCAACAAGGGTGAACCCTCACCCTGGGCATGAAAGCACGTATGTTTTTGATTATGAGGGAGACAGAAAGGATGGATAGGAAACATCTTTTGTCCATCAGTGGGTGTATCTAGCACAAGACAGCATTAGTTTAACTGAATTATGAACATAAAAACATTTTTCTAAATGCTCATCATTTTACCAGAAATATCAAAAAAAAAATTTTTCAAGCATATTTACGATGCCGTACAATGCATTCACAGTCCACAATTTCAAAGACTGAATATCTAAGCTTTAGTGGTTGAGCTTTTTCAGAACTAGTCACGGCTTAACAGATTGATAAAAATAAATCCCCGATACTGGCAAACAGCATCAGTTTACACCATCTGACCTATAGGGGATATTTCAGATTTTTTTTTAGGAGGGTGAAGATTAAAAAAATGACTGATCCATCAATCTGCCATAGAGGCAGGAAACCAATGGAGGCCCATCCAGAATGTGAGAATGGGAAAATTGCCCTCTTCAGATAGATGTTGCCAGTCTGTGGAGAAAAGAAATAATCCAAAGTGGAGGGACTCTGGCACTTGCTGAATAGGCCTGCAGTGTTCAATTGTAGTGTTCAGCCATCCCTAAATGTCCAATGTATTTGGGTCTCTCAAATACTCCAGTTGGTTGGTTAAAGAATGGGATTGGTGATGGTCTAATGGGCAAATAGCCTGATGCCTTCACTGGGCAATGATGCATTCCGTGGAAAGGGACAGATGAGCAGGAGAGAATAATTGACTATACTGGC
The DNA here is from genome assembly GCF_028641065.1 of Leucoraja erinaceus. Classification (NCBI taxonomy): domain Eukaryota; kingdom Metazoa; phylum Chordata; class Chondrichthyes; order Rajiformes; family Rajidae; genus Leucoraja; species Leucoraja erinaceus. The sequence goes on along the minus strand of NC_073378.1, from coordinate 72,927,104 downwards.
TTTGCATGCATGTCTACACATGAGCACTTATAGGGCTTGTAGGAGCAAGCCGAAAAAATAATAAAAACATGATAACCAACTGGCAATATTTCTTGTATCAAAGAATATAATACACATTAGCTATCGTCAAAACATTTCAAATTATTTCATTATATGAATTTAAATAGCATGAGGATACAGGCACAGAGACAAGACATAGGATACGAGCTAGTGCCTAAACTCTAGGAATGTGCATAGTTATATACATAGAACAGTTATATACATAGCTAAAAGCCATATTTTTGTGTATTTAATTACAAGCCCATGCACACACAAATCTGCACACATATAGTGTGTACAAAATATACATACAGATACACATCCATGTAATATACAGCACACACAGAGACAACATTTGATCAAAGAGGGTGAGTTGAGTAACAAAGTAATTTAGTATGTGTAGAAAAGAACTGCAGATGCTGGTTTACACCAAAGATAAACACAAAAATATGGAGTAACTCAATGGATCAGGCAGCATCTCTGGAGAAAAGGAATAGGTGAAGTTTCGGGTCGAGACTCGACGTCTCGACCCAAAACGTCAGGAATTCCTTTTTTCTAAGGTAATTTAGTAATTCGGTTCAGGGGTGATTTGATTTGACATAACTGCCTCATTCTTAGTTCAAGACACATATTGTAACACTTTTCAATTTTTCTCCTTTCTCAATAATACACAAAAATAATTAAATGCCAAAAGCAGATCTAGAGTAATGACCACTTGTTTGACCAGTACATCAACCAAATGAACTGACCCAGGCCTGATCTGGCACAAAATGTCTCAACACACTTGTGAAAGAAATGTACCTGAGCAAAAGTGACCATACTATACAACCATGAAGGACACACAGTGCTGGGAAAGCTCCACAGGTAAGGCAGCAACCCTGGAGAACATGGATAGGTGACGTTTCGAGTCCAACCCCTTCCCCAGAGATGCTACGTGTCCCGCTGAGTTACTCCAGCATTTTGTGTCATCCCCCTTCTTCAGGTCTCGACCTCAAAGGTCACCTATCCATGTTCTCCAGGGATGATGCCTTATATCCACCGAGTTACTCCAACACTTTGTGTCATTTTGTGTATTCATCAGCATCTGCAGTTCCTTGCTTCTAAACTATACAACTGTATCGTGACAGGCGAAGTTCTTGATTTAGCCCATATGCACTGGTTAAAAACAATAAAGCACCACATGTCAAAGCCACAATGTCCAAATAGCACGGATTTGGTCAGTTTCGTAAATGACTTAGAGCTAACTCTGCTCCTGCAGATTCGCATGGAAGAAACTTCAAACTGCTCCCGATTCCTGAAGAAATCAAGTTCACGCTTAAGATTGATCGCTTTGAACAGCCAGCATAAACTCAAAGGAGTTGAACAGAATTTTAAACTGACGATCATCTACCTAATTGAAATGACCGTTGCTCCCTGCCGAGACAATACGAGCATTTTTTTTATTCCGAGAGTCACTTGCTTAAAAAATGTAGCAACTTGAGATGGAACAAAGGCCCTACAGCGCGGCAGTTAAGTGCTGGGGCTTTATTTTCCTATCCCGGTCCTGCAATTAATTCTAGTCACACGTTTAACAGTTAAATCTTTATCCAGTCGAGAAATACAGTCGTTGGCAGGGACTGCCATTCTCAAAGGAGAGGAAAAAAACAAGAATAAAAAGTGGCCTTTTGGCTTCTGTTGCTGTCAGCTGCCTGGCTCACTGCACTATTGCTAATAATCAGGCCCCTTCCTCCGACCTTATTCTGCACAATTTCAGCCTCCAAAGCCCTTTCTGTAGCAGGAAGATTTCTCCCGGGACGTTTTTTTTTAAATAGTCAGTGCCCTTGCTCTATAAACGGCACCTTCATCTGTCTGGATTAATATTTTGCAGTCGAAGCCAACACATATTAATCATAATTGAAGTTTCCTTTAGAACAGGCGGGCAACAAGTAAAGAGGGCTGTGCTACGTGACATCCATACCAAGAGCAGGAAGGAAGACTGCTATCAGCAGAAAGTAATACAAACGTTGTAACGGACCGGACGTTAATAAAAATACTACCCACACCTCATGTCTGTCCTTCTTCACTGACGACCGATTGCTACTCCAGTTAAATATGCAAAAACATGTTTGCTTTGTCCACAACAACAGTGAAAGGTGTCACCACCTAAATAATGTAATAAAATGCCACATTACCTCGCAGTCCTGTCAACGCGTCAATTTTCACACCTCGAAACCTTCCCCAGCCTCGCTGCCCCCCTGCAGTTTAATAAATAAGCACTCTTCAGAAAAGTTGCGTCGAAAGCTCTTCGGAGAAAATGCAAGCTTTTGTTGACGAGCGATGCCTCAGAATATGCAGGCGAGAAACTTTTTCTACATGGCTTTTGCTTGTCGAAAGTCTTGCAGTCTCCCCGCTCGCTCTCTTCTTTATTGCACGCTTCTCTCTCAGCAGCAGTGGTACTCACTCTCCGCCTCATGAATATTCCGACAGGGCGAATGCAGTGGAACTGAATTGAATTAGCCAATTGGTGCCAAGATTTGCACCATCTCGCCCCGGGGAGTTGCCCGCTTCCACGGGCTGGTGAATGCGGTGACTGTGCATCTGCCACCCCGCGGTGTCCGCGCTGCACCTTTCGCTAGACCTCACCACAGACCAGAGATGTCGTGAGACGTGCGAGCGTTGAATTCAACACATCCCTCCAGATCAAAAAGGGGAGAAAAAAACTGGGTGTAGGCTTCACTTTCCCCTTGCAAGCTTCAATAAAGCAAATCATTTAACCCTGTTAAATCTGCAGTCGTTTCAAGTGATATCAAACTCAGAATATATGGGTTGGTGCACCAATTCCCGGGCACGGCAGATGCGTTTGAGTTAATTCCCAGTTTAAATGAATATTTATTATGTGGTACACGAGGCTCGTTATTCATTAACTTACGGCTTTGAGAGGGTTGGCGCAAGTTTCACAAGTAAGAATTCACTGCCTTCAATAATGCATCCCGCTTGTTACACTTCCGCGATCTTATAATTAAATAACTTGGAATGCTTTTGCGTTTGTTTGTTTCTTTGCTTTGGCCGGGTGTCATTTGTATGAATGGATTCATAATGGCAATTATGTCATTCAAAATGTCTGTTTATTTGTATGATCACTTTATCAGTATGTAGCCAACTCTTCCAGTGTTATTGTTGACTGACCGAACGAATCTGCGGCGGTAACTTTGGGACCTGACTTGGGGATGGGGGGCGATCTTGCCTGGAAAAGTTGCTTTTGCCTGGAGCAGTAAAGGCATGCTTAACCTGTGTCTGTGTTCTCCAAGTATACCACAGGATTGTCAAGCAGTGTTGTCAAGCCGTTTATTCAGTTACAATGTCTAGGGTGATAAACTTTCCAAATATTTACATTTTCCATGTCAGCTAATTATAATTTTAAACAAGCACATCCGCTTTACTGCATGGGTCCGTGCCCAAAATAGTCACTAAATATTCAAGCAAATATCATTAGCTTGTCAATAATGTTATAAACTCCGAGAAATCACACCAATGTTCTTGTCTCCTCATCTCCCCGTGCCCCTCCATCTCACCTGCGTCTCTTTCCTTTAGTATGCTCCTGCCTATTTGACCAATATGTTGATCATCTGCCCAAACATGTAGCACTTCCTCATATGTTGTTTGTTAAAGCTTCTCTGAAAGCCTTAAGATATTTTTGCCAGGTTAAAAGCCCTATATTTTAATGCAAGTTGTCATATTTGGTGAAACAAAAATAAAACAGAATATGTAAAACAGGTGCTGAAAGAGATGTGGCGATTAAGTTTTTTTTAACAGCCCGAACAGCTGCTGGGGGTAGTGGCGAAGGCAGATACCATAGTGGCATTTAAAAAGCTTTTAGAAACATAGAAACATAGAAAATAGGTGCAGGAGTACCCATTTGGCCCTTCGAGCCTACACCGCCATTCAATACGATCATGGCTGATCATCCAACTCAGTATCCCATCCCTGCCTTCTCTCCATACCCCCTGATCCCTTTAGCCACAAGGGCCACATCTAACTCCCTCTTAAATATGGCCAATGAACTGGCCTCAACTACCTTCTGTGGCAGAGAATTCCACAGATTCACCACTCTCTGTGTAAAAAATGATTTTCTCATCTTGGTCCTAAAAGACTTCCCTCTTATCCTTAAACTGTGACCCCTAGTTCTGGACTTCCCCGACATCGTGAATAATCTTCCTGCATCTAGCCTGTCCAACCCCTTAAGAATTTTGTAAATTTCTATAAGATCCCCCCTCAATCTTCTAAATTTTATCGTGTACAAGCCGAGTCTATCCAGTCTTTCTTCATATGAAAATCCTGCCATCCCAGGAATCAGTCTGGTGAACCTTCTCTGTACTCTCTCTATGGCAAGAATGTCTTTCCTCAGATTAGGAGACCAAAACTGTACGCAATACTCCAGGTTTGGTCTCACCAAGACCCTGTACACCAAACAGACACATGAATATGCAGAGAATGGAGGGATATGGATTACGTGCAGATAGAGGAATTTAACTTGACTTTATGTTCAGCATGGACATTGTGGACCAAAGGGCCTGTTCCTGTGCTGTGTTGTTCTATGTTCTTTATCTAGCAGTGGTGGAAGCAGCTGCCAGGAGAGAAACAGCGAGTGTGTATTCATTTCATGGCTAATCATATTGCTCACCAAAAATCGTCCATGTTTTTCTTAGGATACACCTCACTGCTGAGTGCTGAGGCCAGGCACCTGCTCTCATACATCCTTGATCAACACCCCCACAGATGAACACCAGGCCATTATCTCCCAGACTGTCACTGACTTCATCACCTCTGCTGATCTAACCTTCACAGCCTCCAACCGTTTCGTTCTCCAGCCCCGCACGGCCCGTTTCTAGCTCCTCCCACAAACAGGAATGCCCTGGCAGACCCATCGTCCCTGCCTGCTCCTGCCCCACTGCACTAATCTACACATACCTCGATTCCATCCTATCCCCTTTTGTGTCGTCCCTTCCCACTTATGTCCGAGACACCTCACATGCTTATCAACTCTTTAATAAGTTTCAATTTCCAGGCCCCCATTGCCTCATCATCACCATGGATGCCCAGTCCTTCTACAAATTAATTTTGCATGGGACCCAGCAATGCCTGCCTTTTTATTGCTTACGTTGAACTGTCCTTGTTTCATGCGTACACTGGCCCTATTCCCCAAGTCTTTCTCCAATACATCAATGAATGCATCAGGGCTGCCTCCTGCACCCGTGCAGAACTAATGGATTTCAATAACTTCACCATTAATTTCCACCTTACCCTCAAATTCACCTGGACTATCTCTGACATATATCTCCCCATTCTTGATACAATACAATACAATACAATACAATACAATACAATACAATACAATACAATTTATTTGTTGTCATTTGAACCTCATTGAAGTTCAAATGAAATTTGGTTTCTGCAGTCATACATCAAGAAAAGAACCAAGACACAATACAATTTACACAAACATCCATCACAGTGAATCTCTTCCTCACTGTGATGGAAGGCAAAGTCTTATCTCTACCCTGCACTCCCCATTCTCCTCCCGATGTCAAAGTCAAAGCCCCCGGCGGGCGATGATAAATAAGACCCGCGGCCATTAAGGCCACGCCAGGCGATGTAAGGCCCCACTCTAGGTCATGTTCAACCCCGCAACTCGGGAGGGAGAAGTTGCCGTTGCGGAAGCTCCGAAAAGCGGTCTCCCATCAGGGGCCCGCGAGCTCCCGGTGTTACCGTCCATCGGACCTGCGGCTGGAGCATCCGAAGCTCTGAGGTCGGTGCGTAGCCGCGCCCCACCACAGCTCCTCCCGTTCCGAACTCGGCCAGCCCCACGATGGTGAGTCCGCAGGCTCCGTGACTGGAGCCCCCGGGTCGTTCCGGTTGGAGTCTGCTCCATGGTGCTAGGCCCCAACGACAATGGAGACCCGACAGGAAAAGGTCGGGTCCCCCGTACAGGGAAAAGATTTTAAAGTTCCCCATGCCCCGCCCCCCACACATACCCAAAAAAATTAAAAAACACTATAAACTACACTCAACGGGACAAAGAAAATAAAAAAAGACAGACGGACTGCAGAGGCCGCTGTGACGTGGGTCACGCCACCATTACAGGTGACAGACTATCTCAATGGATGTCTACTATAAACCTACCAACTCTACAGTTATCTAGGCGACATTTCGTCCCACACAGTCTCTTGCAAAGACACCATTCCCTACTCTCAATTCCTCCATCTCCGTCGCAATTGTTTCCAAGATGAGAAGTTCCATTCAAGGACATCCGAGATGTCCACTATTTTTAGTAAACGTGGATTTCAACCGGCTGTCACAGATGGATTCCGGGCCCTTGCCTCCTCTGTGTCTCGTAGTTCTGCTCTTGTTCGCCTCTCTAGACATAACAAGGATAGAGTTTCCCTGGTCAGTGTGGGCAAGTTGGGCTGAAGGGCCTATTTCCACACTGTTTCATTCTCTGACTCTTTGACTATGAAGCGATGTTGAAGAAACAATGAGAACGTTTCAGATCATGATTTTAGAATCATAATGAGGAAATGGGTCACTTGGACAAGTGAGTCCCCACTGACCACCAGGCATTCATTTACACATCCTACTGCATATTTTTAATTATTCCCTCAGATTTGACTAATCACCTACACCCACGAGGGCCAATCTGTAGTGACCAGTCACAAAGTGCAAATGTCATCTTACACTCGCACCAATTTAACAGAAAGGAATACTTATAATCTAAAATATACAAAGGCAAGTTGAACTTGATGCCCTGTGTGGTGATCCTCTACTAGCAATTTATGTTTGCAAATTGTTTATTTACAGTACACTGTCTCTATAAAACAAGAGAGCTTCATAAAAAATCTCAATTACAAAAATAGACACAGACGCAAATTTCCAATGATAAATTTCCACGTCTTAGAATCATAGAGCTACATAGCACAGAGACAGGCTCTTTGACCCAACTCATCCACGCAAACCAAGTTGCCCAACTGAGCTAGTCCCACTTGCCTGATGATCCTGGCCTATATCAGTCCAAGTAAAGTACATCACCGGGTGAGTCACAGGAGCATACTACTATAATTTAGTGTATTTTAATTTAGAGATACAGCACTGAAACACAGTGCCGTCCCATAGTATAGTAGGGTTATCGGTTTCAAACCAAGCGATCCCCGCCCAGCTAAACATTATATACACGTTGGGACAATTTTGGCTCCACCCACCCAAATAACTCTTTGGAGTGTCAAAGGGATCATCTCTGTGAGGCAAACCCATGCTTCTGGTCACGGGGAGAATGTAATAGATTATTTTCTCACAGCATCCGAAACAGGATTGAAACCCGGGTCTTTGGGGCAGAGTCCCACACTCTTCATAAACCACACAGTTTGCACAATCCTGCATAGTATAGTAACATTTAATCAACTTTCCCCACTTAACTGCACACGAGCAGTAATTTACAGTGGCCAATGAATCCACAAACCATACATCTTTTTAATGTGAAAGGAAACTGGAGCACCTGAGGAAACTCACGATTATAAATGAGAACATGCAAAATCCACATAGAAAGCATCAAGATTAGGATTGAACGTGGGACCTTGGCACTGTGCCACTGTCCCACACCAATGCAGAAACTATGGTTTTGCATAAAACATGAAATTAGTTTAGGAGTAGGCAATTTCCCCACTTAACTGCACACTTCGAATTTACAGTGGCACAATGATTCAACAAACCATGGCTACATCTTTTTAATGTGAATCCCGTACCGAGCACTCTCTCCATACCCCACGATTATAAATGAGAACAAGGGCAAAATCTAACTAGAAAGCTTCAATATTAGCCAATGAACGTGGGACTCAACTACCCTCTGTGGCAGAGAGTTCCAGAGATTCACCACTCTCTGCGTCTAAAAAAGGTGTTGGAATAGGGACTTACAATTTGCTTGGCCAGTTCCTGATGCAAGTATTGAGTGGTAAGATAAAAAAAAACAGCTAGCACTCACTCTACCATGTAACTGGTAGCTCATAAATCAGAGTAGATATGGCCTCTTCTACCCCTACTGAGCTCTCCTGCTGTACCTCTGCTTCTGCTGTTACTATAGACACAAAGTGCTGGAAACGTAGCTGGACGAGAGGAGTGGCAGGATAAAGCCTGAGGTAATAGATGGAAGATATTTCAGGTCAGAACCCCTCTTCAGACTAGCAGTCCGACCGGAAAACGTCTCCTGTTCTCCAAAGATACTGCCTGACCTGCTGAGTTACTCTAGCATTTAGTGTCTATTTTCAGTGTAAAACATCATCAGTGGTTCCTTCCTGCACTGGTAATAGGTGAATGCAGGTGAGGGGAAGTTTTGATTGGCAGATGGTTGGACAAAAGCCACAGATGGAAAAAAGGGAGGTGGGGAGGGATTTGTAATAAAAAGTTACTGCAGCACAGTTTTGGGTCTTTTTTTGTAAAGCACCGTCTACAATTACTTGCTATTATGTGAAAAACTTGGTTGAAGGGCAAGTGAATGAACATTTAGGGAAAGATCATCTTCAGTGTTAAGGATCATCTTCAGTGATAGAGGATTATATAAGCATGCAGGGTGAAAGGAGGAGAAAGATGAAGGCCGAGGCATTAGTGAAAATATTCAAATTGAAGATGTCCAATAAGACAATTTGAATACCAAATATCTCAGAGGCTGTAAATAGCATTAAACAATAGAGGATCCTCTTTCCCTGAACTAACCTTGGATGCTTTTCTACAAATTATATATTATAAATAGGCCAATCCTTATTGGTAGGTATAGTTTTTGGAAATTCCATGAATGTGAAGAGATATATATGCTAGTCTTTATTCTTTCCACAGATTAAATGGCAGCAAGGGTTATGTGCTGAATTTGCTAAAATGGACTCAGGCCAGATAAAACGTCATCGACAGAGAGTCAGATTGTTCAGCTCAGAAGTGGATCATGCATGCATTTATACTTATGCCACAGGCATAGCTAATGTTGTAATGTTAGGATGACCAGATATGCATCAACAGATGTCGGAGGGTGTTTAACAAGACAGATGCAATCATTTGCTGAAGGTAGTGCCAGAAAAGATTAGAGGAAAGCTGCAGCAGTTTCCAATGCAGCTTGTTCCCGAGATTAAACTCCAGTCCTCCATCTCAGCTAGAGGCCTTTTTTTCCAGTTTCCATAAACTAGTCAAATGTCACCTGTTGAGTAATTACAACAATGTGTGTGTGGTTCAGACTTCCCCTGATTCCATTGTCAATGAAGCATTAAAGGCTTCATTGACAATGATCAAACATTTTCAATCATCCTTGGTGCTATAACAGCTGGGGCTTCCTTTCACTTCAATCATTTAAAAACCCACCAGTGAAGAGTTTTAACATTTCCTTCACTGGTATATTCTGTATGTTACCTTAAATTTCCTCTTTACTGCCTGCAGGTCTCAACTATGCCAACATGATGGTTCAGTGGTTCTTTATTGTCATGTACCCACAGCACAGTGGAATTCATTGCCACAGACGGCTGTGGAGGAGAAGTCAATGGACAGATATTTATTAGTAAGGGGGTCAGGGTCAGGTTATGAAGAGAAGGCTGGAGAATGGGGTTGAGAAGGAAAGATAGATTGGCCATGATTGAATGGCGGAGCAGGTTTGATGGGCTAAATTACCTTATTCTGCTCCTAGAACTGTACTGTCTCCCTCGGATGGTCACGTCACACAGCTTATTTATTTATTTTACTTTTCTTTACATCGGTTGGAAGCTGCATACTAAATCTCGTTGCACTGATGTGTAATGACAATAAAAGATATTATTATTATTATTATTATTATTATGAACTAACGAACAGTGAAATCCTTTTTGCACAAATACACAATCACCATATTTGGCAGTTTTTACAAAGAAAAGTCCAAAGTCCATAGTGCAGTCCGCATGCTGGAAGTACTGGAGCGCTCCTGACCCAGGTGAGCCCAGATAAGCCGCAGGCTGCTGGGGGGGCACTTCCTGCAGACTACCTTGAAGGTGCTGGTGGCAATACCCGGTCCCTCTCCTGCCGGCCTACTCCTCGCGTCCATAGCACTAGCGGCTTCCTCCACGAATCTTCGGTCTTCAGGGCTTCCAAGCTTCCCCTGTAGGTAGGTATGTTACAATATTTACCTTCAGCGGCGCTGCAATTCTGCCACTGGCTGTGTGTGCGATTTTGCCGCCTTTGACGGGAGGGGGCGGGGTTAAACCGTGGGTTTCTCCTACCTTGTCCTGGAATATATTTCGTTGGAGTGCAAGCTTTTGCTGAATAATTGTTCCGACGGCCGTTCTGTGTATTTTTTTTAAACCGCCCGACAAGTCCAGTGCTGGAGTAATTTTAAAATCAGCTTCTAAAGCCGTCAACGCCGACAACGGGGACGGATTTCACGTACGGGACAGGTAAAGGAAAGCCGTTTATATTATGTATAAAAGTGCTCCTTATGATGCCTTTAATTCACATTTTACGTTGCGAAACGGTGATCTTTTCCCCATACGAACTGGCAGTATTTTTCCTGCCAATATGGGATTTAAATTCACTGCAACCGCAACGTTCCAATTGATCGCGTTCCAGAAAAACCCACTCGCAAGATGATATAAATGGCCATTAATTTACAGGTATTAAACATTAAATTCCTTCCATTTAGCCTATAAATCCATGATAATGAGAGTTAAAAAATATGTTATATTGTGAATTCTTGTGTGAATGTTATTTGGACACTTAGGCTACTTAAAAATGTTAATCTATTGTTAAGAAATTGATAGATGTTTAGATCTAGTAATTGAATTTTGTAATTAGCTACAATTAGGTAACTAACTAATTATATGCTTTAATTTCAAGTCATCTAAGTAAGATTGTTTCATATTTGTTTCAGAATGCATCAATCTAAAATAACTGAAAATTTCTTTCAGTTCTCTTAATTTTTAAGAAAGTTATGGGCTTTTGACTGTCCTCGATCACAGCTTTTGTGTTAAGTCAATGGAAAAGCAATAGGGAACAAGATGCTAATTTCCGAGTATGAAAATGGCCATAACTTTTTTAATACTGAAGATATGAAAGTGAATTAGGTGTCAAATTAAAGTTTTTTTTATCTGATGGGATAAATTGCAGACTTGATTTTTAAAATCTTAAAATTTTGTAACATTGCTACCGTAGGTAGTGGCACGCTGGGCCTTTCTTCGCATGGTAAACCGCACGTGACCTCGGGCAGCATGCTGGGTCTCTGTTCTCGGCAGCCACCCGGTCTGCCCTTGCCTTGTCCGGCTGCCAAGTCAATAGACAATAGACAATAGTGCGGGAGTAGGCCATTCGGCCCTTCGAGCCAGCATAATTCAATGTGATCATGGCTGATCATCCCCAATCAGTACTAAGTTTCTGCCTTCTCCCCATATCCCCTGACTCTGCTATTTTAAGACCCCTATCTAGCTCTCTCTTGAAAGCATCCAGAGAACCTGCCTCCACCTGAGAATTCCACAGACTCACCACTCTCTGTGAGAAAAAGTGTTTCTTCGTCTCCGTTCTAAATGGCTTACTCCTTATTCTTAAACTGTGGCCCCTGGTACTGGACTCCCCAACATCAGGAACATGTTTCCTGCCTCTAGCGTGTCCAAGCCCTTAACAATCGTATATGTTTCAATGAGATACCCTCTCATCCTTCTAAACTCCAGATTGTACAACCCCAGCTGCTCCATTCTCTCAGCAGTTCTTGCACGGCTCCACGGTGCCTTGCGGGAGCTTGCCTTCTCCATGGGACTGAGTAAACATACATATCCTGATTTATGTGCAAACTGAATGAGTCTCTACTATTTCCAGGCATTCTCTCGGAAACAGAGGTTATTTCAGCATGAGAGCCATTTGGCCATTCACTATTTGCACACTGAGTTCAGAGGGTGAAAATGTGTCTCTGAGAGTGGGTCCTACCCTCTTCACTTTAGCAATGGACAGTTGAGGGAAACAAGTGGAAGAACATATATGAAAATAGATACCTCTCAGAACCATCTGTGTTTCAAAGTAAAAATCATGCAAATATTTTTAATGATAAAATTATTTTTTGTGTGTGCTTCAAATATACCCAGGGTCAGAAGATTCACAAATTGTTCACTTTTCCCTTATCACCAGGGAATTTGTTCTGGGAATCTGAATGAAGTATCGGTGTTAAAGTTTAGTGAAAGAACAATTTGTGACATCGAGCTAACTGGCAAATGGATAGCATCTGTGACATAAGTAAAGTGAATGAAATGCTGACATTGATTCCAGAAAATTGAAAAGCCCTCTCTTTCTAATCGCATGGCATCCAGATGTGGAAATGTTCTTTTATTGTTGCTCGATCAAAATCTTGTCTCTTGACCAACCATATTATGGAGATACCTGCAGTTGAGTCAGAGGGGTCCCACCCATTGAGGGTAAATACGGCTAAGAATTAGATACACATCTTGCCAGTAAAATCTGCATCCTCAAGTGAGTTGAAATCATAAGATGCTTGGTTTCAATCAATCAATTCAATCTAGAGTTGGTTTTTACCAATTCTTTACCAAATAGGAACAACATTTTGACTTTACTTTGTCCTTCTTTAATTGATTCAATGTTTTCTCTCCCTCCACATATTTTTGTTTTTAAACGGTGCATGCTGGTTTTATTATCAGGGAGCTGGCTGTGAAAAGTTACTGAGCCCAAATCTGAATGACTAGAATTAGTTGACATCTGAAATAACAAGCTGAGCAGTCTGAGTTCATCACTATGTCTCTACTGATGGTTAATTCAGCTCTCTCGCACATTGCCAGACTCAGTAAGTCCTCACAGCAAGTCCCCCAATGATGTCATCACAGCTGTTCCAAAAATGTTTGTGCTCATTAAGGTGAGGGATGAGAAGAATGTGGAATGAAAGCATTCTTTTTTTTAAATTCTTGACCACAATTTCCTTGCAAGCTAAATCCAAGGTTGTGGAAGGCACTGAGGGAGAGAAAGGAAGCTTCTTTTCTCTTTGTTCCAATCTCCGAATTTGAACCTAAATTGTGAAAATGATTTCTTCCAATCGCCACAGAATCATCAATGCTTTATGGAATGGAAGGACATGTTTGCAGGTCCCAATCCCTAACTTTCCCTGTGCTTTGCATCATAAGTACCCTTTGAACACATTTCTCTCACCACTCCAATGTATCTTGCACACAGTTCTCAATCCTTGAATAATCTTCTAATGAGAACAGCTTCCTCTGTTTACCCAGTGTAAACATGTCAACATTTTAATGCATGAATTGCTTCTTATTCTCATTGCATGTGGTGTTAGGGATGCAATGAATCATTAGGACAACTGGAATTCAGCTAAAATACATGTATCTTGCACATTGCACTCTCCAGCTACACTCTGCATTTGTGCATATGTCATATGTGTATCATACATTTACAACATGAGGATCTTCTAGATCTTTGTCTGATCTCCTCTCAGGCTTGTTTGTTCCAAGGAGGTTTTTGCATCATTGCTTCCTTAACCAATTGCATATTAAAGTCACTAATTTAAAATCAATTTATGTCAGATTATGACGCATAATTGATTTTGTGTGTCACAAGGAACTGCAGATGCTGGTTTACAAAAAAGAAACCACAAAATGCTGGAGTAACTCTGTGGGTCAGCAGCATCTCTGAGGAACATGGATAGGTGATGATTCTGGTCGGGGTCCTCAGTCCTGAACCAGTTTGTTCAATGAACTTACACCCACCTGAGTCTAGTTGAGTTGACCTAAATCTAATAGGAAACTGTATATCTAATCTAAACTAATCTAATCTATGTTGGAAATCTTAAAGGACTGTAAACACGAAACAGGTCAGATAGCATTCATGAAGAGCAAAACCAGGGCTAACATTCTGTCAATGGCCTCATGAGAATCAGGAACAATTGGAAATCAAACACATCTCAATTTGCAGAGAAAATCGAAGGATGAAAAGAATAAAGGGAATGTCGATGATGTTTAGGATTTTCTGGCGACATTGGTGTTGGAGGAACTCAGGGATGACAGTTACATCATATACCAGGGCCTTGGTGTCTTTCTGTGGGTAACAAAATTATGATCAGCGATGTTCAAGAAGCCCCTGAACATGCATAAATGTAAACATAGTCTGCATAGTGCAGCTAAACTACTGAAGAATCACATGATGGTCACCAGCAACTGCACTTTATTGAACACAGTCTGAGTTTTATTATGTGAACACCAATGCACATTGTTGGTTTTGCATTAAAATGGTTCTTCTGTGCACTTTGATGTCGACAACATAATTAGTCTTATGGGGCTGCAGTGATTACAGATACAACGTGAGGTGAGGCTATTGATGGATTACAAACTGAGGGTAAAAATGTTATTACTGATGTGTTGTTAGACTAAATGCCAGTGTAGCAAGTGCAGGGATGATGGGTGACTATGACAATGGAAATTAGGATAGGGCAGTGGGATATTGATGATTCCAAATTTTTATAAGGTGACAAACGAAGAAGTGGCTCCAGAGATCTGAGAAGCAGTCCATGTTTCCCAAGGGTATGAATATTGATTCTAACTTCAAGTAACCCCTGCATTCCCGCTCTCTCCATCCCTCACTCACCCATGTATTTCTTTCTCGCCTAGCTACGGCTCACAATGATCTGTTTCCTTTATCATTGTTACCTTTTTCATATCCTTCATTCATTTGTTCTATATCTCTCTCATCATTGTCTATATCTCTTGTTCCCCTTTCCCGTGACTTTCAGTCTGAAAAAGGGTCCCGACCCGTAACTTCACCCATTCTTTTTCTCCAGAGATGCTGGCCCGATGATTTACTCCAGCATTTTGTGTCTATCTTTGGTTTAAACCAGCATCTGCAGTTCCTTCCTACACATGTTTTCTCGGATCTCACTGTGACTTTTTAATGCTGGAATGTGGTGTAATGCAGTGGTCGATAGATGGTAGCAACATTTGCTATGCTGATGTTGAGCATCCTTTCGAATGCCTTAGTGAATGTTAACAATAACTTGGGGATCACTTTCTGAACATGTGTAAATGTAGAGTCAATCTGCATACCGTTGTTCAACTGTCGAATCACTTGGTGGTTGACTGCACTTTACTGATTATGAATATTTTATTATGAGAACACCAATTTGTTGTGGTGAATTTTCATCCTAATACATAATTATATGAAGGTTGGTTGTTCATTATTTATCACATTGGATATTGTTCAAATAAGTGGGAGTTTTCATCCTGAAAGATAATGAGGCTTCAGATGTGATGATTTAATAATTCAAAACACCTCATTACAACATTTTCAGCCTACCATTAATGGCAAAATTACTTTTCGCACAATTGCCATTATATTCTTTACTTCTATAGTGGTTACACCCTTGCTGCTTGCAAAGAATTGCTTACAAATATCTCACAATCACAAATGTTCTTCTTATTTTAGGTTTTTACTTTATTAAAATATTTATTTTTCAACCTTGCATTCAGTTCCTTTTATTAAAATGCCTGGATTCTCTTTCTGGTGGCAGGATGAGGAGTCTGTCTTTAGCACAGTACTGAGCCTGGTGCTTTCTGTCTTGTCTGAGGTTGCTCCCATCTTTTGCACGGAAAATCGTTTCACCAATTGCCTTCCTGTTACTGCCATTGAGCTACATCCCGTTGAAGGTCCCACACCTTCAGTTTATACTCCACTGTTGGAAATAAAACATTAGCAAAAAAAAAGCAAATCTTTTAGTCTGTAGAAGGGTCCCAACCCGAAACATCACCTATCCATTTTCTCTGGAGACGCTGCCTAACTCGCTGAGTTACTCCAGCACTTTGTGTTTTTTTTTAAAACCAGTATCTGCATAATGTACTGTCTCGATCATGTGGAATGTGAACTCACTATGCTTCATACTGTGATTCAGAGTAATTTAAAACGGGAAGGCGATTGTTACAACACCTCATCTTGCTAATATGTAGTTAGACTTACAAAACAACTTACAAAACAAAGGGATAGCATGCAACAAAAAATATTTTCACTGTACTTTGGTACAAGTGACAATAAACTAAACTAAACTATTCACAGTCACAACTACAATGAACTGCAGTGAAAAAGCATTCACATCAAACATTTTGCCATTGGCACATGTACCAAACCAAAGATGACCGTTAAAACTTGCATGACTATTAACAGCCAAAAGTTCCATGTACACCATCACTACTCCATACTCCCACCATCAATCCTTCAATACATGCCCCTTACAAGAATCAAAAGTAGTTTTCTAATCAGAGTGGGTTTGCATTAAGTTTTGTCTGGCAACACCCCAGGTAGTCCATTTAGGATTTTGGCTCTTGCGCAACGTTAAGATTCTATTTCTCTTCCCATAGATACGGCCTGGCCTGTTGAGTATTATGAGCTTCTACAGTTCCTTTGATATTTACTATTATTTTTGTCAGAGTTTATAAAGAAATATTCTAATGTTTCTGGTCAATTTTTACTCAAATCCCCAGAGAGTTGAAATGCTTTTTAAATCTTAAACAACAACACAGGAAAAAAAATGCCATGCCATTTCATTATGCAAATAAATATTTCCAATTTTCAACATATATACTAGATAAGGAGGTGACAAAAAAAACTGTATCCAGTTTACACACCATCTCCACATTATCCAAACCCTTTTTTCGTTCAAGGAAACATTTAGACTACAAAGTCAAAAAATTCAATCATGCATGGTAACAAATCGGGAAGTTGACAGATAGGCACTAAATAAGGTTCTGTAAGCGGTGCGCTCTTGCAAAGGTGGATAAAGTGATAAAAGAAAACAGGGTATTTTCCAGCAAAGTCACTAAGATAGGTTTAAAGTTATGCAACCAATTAATCACTCAACCAAACACAGGCACGTATAGAGAAAATGGTGTCACAAGATACATGTGTAGAAAGCACAAACCATTGCTATTGAGGGAGTGCAGCGTAGATTCACCAGGTTAATTCCCAGGATGGCGGGACTGACATATGCAAGAATGGATCGACTGGGCTTATATTCACTGGAATTTAGAAGGATGAGAGGAGATGTTGGAGAAACATATAAAATTCTTAAGGGATTGGACAGGCTAGATGCAGGAAAAATGTTGCCGATGTTGGGGGAGTCCAGAACCAGGGGACACAGTTTAAGAATAAGGGGTAGGCTATTTAGGACTGAGATGAGGAAAAACGTTTTCACCCAGAGAGTTGCGAATCTGTGCAATTCTCTGCCACAGAAGTCAGTGGAGGCCAACTCACTGGATGTTTTCAAGAGAGTTAGATATAGCTTTTAGGGCTAATGGAATCAAGGGATATGGGAGAAAGCAGGAACAGGGGACTGATATTGGATGATCAGCTGTGATCATATTGAATGGTGGTGCTGGCTTGAGGGGCTGAATGGCCTACTCCTGTACCTATGTTCAATGTTTCTATGTTTCTATTACAATAATCCCAATACTCAGATAAATTACCAATGTGAAGCTTAAAATTATTAGATCACAGGATAGTCTGGCCTACCCAGAGTATTAACAGTTGAGGAATGACAACTTGTCCAAAAATATTCATTAAACCTCAAATTGTCACTGACTCATTTGCAGCTACAGAGCAAAACGTATTTTTCAGATTCAGATTCAGATTCAGATAACAATCCAGATTTTTTGATTGTCAGATGCGGCAGGGTGCAATAAAATTCCGTGTTGACATGAAGCTCACAGAGTAAACAGTGTACAAAGAGTAATGATTAAGACAACCATAAATACAACAAGAGCAAAGTAGAAATGGTAGAAGATTGTGGTGCAATCTGAAAGAAGTGCTAAAAGAATGAAGTACAAGAACGGAATAAGCAAGTGAGGTAGAATAACGAGTGAGAGTATGTTGCAGCACTTCCGAAAATGGGTGTGAAAGTGTTAATAGATCAGTCAGATAGTGGGAAAGAAGCTGATCTTAAGTCTGGAGGTTAAAGGTTTCAAGCTCCTGTATCTTCTCCCAGATGTTGGAGAGAGACAAGGGAATGGCCAGGGTAACAGGCATCCTTGATAATACAACCAGCCTTCCTGATGTGTGGCAATATGAGTATGGACTGGATGGAAGTAACAAGTCTATGATAAAGGGGCTGTGTTCATCACTCTATGCACACACAAACTATTACCACTTTAATCACTGTTTAGAGGATTTGAATATAAGATGCATATCTTTAACACTGCCAGATTCTAATGTTCATTTCACTTCCCTTTTGAAATATCTCAATGTGTTTTACAACCAATAAAGAGGTACACAAAAATGCTGGAGAAACTCAGCGGGTCTATGCTGCTGCACCCACTGAGTATCTCCAGCATTTTTGTGTACCTTCGATTTTCCGGCATCTGCAGTTCCTTCTTAAACAAAGAGCTTTTCAAGTTCAACCCTCACTATAATATAAGAAATATGGTAAGAAACGCCAACAAACATTACGCAATGTGTGTAGAAAGCTAGTTAACACTAAAGATAGACCCAAAGAGCTGGAGTAACTCAGCGGGTCAGGCAGCATCTCTGGAAAAAAAGGATGGGTAACATTTCGTGTCGGGTCCTTTCTAATAGCCAAATAATTTGCTTTTGAAATATTGGCTGAGGAATAAAGGTTGGACATCTTGTCACAGATAACTCTCCTGTTCTGTTCTTGAGAGAGCAGGCAGGGCCTTGCTATAGTCTGGATTAAGAAAAATGCCATCTCTGGCAGCGCAGAGCTTCAGAATGTCAGCTTAGATTTGGTCCTTAAATACCTGTAATGGGACTTGATTACTTCTGTGGTAATGAGAAGAAGTCTGATAACTAATGAAAGATACCAAAGTTTGACATCGATCAAAAGGCATCCGTCTCTGCTTTAAACAAATATATAAAACGGTTATAATAAGTCTATCTACTTTGACAAGCTACAGTGGTAAGTTCAAAACACCACTATCATTAAATAACTACTCCTCATTGTTTGAGGTGTACCATGGCCCTACCCCCGAACTCTACCTCCGCTACATTGATGACTGCATTGGTGCCACCTTCTGCACCCATGCAGAACTCACTGACTTCATCCATTTCACCACTAACATCCATCTGGCACTCAAATTCACCTGGACCATTTCCGACATCTCCCTACCGTTTCTTGACCTCACTATCTCCATCGTAGGTAACAAACTACTGATCGACATGTACTATAAACCCACTGACTCCTATGACTATCTGGACTACACTTCCTCCCACCCTGCTTCCTGTAAGGACTCTATCCCCTACTTCCAATTCCTCCATCTGCGCCGCTTCTGCACTCAGGATGAGGTGTTCCAGACCAGGCCTCATTCTTTAGGGAACAGGGTTCCCCTCTTCAACTATAGATGAGGCTCTCACCAGGGTCTCTTCTATATCCCGTAGCTCCGCTCTCACTCCCCATTCCCCCACTCGTAACAAGGCCAGAGTCCCCCTTGTCCTCACCTTCCACCCTACCAACTATCACATACAACAGATAATCCTCCGACATTTTTGCGACCTCCAACGGGATCCCACCACTGGCCACACCTTCCCATCTCCTCCCCTTTCAGCTTTCTGCATAGACTGCTCCCTCCGCAATTCCCTGGTCAATTGGTCCCTTCTCACCTAAACCAACCCCTCCCCTGGTACTTTCCCTTGCAACCGAAGGAAATGCTACACTTGTCACTTTACCTCCCCCCTTGACTCCATCTAAGGACCCAAACAGTCTTTCCAGGTGCGGCAGAGGTTCACCTGTACCTCCTCCAACCTCATCCATTGCACCCGCTGCTCTGGGGATCAACTGCTCTACATCGGTGAGACCAAGCGCAGGCTTGGTGATCGCTTCGCCCAACACCTTTGCACAGTTCGCATTAATGGAACCGATCTCCCAGTGGCTCAGCACTTCAACTCCCCCTCCCCTTCCTTATCCGACCATTCTGTCCTGGGCCTCCTCCATGGCCAGAGTGAGTACCACTGTAGTGTACACTCCAGCGGTATGAACATGACTTCGCCAATTTCAGGTAGCCCTTGCTTTCTCCCTCCTTCCCCTCCCCTTCCCAGCTCTCCCACAGCCCACTGTCTCTGCCTCTTCCTTTCTTATTCCCGCCCCCCCCCCCGACCTCCACATCAGTCTGAAGAAGGGTCTCGACACGAAACACCACCAATTCCTTCGCTCAATAGATGCTGCCTCACCCGCTGAGTTTCTCAAGCATTTATGTCTACCTTCTCTATTAATATTCAGTTAGCCGGGAGAGCACAGGTCCCCTCACACCCAGCTGTGTAGGCCCGCTTGCCCACCTTATAACACAGGAGGTTCAGTTTCAGTTAAGTATAATGTCACGTGTTATTGAGGTACAGTGAAACATTTTTGTTGCGTGCTAACCAGTGAGTGGAAAGACAACACATGATTGCAATTGAATGTATAGATACATGATAAGGGAATAACGTTTAGTGCAAGGTAAAGCCAGCAAAGTCCGATTAAAGATAGTCCGAGGGACACCAATGAGGTGGATAGAAGTTCAGGGCTGCTCTCTAGTTGTGGTAGGATGGTTCAGTGCCTAATAACAGCAGGGAAGAAACTGTCTCTGAATCTGGAGGTGTGCGTTTTCACACTTTTATACCTTTGCCTGAAGGGAAAGGGGAGAAGAGGGAGTGGCCAGGGGTGTGACGATCTCAGGCTGCCTCAACAAGGCTGCTGGCCTTGCTGAGGCAGCCTGAATTATAAATGGAGTCAATTGAAGGGAGGGTTGGTTTGTGTGATGGTCTGGGCTGCATCCACAATTCTCTGCAATTTCCCGCGGTCTTGGTTGGAGCTGTTCCCAAGCCAAGCTATGTTGTATCCCGATAAAATGCTTTCCATCTGTAGCAGTTGGTGAGAGTTGTTGGGAAAATGCCGAACTCCCTAAGCCTTCTAAGGAAGTGGTGTTGTTGAACGAGTAGCTGTTTCTACTATTTTTAAGGTTTGCTCAAACCACTGAAATTCTTGATGTGTGATATCGAGCTTAAAGATCCCAGATCTCTGCAAAAAATCAATTTTCTGTGAGAGTTTCTATTCTGCAAGAGTAAACAGATAATCGTGGCCTTATGTTTTAAAAAATTCTTTCAGGTTTGGTCTATTGCGTGGTGTCTGTTGGTTCTGGAGGAGATTAGTGCTAGGGTTTAATGATAGAGGGCTTGGTTGTTCTTCTGATGCACTGAACCTTCCTCTTGGTAGGTATTTGTTGACCAGGATTGCAGGTGAATAGTGAATCTATTTAGTGGAGCCCCCCATCTTTAACCTTAATCCCTTCCTGTGCAGTCAGACTGCAGCTACTGCATGCCTGCCAAGGGACTGCCTTGAAAGGCTGACTCCCTTTTCAGAATGCTGCACAGATAAGAGTTGGGGAGATGTGTGAAATCAGATGAGGTCCATTAAGGAATTTCACAGCCATGTTTTAGCCCTTCATAACTATATGCAACTCAATTTCTGGGTCTGTGTATTTAAGGAACGAGTACAAAAAATGCATTGTTATTTCAACTCTCTAGGCTGATTGATGGTCATCTCATCTTATTTGACTCAAAACTATTATTGGAGCAGAGTGAAAAATGTTCTGGTATTGTTGTGCCTGGAAAATATTACAAAAGATACTAACATTAATGAGTGTTGACAGAGTATGGTAATGGAAGGGTGAGATAATTATTTGTTTGAGTTTGTTTATTAGTTGTAGTGAAGTGAGACAGACATCTCGTTTATATTGAAATGATAGTTACCAGAGCAGCAAGGGAGCTCTCTTGGGAAATAGCAGCCAGGCTACCATTGCTACACTGCCTGATTACGGGGAATGCTATGGAGTCTTTAGAGCACTGGCGATGCAGAACTTTGACTCATTTTGCACCCACAATGTCAGTAGAGGGATTTTATTATGAGTACGTGCAATACAATTTGTATTCTCTTTTCTGTGAATCCTTCAATGGTTTAGCTAATAAAGGGGCTGTCCCACTGTGGTGACCTAATTGGCGAGTTTAGAAGAGCTTAGGAGAGTTGAAAAAAGTGTCATGTTGAAGACCTCCTTTGACTATGTAGAAGACATCCTTTGACCTCATTCGACTATGTCAAAGTACAGATCCTTAACTGCTGCTGTTCTTTATGCAGCCTGAGTCCCGGAAATACTGTCCAATGCAAACACTGAATAGTTCAATTGGAGTGAGGTATCTGAATTGATATTGAGTCACAGGGACATTGAACACGTGATCATTTGAACACTGGTGGGAGCTCAGAAAATGAAGCAACATACAATGATGAAGCACCCCCAATGCTTCGGGCAAGAGATGGTTCTATAATCCAACACAAACACCTTTCTCACCATTTTCTGTATGTGAAGTGTGAATAACAACGAGAGTCTGGAAAAATAACTTCAGATATCTTGGGAGATCTCGGTAGGAACCCTCATTTCCCTGCCTTTTCCCCCCAATATACCTGAATCCAAGAGACACTGCAATGCGGATTGTTTCTAAATAAAATCCATTTCTTGTTTCGGGAGTCTGAAGGAATGCTGTGAGCTTACCTGATAATGCAATTGACAACATGGTTGACTAAGTTTATGTGTATTTTATATTCTTTAGAAACAAGGAGTGATCTATTTAATCATGCATACAAGAAAATGGTTGAAGATTCAAAAATATATCACTGCTATTGGATCTAAATCCTGGAATTCCTTACTAAATGAGCTTGTAGGGGAGACATAAGGAACTGCAGATGCTGGTTTACAAAAAAACACTAAGTGCTGGAGTAATTCAGTATATTAGACAGCATCTATGGAGGCCATGACTCAGCAAAGTTTTGGGTTGGGACCCTTTTGCAGATTTAAGTAGAGGGGAGAAAGCTGGCAAAGAAGTGGGGGTGGGATAAAGTTTGGCAAGTGATAGGTGGGTAAAGATGAGGGGGCACTTTCACCACACGGAAGGCAGCCATGGTAAAAAGCATCTCACTTCTGCATCTCAAGGATAACTATCGATGGACAATAAAGGCTGACTGTGCCAGCAACATTCATAGCTATAAAAACAAACTTTTTGGGGGGGAGAATGTGTAGAAATGCTGATCGTGCAGTTACCACAATCAGGAGGCTGTGGCATCAGCCTAAACACGGGCCACTCATGCTCGAGGAGGGGATACGAGGGCGGGCACATGACGTCATGGGCTAGAGGGGGTGTCCTGGTACTTAAGGTCATCTCACCTCGAGACCTTAAGGAGTCACCCGGTAGCTGAGCCCGAGAGAACAACCTCGCTCAGCTACAGCAGCAACATAATATAGTTAGCGCACCAACCTAATGTGTCACCACTGAATAAACGACTCATTGAATTGGCCTGACACCTCACCTTTATTCACCAAGTTTGGTGCCGCTACACTGGTGACCTCGACGTGATTCGAACACGCAGCTACAAGGCTGTGTTTTTTAAACAGCAAGTTGTTTTTGACTATTAAGGACTTGGTATCATCTTTGTCACTTTAAAGTTAAAATCCAACAGCCATTTACTTAATT
The DNA here is from genome assembly GCF_028641065.1 of Leucoraja erinaceus. Taxonomy (NCBI): domain Eukaryota; kingdom Metazoa; phylum Chordata; class Chondrichthyes; order Rajiformes; family Rajidae; genus Leucoraja; species Leucoraja erinaceus. Next base: position 72,903,548 of record NC_073378.1, on the reverse strand, counting down.
TTCATATCACAGATCTATTCTTGTTTACAACGGGACCTGAAATTACTGGCTGCAGTGCTGCAGTCCTTTACCCAATAATAAAAGCCGCCCTTTTGAGGCATGAGATGTTCTGATGATAGGAACTTACATGTTGAAATAAAAGCTCCATGTTTATAGGGCTCTGCAGGATTCTTCAAGCTGAATAGATTGAAAAGCTTAAAACTCCAAACATGAACCATATATTTTGACAGTTTGGTCCCTAAAGCAGATTTACTTATATGGGCCAAATGTTACTTGGTGACTGGTTGATATCAAAGCCTTTTTTTTAGTGTCCACTTTGTAGAAAACTAATATACAAAATCAATTATACATTACTATATACGGTACAACTGGAGCTTAGAATGTGACTACATGGTTAATGCTTTTTAATATTTCTTTCATGTTACCTGACAGGTCCCAAAATTACTAAGACCACTGTTCATCTAATTTATTTCTACTTAGCCTGTGACCACCTTTTATGGATGAGGTGTTTTATGAAATTAGACACTTGGTTTTGTTTTCTCATTTAATTTAAGTAATAGAGTGCATTAGGTGCTAATTTATATGTATAGAAGAAACCGTAACAGTCTTTGTGGACTGAAGGCTAAAATAATTGCATGCAGTATTTGAAGAAGTCCATCTATTCATCTTTCCACCCATCTGTCCATCCAACCTATCAATTATACCTTCATTAATCCATTGATTCTTCCATTCAGCCATCCCTTCATCCAATTATTAATCTATAAATGTAACCATCCCTCTATCCATTAATCCACACATCCTAGCACCCATCCAATCATCCCATCATGTTTCTACCTTACTTCAAACCATCATTCAAGCATCCTTCCCTCTACTGTCCATCCAACCTCCCACCACTCCATCCATTTCCACCATCAACCAACCCAAACATTAGTCCAAACATTAACCCCTCCATCCAGACAAATAATCTATCTGCTGATCCATCTGTCCACCCAACCTATCCTCCACTCATCTATCCATCCATCCATTCACCCAGCAACTCACCATCTCTCAAACCTCATCCATTCTCCTCTTTCCATCCAGACATCCATCACTCAAATCTCAATTTCTCCATGCCCTATACCATTCCTTTATTTATCCATATGTCAAAATGTTCATCATCTGTCCAGCAATCTCGATTATTTCAAAAAATTCAAAACTGGCCGCGACTAAAGATAGGTTGCCGTTTAAAAATTGGTAATTTTTTAGTCGAAGCCGGTTGCGATGCTAGTTGAAGGTGGTTGCCGGAGGTTGCAGGAGGTTGCCGGAGGTTGCAGGTAGTGGAAGGTCTTACCTTTAAAACGGCAACCTATTTTTAGTCGCGGCCGGTTTTAAATTTTTTGAAATAATCGGCGGAACATAGAAGAAGCGGAAATCACTTTCGGCCATTAGTGAGACTGACAAAAACCTCCGGGAACCGCACGGAAACCTTGGGTGGGGCGCAAAATCTCCAGAGGTTTCCGTTCAGTTTTCCTAAGTGGGACAGGGGCATTAAGTTCCCAAGCCTCTTAAATGAGTTGATTCATTTGGCACCCTTATTAACCTGCCCCACCTCTTTGAGTTCTGACACTCTTAAGGGGTTGTCCCATTACGGCAACCTGATTGGCGAGTTTAGAGAGAGTTTGAAAAAGTGTCATGTTGAAGACCTCCTCCGACTATGTGGAAGACCTCCTTTGACTGTGTTGAAGACTAGCTCCGACTAGCATCGAGAAAATTGGACACCGAATAGTGAAGAGTGAAGACGACCTCCTTCGTTCTCCTTCGACCTCCCCTTGACTATGTTGAAGACTATCTACGACTACCTTGGACTACCTTCGATTTCCTTCGACTACCCTCGATTACCTATGAATAACATGCCGATCTACTACGACCTACCTCAACTAAACCTGCGAGTAAAAAAATATAGATGTTTTGAATGGCGACCTTTTTTTACTCGGGGGCATTTTTCAGCATGTTGAAAAATACGCCGCGACCTAGCTGAGGCCTTGAGGATGCGGGGACTACTCTCGAGCATGAAGGAAAGTTACAAAGACCTCCTAGGACCTCGTGTTGACCATGCTGTAAGTATGAGTCGAGGGTCAAACTCATCTGAACTCGCGGATTAGATCGCCGCAGTGGGTCAGCCCCTTTCCTCTTCCAAACCAACATCTATAGCCTTTTGAGGGAAAAGATTATTGTTTTCATGTGATGTTTTCCAACACCTCTGTTCACTCTCTCTCTTTCTCTCGCTCTCTTTCTCTCTCTTTCTCTCTCTCTCAAATCCTCACCCTTTTACCTCATTGCAGTCTCCCCCCCCCATAAAATCCATCTCATCTCATTTCCTCCATTTCAACTCCCTTGTTCCCCCACATCACTCCCAACACCTTCATGCCCATTTTCCTACCACTTTCATTCAAAATAGGTTGCTCAGAATAATCCAACTTTGTGTTGAAATTCAGGTCAGCTTTCTTTCTGCAGTACTGCAGCTACACAGTGCAGACAGTTGGCTAAAAGAGTAGATGCTACAATGATCAGCTGCTTTCAAAAAAGAATTGCACAAACATATGGTTGGAAATGGGATTGAGAGATATAGGGGTAAAAGTGAAGAAAAATAATTGAATATGATATGGAACGTGAAGGATCCGCAGCTATTGGAATCACAAAAATCTCATGCTAAAGGATGGCAACTGCACAGAGACAGATAAGCCTAATATTCACGATAATACAGTGGCAGCTAGCAAATTTGTCGCTCTGCTTGCATGTAAATGATCGCTGGAATAAAGAGCACAATTTTCTAATGTGTGGTGACTGCTTAATACTCAAAAAGTTTCTTAGTTGAATGTAAGGTTAGATGAATACAGAACAATACTTCTGTATTTTTTATTCAGGAGAAGGGAGGACCCTTCATACGAATGTAATGCCCTGTCCCACTTAGAAAACCTGAACGGAAACCTCTGGAGACTTTGCTCCCCACCCAAGGTTTCCGTGCGGTTCCCGGAGGTTGCAGGTGGTTGCCGGAGGTTGCAGGTAGTGGAAACAGGTAGGGAGACTGACAAAAACCTCCGGGAACCGCACGGAAACCTTGGGTGGGGCGCAAAGTCACCAGAGGTTTCCGCTCAGGTTTCCTAAGTGGGACAGGGGCTTAATGCAATCTATCTTATGCGTGAACTAAATTGGGGGGCATCTGTTTGATACAAGAGATTTCACCCAGTCTATGAATTATATTGGTGACATGGTTGAATGCTCCTTTCTCATTCCGGGTGGTTGTAAATTGATTATGAGGTACCCCTTACTGAATAAAGAAAAAAATACCATTGGTTATTGCTTTATTTAAAGATTTTAACTCTGTGATGAATTGTTCTCAACTTTGTTTGCTCATCTGAATTTGTCTGCATTTTATCTCCACTGGATGATGACATGCAAAATATAATCTTAACCAACAGGGGCAATAACAAATCCAATCTAGATTCAGTCAGGTTGACGCATAGCCCTAATACTTTTCCTTAATCCCTTTGATCACAATGATGCACCTTCCCTACCAAATAATTCCCATTGGAGTGGAACTAATCTGTAGGTCAAATGGGAATGCATTCAACTTTCATCACCTGCACTTCAGACCAATACCTGTTGACTATTCGGAGGCCTGTACTACACTTCCAAGAAGGTGATTGCCCCTTTTTATTTTTCATTGGATGATCCTTCAGTTATGTCATATCAGGTTACTGCAGTGACATTCCTCTTTATTAGTAAATCAACTCCCCCTCATCTGTTACACCAACCTCTATCTTGCCAATAGCACCTGTACTCTGGAACATTAAACTGTTAGTCCTGTAACTCCCTTAGCCAGGTTTCAGTAATGGCTATAATGTCTCTGACGCACCTACCTAACCACACCCTGAGTTCATTTGCCTTACTTGTCAGCCTCTGAAATGAAATTAATGTAATTTAATCCAATCATCTTTCCTCGCTGCCTGCCATGCCCCTCCCTGCCTTGCTGTCATTAACTTCTGTATCAACTTCCAGATTCTCACCTGCCTCACTGAATCCTGTCCTCCCCACATTCCCTCTCTCCCACCCCCCCCCTCCCCCCCCCCCCCCCCCCCCCCCCCCCCCCCCCCCCCCCCCCCCCCCCCCCACCCCTACATGCCAACCCCCCTCCCCTCTCCAATATAGTTTAAACCCACCTGCATAAGACTAGGAAACCTGCCCACCAGGATATTGGTCCCCCTCCAGTTCAGATGCAACCCATCCCGCTTGTGCAGGTCATCTCCACCCAGAAGATATCCCAATGGTCCAAACATCTGAATCCATTTTCCCTGCCCCAATTCCTCAGCCACTCATTAATCTGTCCTCTCTTCCTATTCTTACTCAAAAGTGACACCGGGAGTATTCTGGATATTACTACCCTTGAGGTCTTCCTTATTAATATTTTGCCTAAGATAGACATTAAAAGCTGGAGTAGCTTAGCGGGACAGGCAGCATCTCTGGAGAGAGGGAATGGGTGAGGTTTCGGGTCGAGATCGTTCTTCAGACTAGTTAGGGATAAGGGAAACGAGATCGATGATGATGTAGAGAGTCCCTGACTCACTCTGCAGGACCTCATCCTTTTTCCTGCACATGTCATTTGTGTTAAAATGCACACTGATCTCTGTTCTTCCTCTCACAAGAATGTTCTTGCACAGTTATAGAGTTAGCCCAAGTATTGTTGAATCAATTCATGAATGTACCATTCAAAAAGTAGGTATGAAATGGTGAACTTAAGTATCGACCTATTTCTGCCTTGTGTATTATTGGTAATTTTTCCGTCTATAGACTTTAGAATAGGAACAGACTTCAGAAATGTTTATGTGTGCATCAGATGATAATTAATGGCTGCCCTGTTCTTTGCTCCATTAGTACAATTCATATCCCACGAGCCTGCTCTTGCACTGTACAGCTTGCTTTGTTTTCCATGCTTCAGATGATGATTGACTGATAATTTTCCCTTAACATCTTTAATTCAACCACTCCCTATGACAAACTATTCCATGTTCAACGATCCCCTCAGAAAATAAAATAACCTGACAATTTTAAGTTTCATAAACAGAGAAAGTAACCTTTGTTTGTTCATTCTATTGGAACATTTCAAACATATTTATTTCACCTCCGCTGTGAGGCCTCTGCTCTGATAGAAATAACCTCAATATAATATTAAAATGAAATAAAATCAGAAATTGCAGCAGATCATAACAGATGAAAATATTGCAGCCTGAACCATTAAATTTGTTTCTCTTTCTGCAGATGCTGCCCAGATCTGCAGAGTGCTTCCGAAATTTTCAGTATTTATTTCAGAATTTCAACATTCAATGTTTTTAATTTTCTGGCCCTGATATAATCCTGTTATATGTCAGGTTTCAATGGCCTTGAAGCTGTCTTTGGAATGTAGGGTCCATAACTGCAGATTTTACTGTAATTTCATTGGGAATAGTATTTTTCCTACTTTACACATCATCTCCTAACCCTTATTTCATAATTTTCTATCCATGGAACAGAATGTGCATTAACCTAATTACTCTTTTGCATTCAGTTAACATGTGGTGCCATGTTGTGAAATGGGAGATGGTTGGTCTGTGGACAATCACTCGGTACCATAACACATAAGTGAGTTAACTTAGCCTCTCATGTGGTGGTCATAGTGAAACGATCTCCAAAAGTTGATCATGGCAAGACACTGATGTCTGCCGTGCACGACACGATAAGTTTCAGCATTGTCTTCAAGGGGACATGAGTGAGAAATCAGGAAAATACGGAACATTCAATGATCTATGTTTGAACAGGGCAACTGGTCAAGTTACAGGCTCAGCTTCCTACAGGGGAATGTTTATCGAAGCTAGACACACGAAGATGACCGCAAGTACCTGGGAGGAAATCTATGCAGCCAAAACAGAACAGAGGGAGAATTATAGGCAATAGTTTTCTAAAAATATTAGTTTAGGGTGGCACAGTGGTGCAGCTGCTACCTCACAGAGCTAGAAACAAGGGTTCAGTCTTGACTCTGGGTGTTGTCAGTACGGAGTTTGTACGTTCTCCCTGTGACTGCATGGGTTTTCTTCAGGTGCTCCGGTTACTTCCTACGTTCAAAAGACATGCAGGTTTGTAGGTTAATTGGTTTCTGTACATTGCCCCTAGTGTGTAGGATGCTAAAGTGGAATAACATACAACTAGTGTATAGGTGATCAATGGTCTGTGTGGTCTCAATGGGCCGATGGGCCTGCCCTGCTCTTTGCAGCATTTCCACTCTGTATCTCTAAACTAAACTGAACTAAACATTATTATACTCAAGGTTCTATACCAAAGGATCCTCATCATGTAAAATGTCCGTGGCAATGTGAGTAGCTAGAACTCCTCCTGATCTTGTGAGGTAGCATTACAGATTTATTGTGGTCAGCTTTCAGGTAAAACAGAAAGACTTGCATTTTTATCACACCTTTAGTAACCTCAAGATCCTCCCATGCTTTGGAATCAACATAGTACATTTTCATGTGCAGCCTCTAAGTTTGAAACATAACACACGTTTATTCATTACTTTCAGTGCTCATGATACAAAATTGAAAAAAAAATTAACTGCCATTCAAGTCACATTATATTGATAAACCTCTCAAGCTTTGCTCTCATAACTAATGATATTATTTTGATCTTTGGTTTGTTGTCACCTTACAAATGCACTCCACATCATGACCTACCATTTCCTATCATCCAGCTGCAAATAAAAGAAGCCATGCAGTAAATTGTATGGAAGGTAAAACGTGGGGAGTACAGGAAAATGAGCAGACATACATTTCCAATGTGAGAAATGATACCGAGCTCGGATGCTCTCAACATGAAGCATCAACAGATGAGTGCATTATGTGTGCTTTCTCCCCGTTAGATCGTACAAGCACTTCTTACATTTACATGGCGAAGGCAAGAGAGGTTTCCAGCACCATCTTTCAGGCACATTATACTGTGGGGCATGGGGTGGCCTGCATTTGGGTACATTCCCCTGAAAGGACACATTTCTCACATTCCTATGAAAAGAAACAATAAAATAATTAAAAAAATAAGTAAGTAAGTAAGTAAGTAAGTAAGTAAGTAAGTAAGTAAGTAAGTAAGTAAGTTAGTTAGTTAGTTAGTTAGTTAGTTAGTTAGTTAGTTAGTTAATTAGTTAGTTTATTGGACAAGTATTCACATACAAGGAATTTTCCTTGGTGCTCTGCCCACAAGTAACAACATGACATACAGTGACAGTTACGAATGACTCAGAAAACACTAAACATTAATAATAATAAAACATTAATGATAAAACACCATTGATCAAGCATGTGAACCAACAAAATACCAGATCAAATGGAGGCTAAGATTTTTGGCTGTTGAGTAGAGCAACTACTCGTGGATAAAAACTGTTTTTATGTCTGGCTGTGGCAGCTTTAACAGTCCGGAGTCGCCTTCCAGAAGGAAGTGATTCAAAGAGTTCGTGGCCAGGGTGAGAGGGGTCAGAGATGATCTTGTCCGCTCGCTTCCTGGCACCTTGTTATTCCTTGGTGCCAGACAGTTGTAGCCACCTGGATACAAACCTAAGAAAATCCAGTTTACCACCATAAACACAACCATCCCAAGCATCTGCCCTCATATAAATCAGTGAAAATAATGATTCTGGGTTTTCAGTTTCTCTTTCTTTATCATTAATGCTTATTTTCCAAATGCTCATCAAATGCTCATTCAAACACAAACTTTCACATCCAGACTGCCTTGCTCATTTTCTTATACACTCACACGCACATGTTTGCACACACACACACACAGACACACATTCACACTCAACTATTGAATGTTAAATTACACATTTATACATTATACATTATTTATACAATATACATTTATACATATGCACTGGCTTTAGATATTTAAGGGCACAAATACCTTAACTCATACATATACACATTGAAAAACACATGCTTGCATTCACACATACAGGCACACACAAACACACAGAATTGCAGATCTGCTACTATAATACACGCTCCCATGCACGTACATAGACACTTACAGAGAAATGGCCACTGTAGTGCCAACGGAAATAACTCAGGTCCACTAAGGTTCGGGACACGCAAGTCAAAAAATGAAACCTGTGTACCTCAACAGCTTAGATCTATTCAAGTGATACGGTTCAAGGTCTGAACATCCTATTCTCCTGGCTGTGATGATAAGGTGCCTTCATCATTTTCTACGCAACTGTTGAATGTGCCCAGATTACTTTTCAGAAGTCCAGATATTTACGATTCCAAATTACTGCTTTCTCTTTCCCTGTACATTTTTAAAGATTCTACGCAAGACTTATGCCATTCTTTGTGTTAACCACATTTGGCAAGACTAGTTACAGCTTAGATTAAAAAAATAAGTTGGGAAGTAGAGGCACCCTCCGACATGTAATAGGCGACCCATGTAAACTCGCCTACGTAAACCTACGTAACCAATTCTTTAAGCCTACAGCTTTATTTCCGAGCTGCACATCTCGGTAGACTTGGTAGCACTGAGCTGCTGCTGTTGCATGCAGCCAATTCCATAAGCCAGTCAGCTGTTCTCCTGGATGCTCACATGTAGTTTCCATAACACCAGACTTATGCAAGGATCCATGGGACGTAACCCATACTTAAGTTGTGGAGCATCTGTCTGGAAATCTGATACAAAAATGGAAAAGGGTTGTAATGGTATGTCACAGAATACTCTCGACCTGAAATGTCACCCATTCTTTCTATTCAGAGATGTTGCCTGTCCCGCTGAGCTACTCCAGCATTTTGTGTCTATCTGACTGGTTGCATCATGATCTGGTATGGCAATTCCATCGCACAAGAATGCAAGTGGCTGCCTAGAGTGGTGAACTCATACCTGTCCATCCCAGGCACTACCTTCCCCACCTTTGAAAGCTTCTATATGAGACGCTGTCTCAAGAAGGCGGCATCTTTCATCAAGGATCCTCGCCATTTGTGCCAAACCCATTTCTCGCTGCCACCATCATCATGCAGGAGGTACAGAAGCCTGAAGTTGTGCACCATCAGGTTCAGGAATAGATGCTTCCACATTCTCCCTGTAACCGTGTGGGTTTCCCTCAGGTGCTCCAGTTTCCTCCCACATCTCAAAGACATGTAGGCTGATAGGTTCAATGGCCTCTGTAAATTGTTCCAAATGTGTAGGAAATGGATAGAACGTGGGATAACATGTAACTACTGTGAACCGGTGATCAATGGTTTGCATGAAATCGGTGGGCCGAAGGAACGGCTTCCAAGCTATATCTCTACACTAAACTAATCTTTGGCTTTGCTTAACTCACCAATTCTACGCATTTCTGGAACTCCCATTTCCTTTCCTACTAATTCACTATTTCTGGAAGGGTTTTAATAGGTTTAGAAATTAGCCGCAGTTGGAAAAATATCTTGGCAAAAGGATGCCTTTACAATGGCCATAACAATGCTTTCCAGAGCATAGTAAATAACTTGCATCATTTGTTTTGAGAAGGAGTTGATGTTAGAAAGTGCTATTTAATAGTGTTGATGCTTTGTGGTGCTGGAGGGTGTTTGCTAATTACATTCAACTACAAATCCTGCTGTAAATAGGTATCAGGCTTGTATTGATATTGTAATGTATTGGTACTGTGCTAGGGAGGAATAGCTGTGGGTTGCCCTGACTAATAATGAGACATTCATCCTTAGTTTTATTTTTAGGTTGTGTAAACACTGACAAAGGCCGTATTTATTTCTCATTCCTAATTACCTTGTGAAAGGGAAGGAGCACTCTGCGTACAGTGAAACAACTTGCATGTTCTCTACAGAGTATTTAAGATTAAGCAGCAGAGTCCTTAAAATGATGCACTCAGTGTAAAGGTTTGTCTGATTCCCATTCCTTTGAACCATTGTTTGACACTGAAGCACCTACGTCTATACCATGGCAGGTGCTCATAAAATGTGTTGAAAAAGATAGATTTAAAGAAGCATGGGAACAATTAGTCAAGTCCGAGGAGAAGAGCAAAATTCAGAGATCCTGTAGGTTACAGTTCACTTCTCCAATGTACAATAGTGAGCCAATTGAGCTTTTAATGCCAACATTGCAGTGTCAATGGCAATTCTTCCTGATGCCAGAACACAGGTAAATAGACATATTGAATGTGATTTTACAACATTCGTGACAGAGTTTAATTCGATAAGTTCACAATCTAGCATTCGAGTCACGTGAATTATAATGGGTGAAGCTTTCACATCAATATTACCTTCATGTTCAAATAGAAAGAGCACTTCACTTGTCAATCCATGGAAATTCATTTGCAAATTTAAATTTACTGAAATATAAATGGAACATTCAGAAAATAGACATTACAAACACGAGGTTTGTTCTGTTCTGGGAAATGTTAGAAAGGAAGGAAGAAAAAACCAAGCACGATTTAAAAAGTTCAAGTATTTATTTAGCACCTGCCCCTCATCCAGCACAAGCATTAGTTTTGAATTGTTCTCACCTGTTTCATAGATAAATGAAATAATAGGTTTGTACTTAAAGACCTGACATGCTGTAAGTAAACAAATGGCAGATAATGTGTTTTTGATGCCGTCTTTGAGGTGCGAATGTTGGCTGAAAGGACAAGGGAAATCATTGCGCTTCTTCCGATAGTATATGAGATCTTTTACACAAACAGGTAATAGGCTTGTTCAGTTTAGTGCCTCATCTTAAAGGTTTTGCTAAGGCACGTTGTATCACCATGGAAACTAACGGTTAGTAAATCACATTTATGGGGTTGTCATATCCTCACTTGCACCCAATGCAAACACTTTGCCAAACCCAGCGCATGAAATTCATCAGAATCATCCCAGACTTCTTTGTATATGAAAATCCTATAGCTTTCAACAAGCTTGGAAAGGGGAGAATGAAACTTGCTTTGGTTGCATTGCATTCTGGAAATGACCACAGGCTAGGATTTCAACTTTTCTGACAAGACTGTGGACTTGTTTTAAAAGATACTTAATAAAATCTCAACTGAAATTGTGCCCTCAGAAAATCCTACCGGAGCATACTTCTGATGCTGTCAGAATGAAGACTTTTTTTAGAACTTTCTGAATCCACTTTTGAGCTCTGCATTCACATATCCAAAAATATACTCATGTGTTTCATTTCCTTTCATTCATCAAGGCGAAGCTTATGGAAATGTTATTGATCCAAATTATTTTCACTACTTGCTATCTTCATGGGTCAGTTCAAAATGACATCATCCAAAAACACTTAGCTCCTCACAAAATGACATACACAGTCATAATCTCAGCATGCTGGCACAGTTACCAAATGATAAAATAAGTTCTCGAGTGTTCGCTATTGATAACATCTAATTACTTATTAATTGGTTCCAAAACCAGTCACGCCATATGTAGCTTTATGACATTGGCCCTCCCATGGCTCTATCTGCAAACAGTCTGCATTATTCAATGCATTTTGCTGTTAATTAGTTTATTGACTAGTATTTTAGCTTTAATGAGGACTTCAGTGGATTATGTGCTACAGTGACAGAGGTTTGTTATTTTAACATTCAGCGTCAAGATAAGGGAATTTATTCACTGTTCTCCAATCAATCGATACCTTTGCAAAACGCTCTTCATTTGTTTCAACTTTAATCTGAAAATTGCCACAATTAGTTGCAAAACTAATTGACTATTTTAACTGACTAATTGACTATTTAACTCTCCCATGAAATAATTTGGCAAGGCAACACATCCCGACCAATGTAGTACTACTAACATAAATTTAACAATCAAAAGCAGATATCCTTAAACTCAGCTAATCCAAACCATCATCAATTTCATGTAAATGAGCTGCTGTAAGGTAACATGGTCATTTCTAATGGACTAAATTTTAATAAATTCATTGGACAGCCTAGTAATACTTTATTGTCACATATACCTAGATACTGTTGAGTCACTCCAGCATTTTGTGTCTATCTTAGATATTGTGAAATGCTTTGAATTGCATGCACTCCAGTAAAATCATATCAATCATATGCACAATCATACATCAATAAAAGTGTGTAATGATTGTAGTGTAAAAAAATAGTAGATTTCTTCTGAGGCAGTACACAAAGAGTCACCACGTTTCCAGAACCATTTTGTCAGTTTCAAAAACATTGTGTCTTACCTTAGTTTTTAATGTCTTCTTTCATATATAAATTCTACCATGTTAATGTAAATCATTCCCAGCTTATTGGTGGCACAGTTGAATAGCAGTAAAGCCACTGCCTCACAGCGCCAGAGACCTGGTTTTAATCCTGACCATCGGCACTATCAGTATGAAGCTGACACGTTCTCTCTGTGACCGTATGGGTTTTCTCCCGATACTGTGATTTTCTCCCACATCCCAGAGATGTGCAGGTTGGTCAATTGGCCATTGCAAATTGAGTGAAGGTGAGTGGTCAAAAATGGAGAATTGGTGAAAATGTGGGTTAACTACTACTAATTCTTCTTCTTCTTCTCCTTCTTCTTCTTCTTCTCCTCTCTTCTTCTCCCTCTCCCTCCTCCCCCTCCCCCTCCTCCTCAGCAGCCATGTTATTGTCTCTGCGTCGATGTCTGCCAGGCCCTGAGCTCTATTTGGTGGGTGGTAGAGCGGGCACTCATATGACATGGTTGGCTCTCTGTTGTTCTGCTCCGCATTCACAGGCTGGGCTCTGGCGTAGCCCCCATCTCCACATGCTGGCATGTCCAACATGTCCTCTGGGGAGATCAAACCCTGGACAGCTATTAACTATTGAAGAGATGTAACTGTGTAATGGAGATGAGGTTGACTTCTACTCCTGTGACCACTTGGTGGCTATCCAGTGTGCTTTTGTCTCAGTTGCCTGGATGGATGCTAGGAGTTGTTTTCCATGTGGAGCAAAGGGGTGATGGGACTTCAGTCAGGGTGGCCTCTGCTCTATGCTGATAGAGGAGGTTATCTGGGTGCATGGCACGACGAGATAGTGCCAGAGTTGCTGCTTGCCTTCGGATCTCTGCAGGCGGAATGCCTGCAAGTATTGGGAGCTGCTCGACTGGAGTAGGTTGAAGGCACCCAGTGATGGTTCGCAAGTGATAGTTAACGTAATTGGGTATTTGATGGTCATTGTGGACTTGGTGGCCATATGATTAAATTACCCTATGACGCAATAAATTTGCAATAGCTTCAGGAAGTGATAAACATTAGCAGTAGATCAGCTCAATGTAACAATTTTCTTTCCCTTTCGTAGCTTAGCTTAGGCAGCATAAAGTAACAATTAGTCACTAATTTTCTCCTGGTCAGCCGAGTAACAGGCCCATTTGCGGAATTTCTCTTTAGTTTAGATATAGGTTCTGCAGCAGAGGTTTTCACCCCGAGTCAACTTCTGCTGTGACAATGACAGCCATTGGTGCTGGCAGCACAGCCACACTTTCATTATCGATAGTCTGGTGGGGAAATTGGATGTATAACCAAAAATGTCTATCATCACTTGCCAACAGAAGAACCACTCATCAGCCACAACCAAACCTCATTCCCTGTACTTATGTGAAGTCTAAACTACTATTATCCCCACTCTCCTCCTCCCCCCCCAAATGTTTATCTTTCTCCCTCTCGCTTTCTCTCTGCATCTCGTTCCCTCATCTTAAAACCTCCCTTACCATCTGATTGGGCATCTCATCATGGTGTCCAGTGTTATTTTTTGTTGAAGTTCCTACAAGGAATTATTTTGATGTTAATTGGATTATAAATTTGTCGTTACAGTTTTTCCAAGTGGGCCAATCTAATTGCAATGCAATTGAGTCAAGTCAAGACAAGTCACTTTTACTTCTATAGCACATTTAAAAAACAACTCTCGTTGGCCAAAATGCTTTACATTGGTGGAGGTACTAACGTTATACACCATTGGTTCATAGATTACGTACATACATAAGTACAAACATATAGCCCTCACTCAGAGGACGTCAAGAGAGGCTTGAGAGTAAAGATGAGTTTTAAGTCTCGACTTAAAGGAGTCGATGGAGAGGGCAGTTCTGATGGGAAGAGGTTGAGAACCCCGTCTGCCTTCCAGCTCCAAGTATAGTGAAAATAAAAATAAATCCAATTATCCCACACTGTCTATGAGGCACCTTGCTTTCAGAGAGTAAGGTTTGAAGATTCAATAATAATGCTGAGCCAGAGATTACTTTGTTTCTTTGCTACTGAATGTTTCTCTCACTGGAGGAGTCTCCTTTGATACCAAGACTGCACCTCGATGACAGTGTATTCACAATGTATTGAGCCATGCTGCAGTTAAGGGAAAGAACGAATTTTCTGTAAATCCATTGAAATATAGCTCTGCATGGTACATCTGATCAAAGATATATCACACTACTAACTACCCCCAAAATATCATTTTAACATCCTGTTGCGTTAAATTTTATTACTTGCAGTACGTTGCTGCCTGACATCTGTTGTTCCCCAGTATAAGAAATCTTTCAAGGTTAACTGAGTTTTCATAAATGCATTAAATATTTATCACATAGGAAAGAACTTGCCCGGTGAAGGAATTTGTTTATGATTGTCAGCACTGAATGTGTAGAAGGCTATTGGCTACCTGTTATAATCACCTCCCGACATTATGTTTCTTTGAAATCTGAGTCTGTCTCAATGAGTTTTATCTAAGCACGTTTTGCACTGTGATACCTTTGATGATATTTTCCATTAATTTTTTGGTGATTGGGAGGAAGCTGATAGGTTAATAATTATTCAAATAAATATTTTCACAATGGAGATGAGAAGACATTTCTTTAGCCAATGGGTGGTGAATCTGTGGCTTACTCCTGCACCTATTGTCTATTGTCTATTGTCTATTATCCCCAGAGATGCTGCCTGTCCCGTTGAGTTACTCCAGATTTTTGTCTGTGGTGTGAATCAGCATCTGGAATTCCTTCCTACACATTTGGAAAGAGAGGAAACAGGTGAGTTGCAGAGGACAGGGATAGAACAAGGAGAATATCTCTGAAAGAGTGAAATGTGTTCAGTACAGCAGTTATGATCAGATTATGTGTCGAGATCTGTGTAACTGCTAATGGTGCAGTTGTAGATCATGCCCAGTACTCCAGGCCCTACAGAAACTGAAACTGAAACAAATTGATGACATGCAGAAATGGCCAGTTCTGGTACAGGCATAAAATAAGAGCATATTAAGAAGCTCTTGGTATCAAAGGAGACTCCTCCAGTGAGAGAAAATGTAATATTGGATTTGAAAGTTGTTGGGTCCCAGATCAGAAATGTAAACTGTTTCTTTTTGCACAGATGCTGCCTGTCATCCTGTACCTTTCCAACATTCCTGTTTTTATTTCCAATTTTCAACATCGACAACCTTTTGATTTTACATTTACAATTTTGGCTATTACTGAGTGCAACTAGAAAATGAGTGCTTTATTAAGATAAGAAAATGGCATAATAACATTTTCATTTGCATTGGTTTCATGTTAATATTAAATTCATGCATGATTTATATTTATTCTATTAACATAGGAGCTAGCGCATCAATTTTGGAAAGCAAGGTGCAATACATGCCCTAGTTTACTTCAATGGTGCGGAAGAGGAGATGGTTGAGTGCTTTAATTTCCAAGGCACAACTAATGCAGCAATTTGTTCTGGTCCTACCACATTGAAGCTACACCCAAGAAAGCATACCATCACTTCAACTCCCTCAGAAGACAAAGGGAATTTGGCATGTCTCAAATTACTCTTACTCATTTAAAAAAAGGTACACCATAGAAATCAGAATGTATCACAGCTTGGTTTGGCAACTTCTACATGCATGACAGCAAGACATTGCAGACTTGTAGATGCAGCCCAATAGATTATGCAGACCAGCATCCCCACACCCATCCACTGACCAACTCTATATATACGTCACGTTGCGTCGGCAAAGTAGACACAAACTTCTCTAGATGTCAGCAGATCTATATCGGTGAGACCAAGCGGAGGTTGGGCGATCGTTTCGCCGAACACCTCCGCTCGGTCTGCAATAACCAAGCTGACCTCCCGGTGGCTCAGCACTTCAACTCCCCCTCCCACTCCGCCTCCGACCTCTCTGTCCTGGGTCTCCTCCATGGCCACAGCGAGCAGCACCGGAAATTGGAGGAACAGCACCTCATATTCCGTTTGGGGAGTCTACACCCCCGGGGCATGAACATCGAATTCTCCCAATTCTGTTAGTCCTTGCTGTCTCCTCCCCTTCCTCAGCTCCCCTACTATCTCCTCCCACCCTCCAGCCTTCTGGCTACTCCTCCTTTTCCCTTTCTTGTCCCGACCCACCCCCACCCCCGATCAGTCTGAAGAAGGGTTTCGGCCCGAAACGTTGCCTATTTCCTTCGCTCCATAGATGCTGCTGCACCCGCTGAGTTTCTCCAGCTTTTCTGTATAACCTTAGACACAAACCCCTGTCACTCTTCTTTCTCCCCTCTCCCATTGGGTAGAAGCTACAAAACCTTGAAAGTGCCTACCATCACATTCATTTATTCCCCGTCATTATCAGACTCAGACTAATGAACCTCTTATAGGTTAAGGATATAATCCTGATGCCCCCAATCTACTTTGTTGCAGCCCTTGCTTTTGCCTACACTTTCTTTGAAGGTGTAGCATTATATTCTGCCATGTTTGTTTGTATTTGCCTATGGATGGTTTAGCTGGGTTGCACACGAAAAAAAAGCTTTTCACTGTAAATCGGGTACACATGCCAATAATAAACCAATATCTCTTTCAACCTTCCTTTTAGAAACACATTAAAATGTTCTAGCTCTTGTTAAAGATCTTACAATAGAATCAAGTGTATTTTATTGTCATAGATAGCGACAATGGAACAATTAAATTCTTACTTGCAGCAGTAGAACCAGTCTGTAAACACAATACACAAAGTTAATATATAATAAACAAAAAAAACAATAAATTAATAACCCCAATACCAGTGCAAAAAAGCCCAAAATCACTAGTTCATAGTTAATCTTAGTATTATGTAGTATTCAAACAATCACAGTTTGCAGACTCTTCCCGATGGCAGAAATGAAATGAGAACGTGGCCAGTGTGATGTGGGTCTTTGATGATGTTGGCCGCCTTTTTGAGGCAGTGCCCATTTTAGATCCCTTCAGTGGTGGGGAGGTCAGTGCCCTTGATGGACTAGGAAACGTTCACCACTTTTTGTAATCTGCTTCATTCCTGGGCGTTCAAGTTGCCGAAAGAGGTCATGAAACACTCAGTCAATATATTTTCTACTGTATATCTGTAGAAATTTAAGAGAGTAATCATTGACATACAGAATTTCCGCTATCTGCATAGGAGGTACAGGCGTAAACAGGCTTCCTTAATGATTGCATCAGTGTGCTGGGTCTAGTTCAGATCTTCAGAGATATGCAAGCTCAGATACTTGGAAATTGTTGACTCTCTCCACCGCCAACCCGTCGATAGAAATAGGTTTGTGGCTCCTCAGCTTTCTCCTTTTAAAGTCAACCAACAGTTCCTTGATCTTGCTAATGTTAAAAGTAGGTTTGTAGTTCTGGCACCATTCAATTGGATTTTCAATCTCCCTCCTGTTCTCTGACAACATTACCTGGTAATTATCTGACAGTGATGGAATCATTGGTGAATTTAAAGATGGTTTTGGAACTCTGTATGGCTACACAGTCATGAGCACTCCTGTACTACGGTGCTGATAGTTATCGAGGATGAACAGTTGTGAATTCATACTGATTGTGGTCTGTCGATGAGGAAGTTGAGAATCCAGATACATACGGATGGGCGGAGACCCAGTTCCTTGAGCTTGGTAACAAATTTGGAGAGGATGCACACCAAGCTGTAGTTTATGTACAACAGTAGTTTTTGTATGTGTTCTTATTGATTAAGCGGTCCAGTGGAGAGCCACTGATCACATCCTCTGTTGATCTATTGTGGTGGTTGTCAAATTGTAATGGGTCCAGGTCCTTGCTCAAGTAGGAATTGATATGCACCATAACCAACCTTTCAAAGCACTTCATCACCCTGGACGTTAGTGCCACTATTTGATGGTCGTTGAGGCATGTCCCCTTATGGTCCTGTTCCACTTACGTTACTTTTTCGGTGACTACCGGCACTCGTCATAGGTCGTTGCAGGTCGGCAAAAATATTCAACGTTGAAAATTCAGTGGAGAACAGAAAGACGCTACGACTCTTTGGGCGACTGAAGAGACTACTCACGACCATACAGGCACCACCCTGGCAACATGTCGTGAGGTGAAGCTTGTATGGTCGTGAGTAGTCACCCAAAGAGTCGTACCTTGTTCTGGTCGCCGCTGGATTTTCAACATGTTGAAAATATTCGGCGACCTGTAACGACGTATGACAGTTGCCGGTAGTCGACGATAAAGTCGCGTAAGTGGGACAGGCCCAATACTCTCTTGGGCAGTGGTATAATCAATGCCCTTTTAAAGCAGGTGGGAAACTCAGACTTTATTGGGAGTGAAAATGTCCACAAAATTGGAGCCAGTGGTCCGTGCACATTTGTGTCCAGGAACAGCATCGGGGCCAGACGGTTTCTGAGGGTTTATACTGAAGGATTTTCCGACGTTGGCCTCGGTGACTGAGATTACAAAGTCATCGGGAGCTATGAGAAGGTACATCGGTGTTTTTCCTGTAGATGCGAACTTAGAACGCTTTGAGCTCGTCCGGGAGTGAACAAATAAACTTGACTTGACGAAGTCTCGCTGTCACAACAAAGCACTCAGTAGCTCTTGGTTCTCTTTAGAGATATAAACTTTCATCTGTGTTGTTCACCTGTGGAGAAAGGAGGATGAGAGCCTGGTAGTTCAATATTTCCAACGTCTTTCACATACTAGTGCATCATAGCAGATTTTTGCTTAAACATTATTTGACTTTTTTTGGTTCCTATATCAATGCCCAACAAAAACCCAGCAATCCTCAGCAGAAAATTTCAATAAGTCTTCAAACATTTGGGGAAATTAATTTTACATTTTTGTTTCATTTTGTGTAATCTCACTGTTTAGATACGATAGGATACGATAGATCTTTATTGACCTCAGGAGGGAAATTGGTCTGCCAACAGTCATAAAACACAACAAGATACATGAAACATGAAATTAAAGTGACGAGTGAAAATGCCAGGATTAGAGATGTGCAAAGATGGTACATGGCTAAATGGCTTTGATGTAATATGTAGGTATTGCTTCTCAGTAGAGTTTTCCATTGGTACAGAGGAGCTATTACAAATAACATATGCATGTCAGAAAATTAAAAAAAAAAGACTGTCACACACATCGACTGCCCGTGGATGATATGAGCAGGGATAAGTAATGAGGTAACCTACAAAAATAAGCATTAATAAAATATAGCGTTGCTCTGTTATCAATCAAATATTGAAGTCTCTATGTTAATCGGGACCTTTCGTGGTGACATTGGATCAGAGTGACTCCGAATTTCCGTAGATGAGTGAATACATTCCATCCTGGTTCTTAGTGGCAAAAAATGTCAGCAATCAGTCAGAGAAAATGTCATCCAATAAATCCCTGGGGTGTAAACAAATAGGCAAAGTCCAGTCTGTTTTACATTTTCTTAAGATAAAGAATGCCAAGACTGTCAATTAATGAGCCATTGTGCTTGACAAGAACAATTGTGTGACTCCAAAATGTGAAGGTCACATTCACCCTGCAATATCCAAAGTGATGCTGTGATTAGTTATTTTAAATGGACTGTCATCTCATCGTTATGAAGATGAATAACTTTTGTTATTAGTTAATAATCATCGTGTTATTTACGAAAACAAATACTTGCAGCCACTTTTTGATTTTGAAAATGTTAATATTATGAATCAAAGTTTTAGGTCTAAATTACAGCCATTTTCTCCAGACTTGGTAAATTTGCTGTGACAGGTGCCTATTTTTCCTTATCTAGTTATTCCCTCATGCATTCACAATGTACCTTGAACAAACAAAATTAGGCATCTCTCTCCAGGCAGATTGTTGTTTGATCAAATGTATTTTTCATTAAGGCAAATTTTGTTTGCAAGACATCCTGGCGAGAGTTAATGAAGCTGTAAGTTACCTGTGTGGATGCATTTGGATTGGCGCCTAATTATTTGGAGCATTGCCACTTTCAGAACTGTCCCAATCTTATATCAACAGCAGATGGAGTCACTCCTGACTGACTTAATTTATGGAACCATTCTAAGCAGTGTCCCAGAACTTAGAATATGCTGTGCAAAGGAGTGAATCTATTTTATAGCTCAATTTTAGAATGTGATTGCATTTTAAATTAAAAATGTTTCCCTCCTCTGCAAGAACAATGTGCAAGAATATAGTGGTTTTAATTTAGCAAAGTGTCTCATGCCATGTTTCAGGGGAGTTATCAAGCACAATTTGACATGAAGACAACTGAAAGAGATATTAATGCAGATGAACAAAGGCCTGGTCAAAGAGGTAAGCTTTAAGCAGTTTCTTATCACAATAATTTCTATATTGAAGATTTTATAAGCCACTGTAGTGCAGGAATTACATGCGACTGAGATTTTGGCAGCGAATGTTCTGGATGAGTTTGTTTATGGAGATTGGGATGGGGTCCAGTAGAGAGGGAGTTGAGAGTGAGGGAGGACAGCCAGAAGTAATTTTGAGTAGTCAAATTTAAATGGGCAAAGGCAGCGATGAAGGGTTCAGTACAGATAAACTGAGGTTTATGTGGAGAGAATATTTTTTTATTACTTCTCTGGGAAGAGCATAGGATGGTTTATTTAGTTTGTATTGGGCAAGCTTAGTATGTGCTTTTAGAAAACATAGAAAACATAGAAAATAATCTGCCCCCTTGTTTTTGCCACCAAAGTGGATAACCACACATTTATCTCTTAATGGCCTCCCCATTATTTATCTATATTATACTGCATCTGCCACGCATCTGCCCATTCACTCCACCTGTCCAGGTCACCCTGCAACCACCTAACATCCTCTTCATAGTTCACACTGCCACCCAGATTTGTGTCATCCATAAACTTGCTAGTGTTGCTCCTAATTCTCTGTTCCAAATCATTAATATATATGGTAAACAGTTGCGGCCCCAACACCGAGCCTTGTGGTACTCCACACACCACTGCCAGCCATTCTGAAAAGGACCCGTTCACTCCTACCTTTTGCTTCCTGTCTGTCAACCAATTTCCTATCCACGTCAACACCCTATCCCCAATACCAATGTGCTCTAATTTTAGTCACCAGTCGCCCCTGCGGGACCTTATCAAAGGCTTTTCATTTGAACACAAGCATGGATTTTCTCAGTTAAAAAATCTTGCCACCATAACATCCCGATGGACTTTCGCTGATCAACCTCAGGAAATACCCAGCATACAAGTTTGTTTTAGAATGTTGCTTCGTCAATGTCTCACAATATCGACCATTTCTTCTTGTATTAACCACTTTGGAGCTTATTTCTGTGAGGAGTTTGCATATTGTCCTTTTGAACACGTGAGGTTCCTCTGGGTGGTCCAGTTTCCTTCAATTCCCCCAAAACGTGTTGGTTTGTAAGTTAATAAGGAGTTTGTAAGGAGTGGATGAGAAAGTGAGATAACATAGAACTAGTGTGAATGGGTGATCAATGGTCAGCATGGACAAGTTGGACTGAAGGGCCTGTTTCCATGCTCTAACTCGAAACTGAACTAAGTTAAACTAAACTGCCTTTATAATCAAAGGTAATCGGATTCACACCCAAGGACTACATGGGGCCAACATTGTTGAAGTTTTACTGAAAGGCAGAAAGTACTAAACTAGTAACTACGAAACAGTTGACCTCTTCCAGAAATAATTTGCTCTGAAGAACTACATGGGAAAGACAGCAGAACTATTTGTTAAGGACAGTAATGGGTGAGTTATTTAATCAAGTTATCTCAACGGATCAGAAACAATTCTGTTGTCAAAAGATACCAAATAATCTAAAGAAATGGAACATTTATCTTTTCAATCTTTCCAGATTGCCAGAGAGCAGAGAGTAATATATCAGATCATCCATTTAAAGACCCAACAGACTGCAGATGCTGGTGTTTTGAGAAAAACACAGTGCTGGAGGAATTCAGAATTCGGAATGATGTTTTGTGTTTGGATCCTATAGATTATCAGACTATTATTAATTTAGAGTCATGGTCTTATAGCAGAGAAGCAGTCCCTTCAGCCCAATGTGCCCATGCTGATCACGATGCCCCATCCGCACTAGTCCCACCAACCCAAACATGGCCCTTTTCAGATGGATTTAATTTTATTAATTTATTGTGACACAGCAAAGTCCTGGGTGGAGGTTCAAAGCATTGATCTATTTGATCCTGAACAGTGACTTCCATTGATGTTTACAGAGCAATGACATTTGTTATGTATTTGGCAGTGCAGCCTAGAATGTAAAACACTTGTCTCTTGTCATCCGGTGGCATGGTGGTGCAGTGGGAGAGTTGCTGCCTTAAAGTGCCAGACACCCGAGTTTGATCCTTATCACGGGTGCTGTCTGCACGGTGTTTGTACCTTTTTCCCGTGACCTGCGTGGGTTTTTTCCAGGAGCTCCGGTTTTCTTCCATGCTCCAAAGACGTACAGTTTATAGATTAATCGGCTTGGTAAATTGTCTCTAATGCGTGTAAGATAGTGTAAGTGTGGGGGGATCACTGGTCAGTGTGTACTCAGTGGGCCAAATGGCCTGTTTCCGCGCTGTATTTTGAAACTAAAACTAAATCATCCACCCAATAATAATGATGAAAGATATCCCAATTCAAACTCACATATGAAGAAGTTTGCTTCATTCTCCTGGGGAAGCTTTGCACCTATCTTCATGGAATGACTCAGCTGAGTTTATGCCAAATATCCTCAGACCCGATCCACTGGCATACAGGTAAATACTGCCGTATGGAGTGTATGAAGAGCTTGAAAACTGAAGTTGCTCACTCAATGCCTAGTTATCAGTTATGGCTCCTTGTACAGTGACAAGGGATTCAGTTGCATTTGACTGATCCCAAATCCCTGGTACATGAAGGGGAAAGTAAGAAGAGAAAGTGGTTTGTTTACTACCCCCCAGGAAGTAGACAAATCAATCTGTATTCACAGGTGTTCAGCCTTTTATCAAACAGTTTGGATGCTGTGTAACTTTTGCCTGGCAGCATCAATATTCAACAAAGATTTTGTTACAGATTTGACGAATCAAAACATGTAAAACATGTGAGGTAGGAGCAGGAACAGGCCCTCAAACACTTTGAGCCTGCTCCACCCCTCATTGCTTTATCTTAGCACCATTTTCCAGTGCTATCCTTATTCCACCCCCCCCCCCCCCCCCCCCCCCCCCCCCCCCCTCCCCCCCCACCCCCCCCCCCCCCCCCCCCCCCCGATTATTTCAACTTCCAGAAATCTCTGTTTAGGAAAATTATAATGACTGTGTCCGCACAGTCCTCTGAGGCAGAGAATTACCAAGGTTTAACATACTTTGAATGACGTAATTACTCTTCATCTTGGTTCTAATTGGCCTTGCCTTATTTTGAAGCTGTGCATCTAATCTGAGACTTCATATACAGGAAAAAAAGAGACCTCTAGCCCTTTTAGAATTGTGTAAGACTTGAGGACTCTAGACACTCCATTTGCACAAGGTCTGGGTTTGGCATCAAAACTAAGTGTAGAGTCATAGAGTTAAGCAGCATGTAAACAGGCACTGGCCCAACTTGTCCATGCCAACTACAGGCTAGTTCCTAAGCTGATCCCATTTGCTTGCATTTAGTCCATAATCCCTCTAAACCTTTCCTATCCATGAACCTGTCGCTACTCGCTCCTCTGGTAGCCCATTCAATCTATTAACCACCCTCGTTGTGAAACACTTGCCCCTCAGGTTCCCTTTAAATCTTACCCCTCTCACCTTAAACCTATGGCCTTTAGTTTTAAACCTTTTTACCCTGGAAAAAAAATGGTGGCCATTCACCTTATCTAGTTTACTCCTGGTTTGATAAACTTCTATAAGGTCACCCCTCAGCCTTTTACACGGCAAGGAAAAATATCCTCATCCTATATAGTCTCTCCTTATAACTCTTCCAGTCCTGGTAACACCCTTATGAATCTTATCTGCACCCTTTCCATGACATCCTTTCTATAGCTAAGTGACTAGAACTGGACACGGTACTCCAAGCAGTCTCACCTACATCTTGTACAGCAGTAACATAAACAGACCGTATTGAAACAAATTCAATCATCATTTGGTTGAAAATTAATTGGTATCGGTATTGGTTTATTATTTACTGGTTTATTATTGTCACATGTGCCAAGATGCAGTAAAAAGCTATGCTTGCATGCCATCGTCAAATGTTACAATACATGCACAAATTCAAGCAAGCAAGCCATGTACAAATACCAGAGGTAGTGTAAGGAGAAATGTAGCAGAGTGTAGAATATCGTGTTACAGTGCACAACAGTTTTTCTTCCGTGCCCGGTGTCTACACTAGTCTGAAGAAGGGTCTCGACCCGAAACTTCACCCATTCCTTCTCTCCAGCGATGCTGCTTTTCCCGCTGAGTTACTCCAGCATTTTATGTGTCTACAGTGTTACAACTACAGAGAAAGTGCATGTTAAACAAAATGTGCACAGGGTTATGAAGTAGATTGGGTAATTGGGATGACATTCTTAGTTTATGGGAGGGTACTTGGTAGTCTGATAGCAGGCGAGAAGAAGCTTTTCCTGAATCTGCTGGAAGATGCTTTCCAGCTTTTGTACTGGCAGAGCACATCACAAGTTGCTAATTCCCATACACGGTGCAGCCAATAAGCCAAACTGCAACAGTGTGTATACATATTATGGATGAACTGACTCAATGCACTTAGATGACCCTGATGCTATCAACCTGCTGTCAGACCTCAGCATGTATTTAGAAGCTGCATCTTTATATGGAACAGGTGGATGTCTGATGTCTAGATTTCTAGAAGGTATTCGATATGATGCCGCATCAAATGTTATTATGGTAAATAAAAGTTCATGGAGCATGAGGTGATGTATCAGGACAGATGGCAATTAGCAGGCTAACATGGAACAAAAAGCAATAATGAATAAGTCTTCTTTTGGTTGCACTGTGCCACAGTGATTAGCGCCGGGGCATAAGATTTTCACAAATGATGTTGATGGCACCAAAGACACTACTGCTAAACTTGCTGGACAGAAAGATTGATAGGAAAGTAAGTTGTTAAGAGAATATAAGGGAAAGACTTGAATTGAAATTGACATCCTCAGAGGATGGTGGAAGCAGAGTCTGAACATCATAAGTCAAGGTAAAAAATAGATTCTTGTTAAACATTAGCAACTGAATGGTTAAGATGGATGGATAGAACGCAGGGCAGAGTTTGCAGTAAGATGTGCCATGATCTTATTTAATGGTGGAGCAGCTTTGATGCTGTCGAGTGGCCTCCTCCGCTTCAGAGTTGTGTGTCTGAATGCTTGTATATTGTTTGCCCTATCCATACAAAAGCAGGGTAGGCCGGCAGTTTGAAATGTTCATCCATTTGACAATTTGCTGACTAAAGCCCTTAAAAATAACACATTCATATTTATATTCATATTTATAGATAAGCACACAGTACACAGTATATCCTGGAGAATGTTTCTGTGAATAAACTCTCTGGCGTGATTTGTCTCAGTTTGGAATCCTCGCTGAAATTTTAATTACTTAACCACAATTTGTGTCCTATTTTACTGCAAATGCTTTAATTCCTTCTGGTGAATGAAACCCAGGTTAATTTAAGCTCACATGGTAGTATAGTGGTTATGTGGTTTTGTTGCTATGTGGGACCAGTATCCCAGAG
Organism: Leucoraja erinaceus; assembly: GCF_028641065.1. Lineage (NCBI taxonomy): Eukaryota > Metazoa > Chordata > Chondrichthyes > Rajiformes > Rajidae > Leucoraja > Leucoraja erinaceus. The sequence goes on along the minus strand of NC_073378.1, from coordinate 72,877,697 downwards.
TTTATTAATCTGATAATAAATTGAAAATCCATTCATGACAGCTTGGGGAATTTAAATTTGGTTACCCCAATAACATAAACCTAGAATAAAAGCATCAATCTGACAAAGAATTTGGCAGATTTCTGTTTAACAGTGGCGCAGCAGTAGAGTTGCTGCCATACAGTGCCAGAGACTCGGTTGGATCCTGACTATGGGTGTTGCCTGCACAAGGTTTGTATGTCCTCCATGTGACCGCATGGGGTTTTTCCGGGTGCTCCGGTTCACTCCAACATTCCAAAGATATGCAGGTTTGCCAGTTAATTGGCTTCTGTAAATTGTCCCTAGTGTGTAGCACAGAACTAGTGAATAGGTAATCGCTAATCAACACAGCTCAATGGGCCAATGGGCCTATTCGCTGTATCTCTAAACTGAACTAAACTAGACTAATGTCCATTAGAGAAGGAACTCTATTGTCTTGATATTGATGACTCCATAGTTTAGGCAGCTTCTGACCCTTAACGGCAGACCCAGCCGTTCAATTCAATGGCAGTGGAGTCTTAGGAAATGCCAATCATGTCCACATCCCGTGAATTAATTAAAAACAAATCACACCAAGTCCCTGAGTTCTTCACCAATTTAGGGTTGCATATAATGGGCCTGTCACACTTAGGGGATTTTTTAAGACTGCCAGCGACTGTCGAGTTTCTGGCAGTCGCCTGAAAAATCGGCAACTGGAACGGCGACTGTCAGAGTGGAACACACACACACACAAACACAAACACATCGCTTCCTTCACCAGCCTGTTATGCAGGTGGGGGGCAGGGCAAGTTGGGGGAGCGCTGACTGAGTGAAATTCACAAGGTAGGCGCTGTAATTAAGAAGGTAAAAAGCACAGTGTACGGTAAGTCCTTTAAAAGAGGGGGGCAGAAGAAGGGGGAGAGAGAGAGGAATGGGGAGAATGAGTGGAGATAACTTTTAAGAAGCTAGAGATACACGGCTGTGAATCTCGGCGGACATTAACATTGCCGGTCGGTTATCCTTGGTTCTGAAAACTACTGCTTACGTTTTTTTCCCCCAATGAGCCAATGAAATTCACCGGTCAGCACCGGCTACAACCTACAAGAACCTAAGAGAACCTTCGACCTTCTGGCAACCCACTAGAACCTCCTGGCGACCCACCTACTGCTCGAGAATTCTCGCTACCCTCCATCGCGGCTTCATTCTAGTCACCGCTAATTTTTCAGCATGTTGAAAAATGCGCGGCGACCATAATGAGGCCGCGACTAGTTCCCAGAATGCGGGAACTCCTCACGACCATGAAGGCGACTCCCCGGCAACCAACCGCGAACATGTGGCAACCATGTGGCGACTGCATAGTCTCCTGCAGTCGCCTAAAAAGTTGCCTAAGTGGGACAGGCCCATAAAGATCTGTTTAAGAATTTATCTGCAGCATCAAAGGGTGATCAAATGTGACAACATGATTTGCGGAAGATGGGGACATTTGATTCCAATGACAGTCGTATGTTCCTTTTCTATGGCATTTCTATTCTTATCCGTTACAATCAACGAGGCTTTCCTTAAAATTCATTGTGCAATGTAGGTTTCGTTGGCCTTCCATGAAAGCCCTTAAGAAGATGGTGGAGATCCATCTTCTCAAAACATTACTGTCCATGCAATGAAGATATTCCAACTATTAATATATGCTGGTTTTGATATAACTAAATGGTCATCTTTATCGGTGAGTATCAGCAACATTGCTGTTAGACCGGAGGAACATAAAAAAACAGTCAGGATTAGGGACTGTGGATAATTCTTTCATTGTCTTCTTCAGGCTAGCATTCCCACTCCAGAATTCTTAAATGACTGATTTTACAGTAGATTCCACACGCTGCTGTGATTCATGGCTGAAGATCATAAATCAGTGTTTCTGGATTACTAGTCCAGTAGCATAGCCAGCACTCTGGTGTGAGAATCGAAACTCCATGCTGTTGCAGGTTTTGAATGGCAAGACTTTTAATGAGATAGGAGGATGCTGAAGCTTCTGGTTGAACAGGGCAGCCCAACTGATCTGGAACTTCCTGCTAGTTGCTAATAGCCTTTAATTAATTTATTTGCAAAATCTGTCCCATTAAGTTTTCTTTAATCTAATCCATGAAACAATGACGTTGGGTGATGAAGGTTAGGACAATGTATTTCCCAGAGAAATCACATGGTTGCAAAATAAATGGAATATTTATTCTTGGAGGCAAACAATAGTGCTACACAGCACTAGCTTGGCACGGGCCAATAAAAGGCATGAATAGAGACAGAGCTTTACTGTTTTGTTCCCTGTATTTCAACTTGTGACACATGATCTTTTTTTGGCAAAGGAATCTCTTCAGTCTCTACTCCACCTGGATTTGCTGGTGGATAACCGTCAAGCTGTGCTTTAGTATACAATTCATTTTCCTCTTCCCATCATTCTGAATCTTAACAACACCTGCAACACGGAAACCAAGCTTGGCACAGGGTCTGGAGGTGACATACATCATCCTCAGTGTTGAGAACAGCTGCCCACTATAAGCCAGATGATGGCGCACCAAAAATGGATTGATGATAAAAAGAGTTTCCGTCTCATGTCATCCTTATTTTAACTATCTCTTACACGAGTTGTGATCTTGTGGATCTTAAGGTACTACTGAGAATTTCTAAAGAAAAACATACATAGCCAAATATTTAGGGTGCAACTATGCACTTGGAAATGTGTTGAAAGGGATATTGGATACATTATTTAAATTTTCAGGGTATAATGACAGAGGTTTTAAAATAAGGTCAGATATATTTTAGAGGTGAAAGGACAATACTGAGACGAAACACAGATTGCTAGAAATACCAAACAGGTCATGTACTATCTGTGGAGACACGAATACTGTTTCAGATCTATGAGCTACCATGAATTCTATAAAAGACTCACAGAAGGGTATGATTACCTTGACAATTCAAAGCTGGAAACCTCTCACTTGTTCCATAACAATGAACAATGTTTTATTTTATTTTATTTGTATTTTTTTTCTCTCCCTCTCCTCCCTCTCCCTCTCCCTCTCCTCTCTCCCTCTCCCTCTCCCTCTCCCTCTCTCCTCCCTCTCCCCCTCCCTCCCCTCTCCTCCCTCCCTCTCCCCCTCCCTCTCTCCCCTCTCCCTCCCTCTCCCTCTCTCCCTCTCCCTCTCCCTCTCTCATCTCCCTCTCCCTCTCCCTCCCCCTCCCCCCTCTCCCTCCCTCTCTCTCTCTCTCTCACTCTCTCTCTCCCCTCCCCTCTCTCTCTCTCTCTCCCCTCTCCCCCTCTCTCTCTCCCTCGCTCTCCCCTCTCCCACTCTCTCTCACCCCTCCTCTCTCTCTCTCTCTTTTTCTCTCTCTCCCCCCCCCCCCCCCTCTCTCACTCTCCCTCTCACTCTCTCACTCTCTCTGCATATTATTCACTAAAAGTTGCATCTTTACATCAATTGTTAAACTATTTTATCCCACCTTGTCTATTGGTATTGTCTTGGTTAGAATACTAAAGAAATAATATCAAATTGGCACAGTGTTTCATTTGTTTTAACAAAGCCACTGTGCCCTTTGTGTTAGTTGTATGGGATCAAATTCAATCAGTCAGTGTAACCTTTCTCTGTATAACCTGACTGATGGGTTCATTTGTTATCATAGGGAGTTATTTTGAGATAAATACTTGCCATACTCATTACTCATTCTGATCCTCATAATGTTTCTAAATTCAGTTTCCTGTTTAAATTAATTCTCTCTGTTCAAGCATAAACTTTGCTGTGATAATTCCTGTTTTCTTTACTGCTCAATGCATTAAATACCATGTCAGTACAACATACACCACTCATCTTCTGTTAGCATCCCACCCCATGTAGAGGCAGTGGTATTTTGTATAATGAGAAGTCAGTGCAGTGATACAGATTAAGTGGACTGGAGCACAAAGATTGCAAATTCTTAATCTGCATCCAACCACTTGCTGTTATTGGGAAACTAATTAGCAATTTTTCAGCATCTATAAATATGTTTTATATAGTCTGAATTAAAATGTTTCTCTGGTACGCTGGAGATTGTGGGGAGACCTGATAGGCAAATTTAAGATGATGAGAGGTATAGATAGAGTAGACCTTGTTCCCAAATGGAAAAAATCAAATACTAGAGATAAGAGGGGCAATGTTTAAAGGAGATGTATGGGCCATGGAGGGTAGAGAGTATCTGGAATGTGCAGCCAGGGATAGTGGTTGAGGCAGATACGATAGTGGCATTTAAGAGAGTTTTGGATAAGCACGTAAAAATGCAGGGTATGGAGGGATATGAATCATGTGCAGTTGGGATGGTCTTGGCATTATGGTTCATAACAGACATTGTGGGCCAAAGGGACTGTCCATGTGCTGTACTTTTCTATGTTCTATGAAAAATTGCATATAGACTTTAGAAAATGTTAAAGTAAAACGGTTATTTAAAATAGTTTCAGTTTGGGATGTAGTGTTTGCATCAAAGTATACAGTGCACAAATCTTTAAAGGAGGCAAGATAAGTTGATAAAGTTTATTAAGAAGAGCAGTGTTCTTAGTTTTATGAATTGCATCATAAGTATGAAAATAAATTAGGCATAATCTTTATCAGTTGCAGGTGAGATCGTCCTCACTTGATGCATTCTGCACACCACAGTTTTGGGAAGGTGCCAAGGTTTTAGTAGGAATGCAGAGGAGTTCATCAGCAAATTAAGGTACAGTGAACATGGAATTGTTCTGCTTAAAATAGAAAGCGAAAGATAGAATTAATCGAGGTGTTCCAACAAGATGTTGAAATTTAGTAGACCAAAAAATACAATATGTTTCTTTTCTGTCAAGAAGATCAGTCACCAAAAGACAAAGGGTTGTGATAATTGCCAAAAGAACTAGAGATAAATAATTTTTTGACATTGTTAAAAGTTAAGCATAGGAATATCCAATTTCAAATTGTGTTTTATTTTAATTCCTTTAATGGAAATGAATTCTATGATAAAGACCAATATTTATTGCCCATTTCCAATTCTGCTTGTGGAGCGAATGATGGCTATCTTCTGGTGAAGGTACTCCCACACTATCATTGGGTTGTAAGTTCCATTTTTAGACAGACAAAGAAGGATGCTGTATAATTTGGAACATCATGGACCGTGCCTGTTGCTTTATTCATTTTGTTGATAGTACTGTGGGTTTTGTAGGTGGTGTCAAAGAAAATTTGGCAAGTGGTAATAATGCATCTTGTAGAACTACATTCCATATTCCAGTATTTCGGAGATAGACATATGTTTAAGTGCAGAACGAGATTTGGTCTGGATAGTGTGGAGATTCTTGACTGTTTCTGGAACTGCACAACTTACAAGTAACCTGTTTCTTTGTATAAATTCAAGGTAACTACTCGTAATTTATACAATATGTTCATTATGAATCCATAGACAGTACTCTCACAGACGCTGTGTGCTGTCTTATGGATTGTCAAGAATCAAGAGGTTAGTTTAGTTTAGTTTTGAGATACAGCGTGGAAACAGGCCCTTCGGCATTAGTGCATTAACACTATCCTACACACACTCGGGACAATTTTATTTTTACATTTACCAAGCCAATTTACCTATATACCTGCATGTCTTGGAAGTGAGGGAGGAAACCGAAGATCTCGGAGAAAACCCATAGGGTCACGGGGAGAACATACAAACTCCATACGTACAGCGTCCATTGAGATCGAACCCAGGTCACTGGTGCTGCAAGCACTCTAAGACAGCAACTCTACCGCTGCACGTAAACATGCAGGGAATGGAGGGATATGAATCATGTGCAGTTGGGATGGTCTTGGCATTATGGTTCTTAACAGACATTGTGGGCCATAGGGACTGTCCATGTGCTGTACTTTTCTATGTTCTATGAAAAATTGCATATAGACTTTAGAAAATGTTAAAGTAAAACGGTTATTTAAAATAGTTTCAGTTTGGGATGTAGTGTTTGCATCAAAGTATACAGTGCACAAATCTTTAAAGGAGGCAAGATAAGTTGATAAAGTTTATTAAGAAGAGCAGTGTTCTTAGTTTTATGAATTGCATCATAAGTATGAAAATAAATTAGGCATAATCTTTATCAGTTGCAGGTGAGATCGTCCTCACTTGATGCATTCTGCACACCACAGTTTTGGGAAGGTGCCAAGGTTTTAGTAGGAATGCAGAGGAGTTCATCAGCAAATTAAGGTACAGTGAACATGGAATTGTTCTGCTTAAAATAGAAAGCGAAAGATAGAATTAATCGAGGTGTTCCAACAAGATGTTGAAATTTAGTAGACCAAAAAATACAATATGTTTCTTTTCTGTCAAGAAGATCAGTCACCAAAAGACAAAGGGTTGTGATAATTGCCAAAAGAACTAGAGATAAATAATTTTTTGACATTGTTAAAAGTTAAGCATAGGAATATCCAATTTCAAATTGTGTTTTATTTTAATTCCTTTAATGGAAATGAATTCTATGATAAAGACCAATATTTATTGCCCATTTCCAATTCTGCTTGTGGAGCGAATGATGGCTATCTTCTGGTGAAGGTACTCCCACACTATCATTGGGTTGTAAGTTCCATTTTTAGACAGACAAAGAAGGATGCTGTATAATTTGGAACATCATGGACCGTGCCTGTTGCTTTATTCATTTTGTTGATAGTACTGTGGGTTTTGTAGGTGTTGTCAAAGAAAATTTGGCAAGTGGTAATAATGCATCTTGTAGAACTACATTCCATATTCCAGTATTTCGGAGATAGACATATGTTTAAGTGCAGAACGAGATTTGGTCTGGATAGTGTGGAGATTCTTGACTGTTTCTGGAACTGCACAACTTACAAGTAACCTGTTTCTTTGTATAAATTCAAGGTAACTACTCGTAATTTATACAACATGTTAATTATGAATCCATAGACAGTACTCTCACAGACGCTGTGTGCTGTCTTATGGATTGTCAAGAATCAAGAGGCTAGTTTAGTTTAGTTTTGAGATACAGCGTGGAAACAGGCCCTTCGGCATTAGTGCATTAACACTATCCTACACACACTCGGGACAATTTTATTTTTACATTTACCAAGCCAATTTACCTATATACCTGCATGTCTTGGAAGTGAGGGAGGAAACCGAAGATCTCGGAGAAAACCCATAGGGTCACGGGGAGAACATACAAACTCCATACGTACAGCGTCCATTGAGATCGAACCCAGGTCACTGGTGCTGCAAGCACTCTGACAGCAACTCTACCGCTGTGCCACCGTGCCACCTATAAAAGAGTGTTTTATTGTCATATGTCTCTGATGATACTGGCTGCCTTTTTGAGGCAGTGACTCCGGTAAATCCCTTCGATAGTGGGGAGGTCAGAACCCGTGATGATCTGGGCAGGGTTCATGGTTTCTTCCAGTCTTCTTCGCTCCTGGGCATTTAAGTTGCCGAACCAGGCCAGTCAATATGTTCTCTATTCTACACCTGTAGACCTCTCTGACATACTGAATCTCTCCAATCTTCTCAGGAAGTAGAGGCGTTGATGGGCTTTCTTTATAATTGCATCAGTGTTCTGGGTCCAGGTAAGATCTTCAGAAATATGCACGCCCAGATATTTGAAGCTTTTGAATCTCTCTACCATTGTCCCATTGATATAGACAGGTTTGAGGGTCCTCATCCTTCCTCTTCCAAAGTCTACAATCAGTTCCTTGATCTTACTGACATTGAATGCCAGATTGTTGTCTTGGCACCATTTGGTCAGTCAATCAATCTCACTTCTTTACTCTGACCCATCACCATCTGTATTGTTAACCATTGGACGTTAAACTGACGATCTGTCTGCTCCCATAAGCAGATATAATAAACAACATGTGTTTTGATTCAAGGAGGGACTGGTGTGACCTGGGCAATATTTGTTCATTAATTCAACATTTTTAAACCACATTATCCCAACATTGTCACTAGTGTTGCAGATATGGAAAGACTTTGGAGAGCCAGGATTTGAATCACTCTCTGCAAAATGAAACAGATGGATGCATTTGTGTAGCCCCTGCCATGTTCCACTCAGACCATTCCAAAAAAGCCTTGTGTACAATCGAGCATTTTGAAAGAGGATTCTGGAATAATATAGCCAGTTTGTGCCCTGAAAGCTGCCTGAATCAGATGCGATAATGACCAAATGGTTTATTTGACTCATCTTCATAATATTGCCAGGAGATCTCTAACAGCAGGTAGGGCTGTACATCACATGCTAACATTTATATTTCTGATAGTGTAACACAATCTCGGTGCTCTACTTGCCTCAGGAAGGCCGCCAGCATCCACACACTCCTCACACCCTTGTAATGGACTGTTCGAACTACTTCCCTCCGGCAGACGTTACAAGGCCTTCTACGCCCGAACCTCCAGACTCAGGAACAGCTTCATTCCCAGAGCTATAGCAGCTCTGAACCGGCCCTGCTGAGTGCCCCCCACCCCCCCCTGGACTGTCTCCCTCGGATGGTCACGTCGCACAGACACATCTGCACTTTAGTCTGTTTGAACTGTTTTGTCTATTTTACTGTTGTAATGTTCTTTTCACAAACCATGTTCTCGGGGTATCTAAATCTAAATATTATTAGTTATGTAAGTTATGACATCGGACGGAAGCTGCATACCAAATCTTGTTGCGCTTATGTGCAATGACAATAAAAAATATTATTATTATTATTATTATTATTATTATTATTATTATTATTATTATTATTATTATTATTATTATTATTATTATCTTACATTTTTAGTGAATTGTGACCCCTGATATGTTAATGGTTGGGGGTCAATGAGGAAAATATTTATGAATTTCAAAGAGAGGTGCTTGTTTCTGTCTTTTGGAATCAGATTATTGCTTGGCACTTTTACAGCAAAATATCATTTTTCACATTTTCAGCTCATGCCTGAAGATTGTTTATATATGATTGGACCATCGCTTACATCAGTACAGCACTGCAAGGCTGCAGCTGATGTAATTGTACTGCAACATGAAGCTGAAGATGTTTCTTAGCCTCAAATGTAGCCTCACAAATTAATTCTGGCACAATCGTCATCAAAGTTATTCAACTAATTTGTCTGTTTCTTTGCTGGAAGTTCAAGGTAATTCCACTTACATCTGTGCCAGATGTGAATCTGTAGATGACAATCTTATTTCTGAATCAGAAAGTCTCAGTCCAAGGAATAAGGCACAGCACCTTGGCTGATACAGTCATGCTGCATTGAGGCAGTGCCTGGGATCTTTCGGATAAGATGATAAATTAAATCCCTGCATGCCCTCGCAAATGGACATAAAATATGAATTCAAGGAACAGCTGATAGTTCTTCCTGGTGACTTGGGCAATAGCAATTCTTCATTCAGTATCATTAGCCAGTCATCGCTGATTATAGGGATATGCTGTGCCCAAATTGGCTGCACATTCCCTTCCTTTCAATATCGTGACTACATTTGCAAAATACTTAATTGAAGGTCAAGTGCATTGAGCATCCTAAGATTGTGGAAGTTGTTCTGTAAATATATAGTCTAATTTGTATGCCCATTTTCATTGCTCATATTGTAATAAATACACTGTAATAATAAAACACAAAAGAAGGTAGTAATCCTAAAACCACTCCTTTGCTGGTATGTTAAGTGTGTGTTTTTAAATCTGGGATTGCCTTTGTTGTAAAAAAATCTGAAGGAAGGACTTAATGAACAAAAAGCAATTTCATGGATGAGATAAGTTGTATCTACAGGAACAGTTTTGCTTCATAGTCTATTAAATTCCATGGATTACTTGTAATCTATTACAATGTTTTATTTTGCCTGGTTGGAAATATCGTTCTAACGTTGTTTCAGAACTAAGATGAAATTTAGCTCACAAAGGGTTAACTCCATAATAGTATGAGTAATCTAGAATGTTGGTTGGGACTGTTCACCAGAATAGCACAATGATCAGGCATTAAATCCATTACCTGTCATTTGCTGCTCCAGTTTAGAAAGAATGAAGAATGTCCAAACCTATCCCGGAGAAAAACTGAAAGCGATGGCATGGCATTGTGTGCTGGAATGCCAGACTGCTTACTTTAGTTTAGTTTAGAGGTACAGCGTGGAAACAGGCCCTACGTCCCACCGAGTCCATGCTGACCAGCAATCCCCGTACACTAACACTATCCTACACACTAGGGACAATTTTACAATTTTCACCGAAGCCAATTAACCTCCAAAACTGTATGTCTTTGGAGAGTGCAAGGAAACCGGAGCACCCGGAGAAAACCCACGTGGTCACAGAGAGAATATACAAGCTCTGTACAGACAATACCCATAGTCAGGATTGAACCCACGTCTCTGGCGATGTAAGGCTGCAACTCTACCGGTGCCCCACTGTGCTGCCTCTTGTGCAACTGTGCGTTTTCTTTTCACTGTTGATAGAATGGAGCGGCTGGGCTTGTATGCTCTGGAATTTAGAAGGATGAGAGGGTTCTTAGTGAAACATATAAGATTATTAAGGGTTTGGACACACTGAAGTCAGGAGACATGTTCCCGATGTTGGGGGAGTCTGGGACCAGGGCCCACAGTTTAAGATTAAGGGGTTAAGGGCCTGTCCCACTTGGCGATTTTGCCAGCGTCATATCAGTGTCGCCAAAAGATTTTGAACATTTCAAAATCCAGCGGCGACAAAAAAAGTGGTTGCAACACTTGAAAAAACACCACGCGTCATACATCATCACGCCATCACGCCATCACGCCTCATCACCGCCGCGTCATACGTCATCACGCCATCACACCACGTCTGTCAATGATGCCGCTGTCACCGAATAAACTGGGACAGACATTTAGCCATTTAGCACAGAGATGAGGAAAAACCTTTTCACACAGAGTGTTGTGAGACTGCGGAATTCTCTGTCTCAGACGGTGGTGGAGGCCGATTCTCTGGATGCTTTCAAGAGAGAGTTAGATAGAGCTCTTAAAGGTAGCAGAGTCAGGGGATATGGGGAGAAGGCAGGAACGGGGTACTGATTGTCGATGATCAGCCATGATCACATTGAATGGTGGTGCTGGCTCGAAGGGCCGAATGGCCTACTCCTGCATCAATTGTCCATTGTCTATTGTTTCATGACTGCTTCCACTGGACCAGAATTTCAGTGGACATTGTCCTGATCTCCTGCTTTAGCTTTGTTGGATGATTGACAAGCCAAAACGCTAATTGGCATTTATGCTATTTCTCTGGGGATTCTGCTATTTCTTACTTAAACAGGGATTGGTTACTCTGCACAGATTGTCAGAGCTATTCTATTTATACATTGGATAGCATTACCTGATGCATCAATGGGAAACTGATAGAGAGCAGAAAATCAATATTATGAGTTGTGCATTATTCCATGGGAATTGATATGCGTTCACCTAGAACATTAAATTTTACAGAATGTTGGCTTGTACAGGCCGTGATCTTACCATAATTAAAACCTACTTAACTTTTGAGGCTGCATTAGGATTTCTCACATAATGCATGATAAAATGTACTTAGATAATATTGTATTAGGCATCTGCTTGCTTGTCAAGAAAGTATCTCCCAGTTGTGCAAAATAACATACCTGTGTCTTTTAGATAGAAAATAATGGCATTTTCGGAGTAGTTTGAAATATTGAAAATCTAACGTACAGTGTCCCTCGAGTACTCAGGCAGTAATGTCTTGAAATTCATTTCTACTGGAAAGTAGCTTTTTGACAAGCGCGTGGATGACAGATGTGTAAATATCTGCCAATGTTATATGAGCACATCATGCTTTCTGGGTGTGAAATCCTTTTTCCTCCTCACAAGGTTAAGTAACACTTAATTGCATTAAGTTCATAACTCCAATAAAGCAGCCGTCTTGAAAACATTAGGAGGTGACTGATTTCACTATCAGGCACATTTCCATTGGTAAAGCTTAGCACAATTTAATAATCACCATGAAGTAGTCATATTATATGATATCAGTTGCTTCTTTGAAGATGTTCAACTTTGGTTAAGTGTACATTAGTTAGAGGCAATCTGTGGATGAAAATGTCAAAAGGGAACCATGTGATTATTCAGTGATTAATTCCCATACATTCTTTAGCTTTAGACCAACAAGAAAGATGCAAAAGTGGTAACATTGTGTTCAAATGAGAACATTTAGGTGCACTTAATCCAAACATGCACTCCAAATACAGTCCTTTCCTTTCAAAAGTAGTGAATGTCAAAAGGTTTGAGCAAGATTTGTGGAGATGGAGAGCTCAGAACAAAAAAAAGAAAACCAATGCTCTTATATAAAAAATAAATATCAGAATCACAGTGGGAGGCTTTTAATTACAACAATTCTGCTGGTAACCTTTCTGACAATGGTTTAGCTGTCAGAGGTTACTGGTAGAAATGTTGTTACTGAGGGCCTGCCAATCTGATTTTGTTGTTCAAATAAATCATGCCAGAAGACTTTATTCACCCAAGTTTCCTCGTCAAAATGATCTACCCGTATTTCTCTCAAAATAAATCTCACCAGGTTTTGTTAAGCAGCCAAAAGGTTAGAGTTTAAAATAAGGAATAGAGAAGCATTCTATCCAATGCAAAACCTCCGCTTTCTGGGCATATAGAACCAATTTATAAATCTGCTACCTGGAGTTTTGCATTGGGGTCCATTAAAATCTGAACTTTATTTCAGTAGCAATAGGAAGATTTCAGTCAAAACATGTTGTTAAGAAAGCATGAATTATATGTTTTTGTGCAATGTAAGAAATCCATGTTAAATCAAAGGTCACATTTACCCTGCTGAGGAGATTTTTTTTTAATTTGAAATTCCATGGCTGATACTGATTCTCCCATGACACTTGCACGCTGTTTTAATCCCTTTCTGTTTTAGAAAAGGTGTTTTGCAAAGGTATCACATTTCTTATGATGATAGTATGGTGGCATCATGATTATATTACAGGGCAAATAATGCAAAGGTCTGTGTAGGTTTAAACTAAATAGTGGGGGGGAGGAGGGATTGACAAATTGGGAGTATAAAGAAGGGGAAAGTTACAGGAAAAGTTACAAAAGACTCTCGAATCAATGGGAAGGAAAGTTCGAGAAGGGATAAGAGAGTAAGCTCAGGGCCAATTACGAGCGGAGTGAGAGGGGAGGTGAATACAGAGGTAAAAGAATTGTATATGAATGCGCAAAGTATAAGAAATAAAGTGGATGAGCTTGAGGCGCAGTTAGAAATTGGCAAGTATGATGTGGGAATTACAGATATATGGCTGCAAGAGGGCCAGGGCTGGGAACTGAATATTCAAGGATATATCTCCTATCGAAAAAGCCGACAGGTGGGCAGAGGGGATGGGGTTGCCCTGTTGGTGAGGAATGAAATTCAGTCAAGGGATGACATTGAAACAGGATATGTGGAATCAGTATGGATAGAACTAAGGAATTGTATGGGTAAAAAGACCCTAATGGGACTTATGTACAGGCCCCCAAACAATAGTCTGGATATAGGGTGCAAGTTGAATCAGGAATTAAAATCAGGTTGGTACTGGACCCCAAGAAAGGGAGTTTGTGGAGTGCCTCCGTGATGGATTCTTAGAGCAGCTTCTGCTGGAGCCTACCAGGGAGAAGGCAATTCTGGATTTAGTGTTGTGTAATGAACTGGATTTGAAGGGAATTTGAGGTTATGGAGCCATTTGGAGATGGTAACCATAATATGGTCAAGTTTAATCTACAATGGAAGAGGGAGAAGGGTAAATCGGAGGTGTCGGTGTTACAGTTGAATAAAGAGGACTATGGAGCCATGAGGGAGGAGCTGGCCAAAGTTGACTGGAAAGATACCCTTGCAGGAATGACAGTGGAACAACAATTGCAGGTATTTCTGGGAATAATACAGAAGATAAGTTCATAAGTTTATGTTCATTTATTGTCACATACACCAATTGGTGTAGTGAAATTCACTGGCCAGGTCAGTCATACAATTTTAAAAAAGCAACAGACTCAAAAACACATTTTAACATAAACATCCATCACAGTGACTCCTACACATTCCTCACTGTGATGGAAGGCGAAAATAAAGTTCAAGTCCTTCCCTTGTTGTTCTTCCTTGGTCGGGGGCCTCGAGCCCCCCGTTGACGGGACTGTCTTCAGTCCCGTAGCCGGCGGCGTTCGGACCCTCTGCATCGAGGCATTCAGCTCCCGCATCAGGGGGATGTCAGCAACCCCGTGCCGGGCGATCAAACCTCGCGTCGGGGCTGGACGAACCTTCTGCAACATTGGAGCTCCTGACTTGCCTCTCCAGAGACTGCGAGTCCTTGATGGTAAGTCCGCAGGCCGCGGTGGGAGTGATCCCAGGCAAGGGATCCGTTCCGATGTTAAGTCCGCGCCCCGCGGTGGGGCTCACGACAGTCCGACGCGGCTTCCAGCTCCAACGATGGTAGGCTGCAGAGCCCGGAGAATGTGATCCGAAACTTGATCACCTCTCTGGGAAGGTAAGAACCTGAATAAAATAGTTTATAGGGCCCTAGTGAGACCACACCTGGAGTATTGAGTGCAGTTTTGGTCCCCTAATTTGAGGAAGATATTCTTGCTATTGAGGGAGTACAGGGTAGGTTTACAAGGTTAATTCCCTGATTGGCGGGACTGTCACATGCTGAGAGAATGGAGCAGCTGGGCTTGAATACTCTGGAGTTTAGAAGGATCAGTGGGAATCTTATTGAAACACATATGATTGTTAAGGGTTTAGACCCGCTAGAGGCAGGAAACATGTTCCCAATGTTGGGGGAGTACAGAACCAGGGCACACAGTTTAAGAATAAGAGGTAAGCCATTTAGAACGGAGACAAGGAAACACTTTTTCTCACAGAGAGTGGGGAGTCTGTGGTATTCTCTGCCTCAGAGGAGGGTGGAGGCAGGTTCTCTGGATGCTTTCAAGAGAGGCTAGATAGGGCTCTGAAAAATAGCGGAGTTAGGAGATATGGGGAGAAGGCAGGAACGGGGTACTGATTGGGGATGATCAGCCATGATCACATTTAATGGTGGTGCTGTCTTGAAGGGTCGAATGGCCTACTCCTGCACCTATTGTCTATTGTCTATTGGCTGGGCTGATAATATGGGATCAGGGTACAAAACTATCACTATCAACACTATCTGTATAATTTCAATTCTAGAAATAAAAAGTCTTGTAAATGCAGAAAAACTAAAGCCATCTGGCTTATCACTATAGGGCCTGCCCCACTTGGGTGTCATTTGTGCGTCATTTACGGAACATCCTAAAAATTGGTTGGCACATCGTGACGCGCTGATGGCACACTGTGAGGCATGGTGGTGTATGCATTGACGCGCGATAACGCGTGGTGCCCCAGGATTTTGGAATGCTCAAAATCCTCGTGCGCCACCTGCGTGACGTATCCCTTGCGCACAAATCCCTTCCCCAGGGCCAGATAGGCTGCATCCCAGAGTACTTAAGGAAATAGCCCCAGAAATAGTGGATGCATTAGTGATAATTTTTCAAAACTCTTTAGATTCTGGAGTAGTTCCTGAGGATTGGAGGGTAGCTAATGTAACCCCACTTTTTAAAAAGGGAGGGAGAGAGAAAGCGGGGAATTACAGACCAGTTAGTCTAACATCGGTAGTGGGGAAAATGCTAGTCAGTTATTAAAGATGGGATAGCAGCACATTTGGAAAGTGGTGAAATCATTGGACAATGTCAGCATGGATTTATGAAAGGCAAATCATGTCTGACGAATCTTATTGAATTTTTCGAGGATGTAACTAGTAGAGTGGATAAGGGAGAACCAGTGGATGTGTTATATCTGGACTTTCAGAAGGCTTTCGGCAAGGTCCCACATAAGAGATAAGTATGCAATCTTATAGCACACGGTATTAAAGTTAAGTTAATTAAAGTTGCTTTGCCTTCTATGTAATTAAAAGTCTAATCTTGACCACTTTCTGTTTGCGCTCTATATTGATTTTAGAAAAAACTCTACTACGTACGGCTGTGATTTTTACCCATCTTACTCAGAGCCCCCTCCGCTCATCGAGTGCCGAGGATTTTTCCCATCGATGAAAAATAAAAGAGTTATTAGTGTTTAAAAAATGTTGAGATTCTCTCTCCTGTGAATCACGCCATGAAGGCCACACCCCTTCTTGTGGGAGGGATTATAAAACTCAGAAGTGTGGGCATGGCTCAGTCTCTGCAAGATGGAGGAGGGAGAGGTCATGACTCGCTGCCTTTAGTGGCCTTGCACACTGCTTGAAATGGTATGAACTGCACTTGAATATAGTGGCCTTGCACCCTGCATGAAGTGATAAGAAACTGCACTTGAATTTGGTGGCCTTGCACCCGGCTTGAAATGGAATTTAAAGGAATAGCTGTGAATCAACTGCCAGCCCACCAGCCATGAGTGAGTGAGCTGCCAGCACAGCAGGCTTGAGTGACTGTGCCGCCAGCCCAAGAATCCATTTGGCCCACAATGTCCATACTAGCCTTCTGGAAACCAGTCCCTTCAGCACACAACACCCATACTAGCACTCCAGAAAGCCGCCTCCCCCCCCCCCCCCCGCACTGGCCACCAATATTGGAATTGGTGGAGAGGTGGAATATCGCGTTGGGGGACCAGCCTCCCGTGTGATGCTGGGACCCATCGGGTCACACTTAGTCTAGTTGTTTCATAGGTCTTTCAGATGTTGAGACCAAGTTCGTTGTTCTGGCGCCAGTCAATTAGAATTTCAATCTCCCTCCAATACTCTGATTCATCATTACCTGGTATTTGTCCAACAATTGTGGCAACAGTGTTTGATCGTGAGCTCAAAACCCAATGTAACCATGGCCAATCTGCTCATCCTGAGCCCGTATGCTTCTTCCAGCAACTGATCCGCTGAGTCTTGGTGGTAAAAATATAAAAGCTTCAGGCACACTCCTGATTCCTGACCCAGACACGGAGCCTATGCTCTTATTTCAAGATCCACAATCTAAAATGTTTAGAACTAGGAGTTAAAACTTTGAAATAATGGCAGGCTATTTGGGACTGAAGTGGGGCATTCCTTCACCCAAGCAATTCTCTACTCAAAAGACTATGGATGTTCAGTCTCTGATTTAATTTAATTAAAGGTCAAAAGATCTTTGGATATTAAAGATTGGGGTATGGGGAAAGGGCAGGATAATATTCTTGTTGAATGTAGAGGCAAGCTTGAAGATTCAAATGGGCGACACCTACATCTGTTTCTCATGTCCTTATGTTCATCCCATATCTGGGCATATCTTTTGTTTTCCTTTCTCTTCCAGTCAATCTCACAGATTTTCCACTGCAAGGGTCTCTTTGGCCCAATTTGTACCCCCACACAAATCTCTTCTCTTATAGTATCTGGCTAGAAGTGTCTGTTCCAAACAATTCTTTGCCTGAGAGAAACAAACTCACAGAGTATGTGTGGTGGCAGAGGAATTCATGCCAAACCACACAATATTATGTCAGCCTGGCCTGATCCAATCTGACTCAAATATGAGCTTGAGAATTTTTTATTTCTTTCGTACATGGCCTGACCCAAACCAGACATAAATAATTAGGTCCCATTCAGTTTGAGTCATGTAGCCAGCCTCTAAAGCAGAACTGTTTTATGTCCTTAAATCCAGTTGTGTGTGTTGTATATTAGGCTTTATGGCTCTTGGTAATGTTCAAAGCCCATACTAAACCCAATTCAATAATTTAGTTCAAGCTGTAAGTCAGAGCTATAAGGCAGTAAAATAGTAAGATTAAACGAGAACTTACCAGTTTGAAGTTTGAGCTGTATTTTATGAGGAGTTACGATGAGGGATTACGTGAAGAACCCGCTCAGTGCGCAGGCGCGGCATACTTCCAAGCAGCGGTGTGGAATCACAGATAGACACAAGTATTTGAAGTAACATAGTAAAGAAAAAGAGACATCAATTTATCAGTTTGATCCATATAATGAGGGTGGGAGCGGAGGGCACGTAATCCCTCATCGTAACTCCTCATAAAATACAGATCAAACTTCAAACTGGTAAGTTCTCGTTTAATCTTACTATTTTACTTCGGAGTCACGTGAGTGACTACGTGAAGATTTCAAAGCTCTGTGATTTCAAACCGTGTAGCAGTTTTACTCACTCACTGCCGAAAGCTCTTGAGGAAGGAAGTGTTATCGTAATTAACCAATGAATCTGTTTTTCAAGAAAAACAAAAAGGTATTTATTAACAATAACAAAAAACAAAATTGCTCCCCCGGGCTTAAATTAAATATCTGCAGCTTCTAATATTTTTGCTGCAAACAAATCAGGCTTCATCAATGGCTTATTATAGAATGTTCGGAATGTGGATTCCCTCGACCATCCTGCTGTGTTCAGGATGAGGTCGATAGGTACATCCATCCTAGCTGCCGTTGATGTGGAGGGTGCCCTGGTGGAATGAGATTTAAAAGTGTTAATATCTATCCCAGCAGCTTCCAATACCTGTTTTAGCCATCTTGAGATGGTCTGGCTTGTTACCCGGCCATGAGGTTTTTTGTGGCTGACCCATAAGGCTTGTTCACTTGGTGGGTTGTGTCGATATACTGTATTAGGTGGGTCACCACACACAACCGTGGCTCTGGTGGGTAGGCCCGGAATACCACTAGTGAATTGGATGTTCCTGGCCTGCTTTGTTTTACCAGACCTTGTAGAATGAATGTTATTTGGTCTGGCGTTGTTTTCATGTTGTCCAGTCTCAATTTGTGTAGCGACTGGACCCTCTGAGCAGATACCAGTGCCATCAGCATGAGCGTCTTCAGTGTTGATTGCTCGAGGCTGAGGGATCTAGCTGGTGGCCATTCCCGGAGGTATGCCAGTAGGACACTGATGTCCCAAATATGAGTATACCTGGGCTTGGGGGGCTTGATGTTGTAAATGCCCCTCATCAGTTTAACCACCAGTGGATGGGATCCCATAGGCTGATGTCCTGCTGGTTTGAGGTAAGCGGAGAGGGCACTACGTGCCGTGTTCATGGCACTGTAGCTGATCCCTTCATGATGGTGTAGATAGGCCAGGAACTCCAATACGTTGGTTACTGTGGCTGTTTCATATGAAGTCCCTGTTTCTTGGCAGTACTTCTCCCATTTTTTGATGCTGGTTAAGTACTGCCTCTTGGTAGATGTTCGCAGGGATGCTGACATGGTGGTGATGGTTTGTTCGGATAATCCCAGGTCCAGGTAGGGTCTGTTCAGAATCTGCAACCCAGGAGTTTAATGTCTTGATGGCATGGGTGGCTTATGCCTGACACTGGGTGAATCAATAGTCCTGGATGATTGGGAAACACCATTGGTGATTCCACCACCATGTCATGTAGTACTGGGAACCATGGCTGTGTAGGACAGTCGGGTACCACCAAAATACCAGAAGCCGAGTCCATCTGGATTTTGCGAAGTACCCGACTGATGAGGCAGAAGGGAGGAAAGACATAGAAAAAGAACTTTCCCCAATCCAGCGTGAAGGCATCTACCGCTGCTGCCTCTGGATCTGGTTCCCAAGCGACATACATAGTTAACTGGTGATTTAGTCTTGATGCAAATAAATCGATATCTGGCGTTCCATATTGCTTGACAATTTTAGCAAATGCTTTAGGATTTAACATCCATTCGATGTTGTCATTGAATTTGCATGACCTGGTGTCTGCCACTGTGTTTAGCTTATCTGGTAGATAGGTAGCTGAAAGCCAAATATGTCTTTCGACACACCATTGCCAAATCATATTGACCAATTTGTCGCACGATAAAGATTTTATGCCGCCCATATGGTTAATATAAGCCACCACCGTAGTATTATCTATTTGTAATCGAACATGCAAGTGCTGCATATTTGATGCATATGCTTTTAAACCATATAAGGCGCCCAACATTTCTAAATAGTTAATGCCCAGTGTAGATAGTAATGATGATTCTGAGTTAGTCCATCTACCACCTGTGCTGGATATGGAGTTAGTTGCTCCCCAGCCTTGAGCACTGGCATCTGTTTGAAGAACTAAAATAGGATTAGTAATGATAATAGGACTACAACTATGCCAAATATTTTGTGTCCACCACTGTAGCTCTGATATTGCTTCCGTGGGTAACATCATGACCCGATCATAGTGACCTTTATGTTGTTTTAGTGCCTGCACCTTTGCTCTTTGTAAATTTTGATAATGCAAAGGTCCAAATTGTATAGCCGGAAATGCTGCTACCATTTTACCAATTACTGTTGCTACTTGTCGAATAGTTGGTCTTTTGTTGACTATTAAATTATTGCATGATTGTGCTAATGCAATCATCTTTTCCCTTGGCAGGGTAATAGTCATTTGGACTGAGTTAATTGTGAACCCCAGGCAGTCCATAATAGAGGATGGATTTAACTTGGATTTATCTGGATGTAGGACGAATCCCAGAGTTTCAAGGAGCTGTTTTGTAGCTGATACTGCTGCCACAGCTAATTCCATAGTTTTCCCTACTATGAGGATATCATCCAAATATGCCATGACTATATGTTTTTGTTTCCTTAATATTGCCATGGCTGGCTTTAATATTTTTGTGAATAATCTTGGGGCTGACGTGAGCCCATTAGGCAATGCTGTGTACTGCCACAGCTGCCCCATCCAGATAAATTTTAGGTATCTGCTATAATCCTTATGTATGGGTACTAGATAGTAAGCATCCTTGAGGTCAATGCTTGCCATGTAGTATCCTTTGGAAATCAGTTGTCTAGCAGTCACAAATGTTTCCATTTTGAAATGTATATACTTAACAAACTTGTTTAGGGATGTTAAGTCAATGATGATGCGTCATCCACCATCTTTTTTGGTTTTGGTAAATATATTGGATACGAATTCCAAGGGTTCATGTTTGGTCTTTTCTATGACCCCCTTATTTATAAGTCTCAACAGTTCAGCTTGTTCCTCCCGTTGCTCTTTTTTGGAGGGAGAAAAGACCCTTTCGGGCCAATGTTGAACTGGCGGTGTTGTTTCTGATATAAACTGAATTTTATATCCTCTAATGTTGTTGAGTATATACTTGTCACTGGTGATCATTCCCCATGCTTTCTTAAACAAGTGTAATCTCCCCCCTGTTAGTAAAGCACCCTTATTCTCTATATGCTGGTAGGAACCAGACCCACCTACCTCCATGGTCATTGGCGGTTTTGTCTTTTCTGTTTTCTGAGTGCTTTGTTCTGACGACGTGCTGGTGATGTTGGGGGGAGGCACATTTTCCAGGGGGTCCGCGGCGGGCCCTGATCTAAAAAAGATCTTTGGGGATAAGATGCGGACCCCAAGCGTTCACCAGTCCCATATTCCAGACGTGTGGATGCCGTGGGGTGCTGCCGCTTGGGTATCGGAGGTCGTGGTTTGCTCGTCCCGGGGCCTGCCCTCATGAGGCCGAAGGTTTTGGATGCCTCTTCCATGTCCTTCAGCTTTTTGTTCAGGTCTTTCCCAAACAGCAATGAGTCAGCCTCCGCAGCTGGGGCTTTGCACAAGCCAGCAAATTTGGGATTGAGGGCAGGTCTTATATTTTCCCTCCGGAGATTGTTCAGTTCGAATTGTGTGGTACACATTAATGCCAGCACATCCTGCTGGTGTGTACTCATCTCCGTTGTCTCCACAGAACGAGCAAAGGCTGTGATAGCTGACGTCAGGAGCCTTAGGATCCGCTGTAGCTTAAGTTCTTGTGCCCGAATAGGGGCCCCCACATTTCCCCAGATTTGGCTGTTGAGGCTTTTTACCTTAAGGGCCTCACAGTTCTCTGGTGCTGTATGTTCTTCCAGCACCTCGGCGAGCACCTTTTCCAGTAGAGGCTTGTTGGATAGGTGGTTAATACTGGCTGCCATTTTTGGCTCCAGAGGTGCTCCAGCCCGTGGGGTTGTTACGAAGCGGTCCACCACACACAACAGCTGTTCCTGTTCCTGCACCCCATGCATACTCCCGATTTCGTCCGCCTGCCCCTGTTCCAGACCAGCCCTGCCCTGGTCACCAATGCTAGCCTCCTGGTATGAGGTAGCAAAGGGCAGTGCCTGACACGACACTATGGAGGAGGTACCTGTCCTGTCTCCCCGGGAGCGCTGCTGTTCCCGGTGGACCATCTCCTCCAGGAGCTGCTGAATGCAGCTCAGGTGGCTGTCTCTCCTCCGTTTTGGGGAAGACATTTCCCCCTCCGACGAATCGGATTCGACCGGCCGATTGGTCTTCCTGGCCGCTTTCCCAGCCCGCCGTGCAGGCTCTGACGTGACTGGGTCAGGCTCGGTCTCGGGGATAGCGAACCGCTCTGAGAGCGACGCTGCCGCCGGTTGCTGCCCCGCTGGAATTGAACGCTCCTCTGGTGGAGTTAAAGCGCGGGCAGTTCTGTTCGAGAGCTTTCTGCGTTGAGACATTCTTGCACCCTGCAAAACACTAAACGCGACTCTCCTCCATTAAGTCCCAATGCACCGTCTACTTACCTGACGGTCCGTTTTAAAGCGCAGCTGGAGAGCCTGACTCCAGCTGCCGCCGCTGTTGCACTGCAGGCGTAATGCCGCGCCTGCGCACTGAGCGGGTTCTTCACGTAGTCACTCACGTGACTCCGAAGTAAAATGCTGGTTAAAAAGTGCTAGTTACAGCTGCATAATTCTTTTTGAAAAGTGTATTATTAAAACTTTATTTTTTACCATTTCCTCTGAACATAGGAAATGTTCAACGGTGTAGTGGAGCTCAACAGTGTAATGGAGTTTCATTTAATTAAGGTTTATTTTTAAAGAGCAACATCAGTAGAACAGCCATTACAGGGTACATCATACTGGAAACGGAAGAGATGTTTTAGTGCAGTAGAAGGCGCATTAGTATTTTAGGACATATTTCATCGGTTCTTAAATCTGACTGGCTGATTCAATTATACCTGCACTCCAAGCAAGATATATACAGGGCCAAAATGGATGGGAAATTGGACAAATTAGGTCTTCTAGAGAGCCAGTAAAGGATGTGTAATCCCAATTGATTTTCATCTTCCTTATTATGATTGTTTCAGGCTTCTGAAATAAGCAAGGAATTTAAGTAAAATGAGTGTTTGAAAAAAGGGTCGAGGAGACAAACATGCAAACATATTCCTGAACGTGTGGAATAATCTGGTCATCAGGCAACAAGAGTTAACGGGGATTATGGTGAAGGGTCATTTAAACGGCAAGGAGGTGGAATATTTATGGAGATGAATCTCCTACAGTGGATATCTGTGTCAATTTGGCAATCGTTTGTGCATTGCTCCCAGTAATTAGCAACTAACTTACATTGGCTCTGAAATGTGATTGAAGATCTGATATGCAAGATCTTCATTTTCATTTTCTCAGAAGAGAAAAAGAACAGTGATTTATATCATGAGATCTGCTAGAGAGCACTGGCTTCTCTTTGGATGTTGGCAGATGACCCCTACCCTGCACATGCCACCAGGCTGAGTCCAAGCCAACAACATGATTTTTGAGGTAATCCTCATAAATAACTCATCTATCCAGACAAAGATTTTGGAATCATGCACAGGTGCAGCCCTCCTGTCCATCAAGCCCACATCAACCTTTGACCGAAGATATACACAAAAAGCTGGAGTAACTCAGTGGATCAGGCAGCATCTCTGGAGAGAAGGAATGGGTGACGTTTCGGGTCGAGACCCTTCAACCATTTAGAATAGAAGAATTAGAAGAAGAAGAAGAAGAAGAAGAAGAAGAATTTCCTTTATTGTCATTCAGACCTTACGGTCTGAACGCAATTTCGTGCCTGCAGTCATACATACAATGATACAATAATAACAACAATAAACACAAATTAACTTCCACCACAGTGAGTCCTCCAAACACCTCCTCACTGTGGTGGAGGCAAAAATCTTAGGGTTGCAGTCTCTCCCTCTGCTCCCTCTGCGCTGAGGCGATTCCCCACCGGGCGATGGTACAAACAGTCCCGCAGCTCACCGAACCCCGCGAACGGGCTGGTTCAAACACTGCGGCCCGGAGTGGTCGAAGCCGCCGCACCTCCAGTCCAGCACATGCAGCCGCCGGCCCGCGGCTGAACCCAGGACTCTGGACACCGCCGCCAGAACGTCGTCCCAGCCACCGGAGCACCGTCCCAGCCCCCGGACCGGATCGCCCTCACGTGAGTACCGTTCCACCCTCGGGCTGGGCCACTCCAGCGGGAGTACCGTTCCACCCTCGGGCTGGGCCACTCCGACGGGAGTGCCATTCCTCCCTCGGGCTGGGCCACTCCAGCGGGAGTGCCGTTCCTTCCTTGGGCTGGGCCACTCCAGCGGGAGTGCCGTTCCTCCCTCGGGCTGGGCCACTCCGGCGGGAGTGCCGTTACTCCCTCGGGCTGGGCCACTCCAGCGGGAGTGCCGTTCCTCCCTCGGGCTGGGCCACTCCAGCGGGAGTGCCGTTCCTCCCTCGGGCTGGGCCACTCCGACGGGAGTGCCGTTGGGCTGGGCCACTCCAGCCCCTCACCATGCCGCTCTCACAGGAGCACCGTTCCATCCCGGGCTGGGCCGGGAGCGAGCCCAGGACGAGTCCTGTCAGCTGCCTCCAGAGTCCCGAGGTCGCCGGCTCCGCTAGGCCTCAGCGTAGACGGAGGCAAAGAAGGGGGATACGACAGAAAGGTCGTATTCCCCCGACGGGAGTGACAGCAGCCCCCGTTTCACCCCCCACCCCCCTCCCCACATAAACACAGCCTAAAAACCAAAAACATAACTAGACAAAAACGAAAAAAAAACAATACAAAAAAGTAAAAACCAACAGACTGCAGGCGAGCCGCTGCTGCCAGGGCAGCGCCGCCACTTTCCCACCCAATTACAATAAAAATGCCATTAAGTTGGAAAGAGTACAGAGAAGATTTATGAAGATGTTGCCAGTATTTAAGGATTTGTCATGCAGGGAGAGGTTGGGCAGGCTAGGACCTTATTCCTTGGCGAGCAGAAGGGTGATGGGTAATCTTATAGCGATGTATAAATGTGTGAGGGGAATACATAGGGTGAATGCACAGAATCATTTTACCCAGAGTAGGAGATGGAAGAACCAAAGGACGTTGGTTTGTGAGAAGAGAAAGATTTAATAGGATGGGTACCGTTTCCAGGTAGTGGGTGGTGGTTATATGGATCAAGCATCCAGAAGAAGTAGGCGAGGCAGGTACCATAATGACATTTAAAAGGTAATTGGAGAGTTACGTGGGTAGGAAAGTTTAGAGAGCATGGGCAAATGGGACTAGCTTAGAGAGGGCATCTTGGTCAGGATCACTCCTTGGGCTGAAGGGTATGTTTCTGTTCTGTTCTCTATAGCTCTAATCCCGTATTAATACCATATTTTTAATCCTCACTACATTTTCATCAACTCCTTCCAGTTTCTACAACTTACCTACACACTTGGAACTATTTACAGTGGCCAATCAGCCTACCAACATGTGCAGCTTTTGAATGTTGGTGGAAGCACGAGCACATGGACGAAACTCTCATAGTCACATGGAGAATATGCAATCTCCACACATACAACACCTGAGGTAAGGATTGAAATTGGTTCATGGCACTGGAGACAGTGGCTCTACAAACAGCACCACTGTGCCACCCATAAGGCTTCAGTTTCATCTGACAGTGGCTACTTGTCCACATCTCTCTCTCATCAATCAATTGTTTGGACTCATCACACAATGCAATGAACTCATGTTAATCTTATAGCATTAAAGATGTCTGAAAATTGACATTAAAGTTGTTCGCCTTAATGAAACTCTGCACAAGGATACCTCATCCAGGAATTAGTAGTGTCACAGAGCTTAGGAAAGTCAAATTTCCTCCCGTTAAATTGAGGTCACATTGTCAGAACCTCTTCACCGCCGTTCTTTCATCCAATGGTTTATGTTGGTTATTGAGTGTCTCTAGTGGAAAATGATTTATTCCTCATCTGATGGATTCAAACTTGACAAACAATTAAAAAAAACCCTACCATAGGAGTGGCATGGTGGTGCAAAGTTAGATTTGCTGCCTTACAGCACCAGAGGCCTGGGTTCGATACTGACTACTGGTGCTATCTGTACGGAGTTTGTATGTTCCCCTCCGTGACCTCCATGGGCTTTCCCCAGGATCTCCGGTTTCCTCCCACACTCCAAAAGCCTACAGGTTTGAAAGTTAATTGCCTTGGTAAAATTGGAAATTGTCCCTATTGTGTGCAGGATAGTGTTAATTTGTGGTGATCGCTGGTCAGCGCGGACTCGGTGGGCCGAAGGGCCTGTTTCCATGCTGTATCTCTTCTCTAAACAAAATGAAACGGAGATAACGGGAGATAAAATATTATATTTTCTTCATGGTCGGCAGGCGGTATGTTATTTGATTGTCAGATAACAGAAGGCAACAAACACCATGCCACAGCTAATTAGTTCTGAGCCAGGAGTGATGGGTAAAGAAAACGTGGGGCAACGAAAACTATTTGTAATTGGAATTGTTGGAACAGGTGTATCACAATCCATAGCTACTTTGCAAAACAGTATTGATTGCACATTAGCTGCATCAGTAACTGTGTTTTTCGAAGGACAAACACTGGCTTGATAGACGTGTGATGAATTCCATTGGATATAATGATTTTGGCCCAGAACCAAGGGCATGTCAACGTTATGTCTTCAGGATTCATGTATCTACAAAAAAATGTTTTTAAGCAAGTCAGAATTTGCCATGAAAGTAAAATATAACGTGAAAACTTTCTTATACTCATCAGGTCAGGCAGCATTTTTGGAAGATAAATAAGTTAATATTATGAATTGTGTGACAAGGAACTGCAGATGCTGGTTTAATTCGAAGATAGACATAAAATGCTGGAGAAACTCAGCGGGACAGGTAGCAACTCTGAAGGAAAGGAATGGGTGACATTTCAGGTCTGAAGAAGGGTTTTGACGCGAAACATCACCCATTCCTTTTCTCCAGCGATGCTGCCTGTCCTGCTGAGTTATTCCAGCATTTTGTGACTAATATTATGAAATGTTGAGCTTTCATTAAAACTGACATAACAGGCTATGAATTGTGTTTCCACCTCTACAATGGCTGTCCGATCTACTGGGAAATTTTAGCTTTTATTCTGTTTTTATTGATATAGATATTTTTCTCATTGTTTATGAGAATTGAACGAGCTTGGATTGTATACAGTTAATAAATAGAATTATGATCCATTCAAGTATGTTGAAAAGGCATTTAAAATAAAGAAATGGAACATAAGCAAAAGCAATGCTCATTCATACAATATTTAAATCCGATTATCTTTAACACATTGGCAGATCATCATCATTACGAATTGGTAACAGCGCTTCCTCATGGATGACCATGAACCCAGGAGCACCTCAAGATTGTGTACATACTCAATCCCCTGCTCTACTTCCACATACCCATGACTGTGTAGCCAGATACAGCTCCAACACCATCTTTAAATTGGCAGATATTAGAAAAATAATGGCTAATGGTAAGTCAAGCTAGAGGAGGGAGACTGAAAATCTGATTGAATGGTGCCAGAACAACAATTTTGTTCTTACCAATAGGAAGGCCAAGGAACCAATTGCTGACTTCAGAAAAGGAAAGCCAGGAATCCCCAGACCTATCTTCATCGATGGGATGGCGATGGAGAGAGTCAAGACCCTCAACGAAAGAATAAATAATTGAATGAATGAATGATGCATGAATGA
The DNA here is from genome assembly GCF_028641065.1 of Leucoraja erinaceus. Classification (NCBI taxonomy): domain Eukaryota; kingdom Metazoa; phylum Chordata; class Chondrichthyes; order Rajiformes; family Rajidae; genus Leucoraja; species Leucoraja erinaceus. The sequence continues at coordinate 72,850,050 of NC_073378.1, read as the reverse complement.
ATGAATGAATGAATGGATGGATGAACAAATGAATGAATGATACGTTATGGTCACATATGTCAAGTCACAGTGATATTTTGCACACCCAAGGTGTGCAAAGAGTTGGCACATAAAGGGCACCAACAGATATTCAATGTTTACACAAATCATTTTTAACACACTCCATTTGTGGTTCTCGACTGCACCCCCACGCCGGGTCCTCCTGGGGCAAGTTCCTGGGCATGCATATTTCCGAGGATCTGTCCAGGGCCCCCAGCACATTGATGCCATCACAAAAAAAGCTCATCAATGCCTCTGTGTCATACTTTGCTGGCATGCAGAGCTTTTAATAAATAAGTCACTGCAAATAAATCAGTGACAAAACAAATGAAAGGCTCTGGAAAGAGCAGGTTAAAAATCGAAACAAATATCAGTTTGAACAGTGACACCTCATTTAACTACTTACTGGTTGATTGATATTCCCTGCCTGCAATGCTATATGTCAGAGAATTACAGTCAACGAAAAAAATGTGTTGCAGACGATGCATACAATTTTTAAATGTTGGAACAAAAATGTGTGATATCTGAGCACTGCAGTGTTTATTGGACAATATAATAGAAATGATAAATTACTCACACAAATAATAGTTTGGGAAAAACAGAACATAAAGTTGTTGATTAATTGAAGTTGTTTCAATCTAGTTTAATCTATTCAGTAGTCACAATGAGATTACTTCCATGTCAAACTCGGATCAAATGTAGTTTACGTGATCACCACCATTCTGATTTAATGTGTGAGATCACCCTTGCTTGTGTCTGAAGAAGGGTTTCGGCCCGAAACGTTGCCTATTTCCTTCGCTTCATAGATGCTGCTGCACCCGCTGAGTTTCTCCAGCATTTTTGTGTACCTTCGATTTTCCGGCATCTGCAGTTCCTTCTTTAACACTTGCTTGTAACTTTACTTTCTTATTCCAATTCCTACCTTCACTGCTCTGCCTATAACCTGCAACGCTATTTGAATGAATATTTACTTTTTGTGTCACCTTTTGGTGAAGTGCAGATCACAAAACAAAACTGTTGTCACACCAGCAGATTAATAGATGGAAATGTCTGGTGTGTTTTTACTAATTTGCTAGGGGTTACTTTTTTGCCAGCATTAAGCTTTTAAATTTTATTTTTTATTGCCACATTTCATATGTATTGATATGAATAAGCTATTCCAGCTTCATACTTATTTAGGTTTGGCTCGTTTAGAATTTATGAAATGGACGTGAAATTAACAAATAGATTAAAAAAGAAGAACATTACTGATATTATAGCCACAGTTGCTGCTAAGTTTACACATTTGTATATCAACTTTTAATTTATGGTTGAAAAGAAGATCACCACCACAGATGTCGAACCACCAATGGTTTTGGTGTTAACAGTTGAATTGATATTGATTAATAATGACAAATATGTCTAATGCAATAAGGCAAATGCAAAAGATCTGATTGTGTGAAAATACATTGTGTAGCCATCATTAACGTTTGACATAAAACATCATGCCAAGGTATGCAGTTAAGAGCCTTTGCCACTCAATGATCAGATGTGATGAGATAGTTACATAGCACATTTCATGTGTTATCTCAAAGCTCTTTCTGGACAATAGCTCTTTTAGAAGTGCAGGCATAAATGGCAGCCAATGTGAACATAAAGATCACACAAACAACCCCATGAGGTAAAAGATCAAGATAATTTGTTTTTTTTCTGTTGATCGATTTCAATTATAATGCTTATTTATTTTTAAACTGCAGGCTATTCTCAATCGTTTATCTGGTTGCCCATCGAACCGTCACCTAGCATTCCGTTTTCCTTTTGTTAGTTCCTTAAGCATTTCCTCTCGAGCAATGGAGTTGCCAACAAAGAAAGATATCCATCTACAAAACACTTTCCAAGTCCCTTTCAATGCATCATCAAATGCTTTATGGCCATAAGTAATTAGTGAAGATTAGCTCTTCTGTAATATATGAAACACCAAACAATGTCCCTGCTGCAATCTTCAGTGATGTTGAGTCAGGGATTAACCTTGGTCAGGTTGCTGATGACGTTTCATGCTCTTCATTAAAAATGATGCCTTGAGATCTTTTACAACCACCTGAGGATGCGGCAGGATCTTAATTTGACATCTTATCCAGATGCCGCCATTTTTGATGGTGCAGGGCTCCCTCAGTAACTCAAGCATTTACTTAGATTTTGCGCTCAAATCCAGAGTGTAGGAAATTGTAAGCAAAGCTCTCTGAGCAGATATTGCTACTCACTGGACCACGACTGACACTCAAGTTAAACAGAATAAAGTTGATGAGCTTATAGGACTTCGAGCCTCCATAAGTGTATGGAAACCAAGTTCAATCTACAATTCCCTGAAGAGCATTCCTCCAGGAAAGAAGGAACAAAATCTTATTGAATTGAATTGAATAAATTTTATTAGCCAAATATGTATACATACAAGGAATTTGCCTTGGTGCTTTGCTCACAAGTAACAACACAATATACAGTAAACAATTAAGAATAAAATTATAATTTAAACATGTGAAGAATTAAATAAAATATCAGAGCAAAAGGAGGCCACATACTTTTTGTTGTTGCGTAGAACTACTGCTCGTGGAAAAAAAATTGTGTTTTTATCTGGCAGTGGCAGCTTTGACAGTCCGGAGTCGCCTTCCTGAGGGAAGTGCTTCAAAGAGTTTGTGGCAAGGGTGAGAGGGGTCAGAGATGATCTTACCCGCTCACTTCCTGGCCCTTGCAGTGTACAGTTCGTCGATGGGGGTTCAACAACCTTGTCGACTGATCGAACGATGCGCTGCAGTCTCCGGATGTCGTGCTTGGTGGCTGAGCCAAACCAGACCATGATGGAGAAGGTGAGAACAGACTCTGATGGCAGTAGAAAACTGGACCATCATTGCCAGTGGCAGATTGTGTTTTCTCAGCTGCCTCAGGAAGTACATCCTCTGTTGGGCCATTTTGACTGTGGAGTCGTTGGTGGCCCCCCATTTAAGGCCCCTGGAGGTGATGGTTCCAAGGAATGTCCACAAATGTGACTGTGGTGTTGTCCACTGTCTTAAGAGCATTGAGCTCCAGGTTGTTGTGATGGCACCAGGATGCCAGCTGTGTCACTTCCTGTCTGTAGACAGATTCCTCCCCATCCTGGATCAGTCCAATCAGGGTTGTGTCGTCCACAAACTTTAGAAGCTTTACAGAGGAGTCTGTGGAGGTGCAGTCATTGGTGTAGAGAGAGTAAAGGAGAGGGGGGGAGTACGCAGCCTTGCGGTGCTCCTATGCTGAGGGTCAGCTAGTCCAAGATGTGCTTTCCCCGTCTCACATACTGCTTCCTGTCTGTCAGGAAACTGGTGAGCCACTGACAGAGGGGTTCAGGCACAGTCAACTGGGAGAGTTTGCAGTGTAGTATCTCTGGCACAATGGTGTTGAATGCAGACGAAAGTCCACAAACACAATCCTTGCATAGGTACCCTGGCGGTCTAGATGCTGGAGGATGAAGTGTAGGCCCAGGTTGACTGTGTCATCCACTGATCTATTGGCCCGGTATGCAAACTGCAGGGGGCCAAGCAGGGGGTTTGTGATATTTTTCAGGTGGGCCAGCACAAGTCTTTCAAGGGGCTTCATGATTACAAGGGTCGACATGATTACATTATTACCTTCAGAGTTGCAGTCAAATGCCTAAAACTGTTAAAGTCATTGCAGCCTTGAATTTCTTTGCCTCTGGCTCATTCCAAGATGCCGTGGGGCATATCAGTAAGAGTCTGAATTCAGTTTTTATCGGGATTAAATATATGAGTCAATGGTTGGTGTAGGCAGTTTTGTGCTGAATTTGAGAAGTGATCCATCCTAGAAATAAAGCATTTGACCTATCCCCTTTAGTGAGGCCACGTAATTTATCCAACTGTCCTTTTCTTTCCTTACATTCTTATATATATTGTTCATTCAAGTATATATCCACTTTCCAGCTGAAAATTCCCACTGATTCTCCACGCACTGATTTTTCATTAAAATTTGCCACTTGAAAACAAATCTTGCAAGGTGCCTCTGATTCTTTTTGCAATCACTATTGGCAGGAGGGTCCTTGCAACTGACCCTCCTGCCAATGGAAACAGTTTCTCCAGAATGTAATACTCATGGTCTTTGGGAGAGGCAGGGTCATGTCCATGGCACAAAGCCACAAAGCCTTCAAGGACTACAACAATTGTTCAAGTGGCTAATGCATGTTTCATAATTGGTTGCAAGCATCAGTGCCTTCCATGCATAAAGAGATGGTGGGCTCTTCCAAACTTTCTGCCATCTTTTGGAAGCTCTTTGTAGGAATTCAATTACATTGATTGGATTGCCAGTACGCACAAAATGGTCTGGGTTCTACTATTTATAGCGCAGTAACAACAAAAACATGTGCTTTTCTTACTCCGGGCTGTTCCTTACAGTTGTAAAAATAGCATCATTTGCAAGTGCTCAAGATTTGTCCTGCCTATAAGATCAGAATAAAACTGACAAGTCAGCCTGAACTGCTGAGAGGGGTAGTTATTACCTGAAATGTTAAAATCTCTTTGGAAGCTTATAGAACCTGAAAAACCTAGAAAAACTTTAAGAAAGTTAAAAATTGAATCTAAGATTACAAGTCGTTGGAGAAATTTACAAAGTTATTTTAAAGATGAGCAAGCCATTTAAAAATTCCAGCCGAGAAATCATACCTAGTCGCTCACATTAAAAACATTCATCATTCAAACTGCACCCAACAATGCAAACCCAGTCAAAATCTTCAGGTGAATTGCCTTCATGAGCAGCAGGCAGTGAGCATAGGTTCTGCTGCATCATTGAGCACCATGTGAATTGAAACGTTGGACATATTACCAGTGCAGTTAGAGAGCTGTGTTCAACTGTTGTATTAAACCAAGCATGCGCAGAAATCCTAAAGTTGTCATTTTCATGAAGTAATGACATGAGTCTCATTGCTTTTGCCATCATAACAGCTATAAAATCGAAGCAATTACTTTTGTTTAATTACTAGATTTCGAACTTTTACATCACCATCCATTTCAGCAGGCCATGGGTGTGAAAATTAATTAGGAATAAGAGAAAAAGAAGAAACCCCCATCCTAATGCATGGAGCATGTGTAGGCTACTAAACCCCTAAAGCCTGCTCCCCCATTTAAAAAACTCATGGCAGATCTGATTATAACTTCAGGGCAGCACGGTTGGGCAGCGGTAGAGTTGCTGCATTACACCGTCAGAGACCCAGGTACGAACCTGACTACGGGTGCAGTACGGAGTTTGTACATTCTTCCCATGAACTCCAAAGAGGCTTGTAGGTTAATTGGCTTGGTCAAAATTGTAATTTGTCCCAATTGTGTGTAGGGTAGCATTAGTGTGCAGTGATCGCTGGTCGGTGCAGACTTGGAGGGGCCGAAGGGTCTGTTTCCATGTTGCATGTCAATCTAAACTAAACTAAATTAAACTAAACTAAACTGAACTGAACTGAACTAAACTTTTACTTCACAATCCCATCCACATTTTTGTATCGTATCTCTCCGCTTCCGCCTAAAATCTATGCAACAAATATTCAAATACATTGTTTCTATTGCCCTTAGGGGGATATTTTCCCAGACTCACAATCCTCCAAGTGAAAGAAATTTACCTCATCCATTCTGAATTTTCCCACAGGAGCTTCTAAATATGGGCCCTGTGAAGACCCACAGAATCTTATATTTCAATAAAGTCCCCAATCATAGATAAAAACTTCAGTTTCTATCTATCCGCTTAACACAACTCACCCAGGATGAGCCCAGCTCTCAGAACTGGCCCCAATACATTTACCAGGCTGCCAACATTGGGTGAGAGTTGAGAGTGAGAAATTGGGAGGGAGCGTTGCAACGGGGGGGGAGGGGGGGGGGGGGGGGGGGGGGGGGGGGGGGGGGGGGGATGGGAGGAGGGTGTTCAGGTTTTTTTGGTTACGGCCTGTGTGCTATAGGTTGTCCAACCCTGTCCTAGATGTTTGGCCTCATTGTGGTCCTCCCCATGTTTTACAACTGATTCACCTGGTTAGTTCTATCTCCGGCTGCTTCATGTTGTCGGCGGCTGCACATCCAACCAAGAAAGAAGAGAAGAGAAGAGATGCAACGTCACTTACAGCCGCCAACTGACACGCTTCCACAGACCACACAGATCGTTGTGATATGGCGTAAAACGACAAACTGTGCACTGAAGACAGCGTGAGAATTCTGTCACCAGCGTGAGAATTGGCTGAAATGTGTGACTCTCACGCTCAAAGCATGAGAGTTGGCAGCCCTGTCAAAGGCCAGGATGTGACAACAGATGCACTGTGAGACACATACACAAAGGAAGACACACACACACAGAGGGAGACACACACACACACACACACACACACACACACACACACACACACACACACACACACACAGAGGGAGACACACACACACACACACAGAGGGACACACACACACACACAGAGGGAGACACACACACACACACAGACACACACACACACAGAGGGAGACACACACACACACAGACACACAGACACATACACACACACACACACACACACACACACACACACAGACACACACACACACACACACACACACACACACACACACACACACACACACACACACACCACACACACACACCACATACACACACACAGGGATACACACACACACACACCTTTCCTCCCCTCCCCTCCTTTCCTCCCTCCACCCTCTTTTCTCCCCCTCCCTCTTTTTCCTCACGCTTCCTCTTTCTCCCCTTTCTCCTTCCCTTCCTTCATCCCCTTTCTATATTCCCTCCCCCTGCCTCTCTTTGCCTCCATCCCTCCCTTTTTTTCTCTCTCTCTCTCTCTTTCTCCCCTCCCTCTCTTTCCCCGGCCGCCCAATGGGGAGTCTAGTGGGCACGGTGTAGCGTGGATTGGCGGCGCTGGCGCTGCTGTGTGAGTTGAAGGGCAGGAGGGAGGGAGGGAGCGAGGTTGCCGTGGTAGGCGGAAGCGCAGCGCTCACAGACGGCTCACAAAAGCGCTTGCACCCGCTGTCCGGGACCGACGCGCTTCCCCAATCCGTGCAGATCGCTGTCATGCGGCGCAAACTTGAGAGAAACTGTGCAGCAAATATCCTATAGGGTGATTTCACCAAAGGTCAAATGAGCGTAGATCCCCCCTCACGTGACCGAAAATTTTAACTGGAGGACATCTCTCAGTTTGGTACATGTAAGTGAATGGGGAAACACACACTTTCCCACCCATTAAAAACATGGAAAACGGCCGATTTTTGAGCTGAAATTTTCTGTGCTAGTCGGGGTGACCCTGAACCACAGCGACCTAAATTTTCAGGCAAAAGAAAAGATAGAAAGTGAGGCAATTACAAGAGGGAACTGAAGGTAGAAAGCGGCGGAAGTGAACAGCTGACAATTGCCGTGGTGATTTTAAGATCCAAAATATCGGGAATTATCGCGTTTGCTCGCTGAATTTCATCAAAAGTAAGTTAATAATGCCTTACTTTTGATGAAATTCAGCGAGCAAACGCGATAATTCCCGATGTTTTCCATGTTTTTAACGGGTGGGAAAGTGCGTGTTTCCCCATTCACTTACATGTACCAAACTGAGAGATGTCCTCCAGTTAAAATTTTTGGTCACGTGAGGGGGGATCTACGCTCATTTGACCTTTGGTGAAATCACCCTATAGCTCAGCCTTTGTCTCAAGCAACAAAACAGTCAAAACTGAAGGAAAACTATAGGATCATTGCTGTGCAGGGACTGAAGACAGCCTGTCAGCATGAGAATTCTGTCTTCAGCGTGAGGGCGTGAGAATCGGCTGAAATGCGTGTGTCACGCTCAAAGCGTGAGAGTTGGCAGCCCTGCATTTAAATCCTAAAAGTAAAGCAAAATACACTAATATCCTACAAATACCCAGAAATCGTTTTACCAATGGCCATACATCTGAATTATTAGCTAACCATTCTGTTAAGGATAAACAAGGTTTCTTAATAACTTGTACCTTCATGCCGGCTTTTGTGAATCATACCCTCAGATTGCTCTGTGATCAATCTCTCACCATTTAGATAAGATGCTTCCATAATATTTAACTACATAACACGCTACTTCCTCCACCATGAACATTTATTTTTGGAAATCTAAGTATGCTGCGTACAGCAGTTCCCCTTTGCCCACAGCACGTGCTATTTTTCAATGAACTTCAATAGACTGGTTACAAATGATTTCCTTTCAACAAAAACATGTTGCCTTTGATTATCTTGAATTTTTCTAACATCTATGCCATAGTGTCTTTAATAATATCTTTGAACATTTTCTGTATAATACATGTTTAGTTAACCAGGCTGTAGTCTCCAGTGTTCTGTTCCTCTCTGCCTTTGCATAAGGGTGTTGTCATTACTACTTTCCAATCTAATGCAACTCTCCCCAAATCTAGGGAATTTGGATAATTAATACCAATTCATCAACTAATTTACTCACCACTTCTTTTAATATGATATTTGGTCAACGTCCCAAACCTGAACATCAGCCTCATTGCCTTCTCTACGGTGCATCTGCACTCTGACGGTCATTTAGTAGCTGTCACCTTTCATTGGCGTTAGTGTTGGAAGACCAAGTGGAGCTCCTGATAAAACATGGTAAACAAGCACCATTTCCTCAGTTCCACTTTGTTTCACTCATTCATTATAAAATTGTACAACTGGAATAAAATCATTAATTTAATTAATTTTGTGCTGGGTCTTCGGAAAACGCCATCTGATTAGATTCTGTTCTTTCCCCACAGTCATGTGACTTTAAGGGAAGTGTGTACCTAAGAACATGAGAAATAGAAGCAGAGGCACACCATGTAACATCTTGAGACTGTCTTTACATATAAAAATGTTAAGGTTTAACCTACATCCCAAGTCGACTTTCCTGCTTGACTATCATAGTCTTTAATTAAAAAAAAGACACAAAGTAACTCAGCGGGTCAAGCAGCATCCTTGGAGATCATTGAAACCAGCATTTTCAATTCATTTTTATCTCCTTTATACTCTTTAATTCACTTAGTGTCCAAATTCTATCCATCCTGGCTTTGAGATATATCAACCACTGTGCATCCGCAGACCTCTGAGAGAATTATAGATGTTTACAACCCTCTGGATAAAAAAAGTGTCTCATCTCATCCTTAAATGGAGGACTGTTTACCCTGAGAGTCAGCATCTATGCTTTCAGAATCTTGCCCAATGGCTTAAGTTGATTCATCATAGAAAGCATACATATATCTGGTCTGCAGCCAAGTGCTACTTAATGTTTATATTAAGTACTATATTCAATCATTAAATGCAGTATTCTATCTTAATTATTCATTCAAAGCACAATGATCTTTGACCATTCATTGGGTTTATTGTAGAAAATAAATGGTTCAAAATAAACAATATTGACTTCAAAAATTATTTTATTAAAACATCAATCTTTATTTGCATTCCAAAGAATGTTATTATGTGAAACATTATACATTCCAGAATAACACTGAGTTTGAAGTGATCCACTGAAAGTTTTCAGTTTAGTAGGCACAATGAAATTAGTGAGTTAGTTATCATTTTTCAGGGGAGTTGTTAGTGATGATTATGAGGATAGCTTGTTATTATTCTGGGGAAGAGTCAATTACAATGCAGCAAAACCATTATCATTTGGGAATAATTAATTACCATTTGAGAGGATGGCTGGTTAACATGCAGGCGTATAGTCAATAATCTTTCAAGTGAATGGTGAACGGTTATTACTATCCAGTTAGTTTGGATTCTGAGTTTCATGATTCTGATACCAGCTTGCAGTGATTGTTCCCATATGTTTAAAAATAAACAGGTGCAAAGTGGTGAAAATGTGTGACTGTTAGCTATAAATAATGGAAATAACTTTATCTTTGCATTATGGATAGAGTGGAACACATCGAAAGAGGCTGTAACAAAATCAGTCCTGATCAGATGGACAAAGAGTACTGAATTATCTTTCAGCACACTATTTATGGGAAATGTTATAAGTTTGGGCTCCTAACACTGTGCTTCACATGTGAATGAAACTCCTAGGGGAGTTATGAAGGGTTTCTAGTTTTTCTCAGAGCCTTTGCTGCCTGAATATTTAGAAACATAGAAACATAGACAAATAGGTGCAGGTGTAGGCCATTCGGCCCTTCGAGCCAGCACTGCCATTCAATATAATTATGGCTGATCATCCAACGTTAGTAGCCCGTTCCTACTTTCCCCCCATATCCCTTGATTCCTTTTGCCCTGTGCAGTTTTGGTCTCCTAATTTGAGGAAGGACATTCTTGCAATTGAGTGAGTGCAGCGTAGGTTCACGAGGTTAATTCTCGGGATGGCGGGACTGTCATATGATGAAAGAATGGAACAACTGGGCTTGTAATCACTGGAATTTAGAAGGATGAGAGGGGATCTTTTAGGAACATATAAAATTATTAATGGATTGGACACGCTAGATGCAAGAAACATGTTCTCGATGTTGGGGAAGTCCGGAACCAGATGCCACAGTTTAAGAATAAGGGGTAAGCCATTTAGAATTGAGATGAGGAAAAACTTTTTCACCCAGAGAGTTGTGAATTTGTGGAATTCTCTGCCTCAGAAGGCAGTAGAGGCTGATTCACTGGATCCATTCAAAAGAGAGTTACTGTAGATAGAGCTCTTAGGGCTACGGAATCAAGGGATATGGGGAGAAGGCAGGAACGGGGTACTAATTGTGGATGATCAGCCATGACCACATTGAAAGTCGAGTGCTGTCTCGAAGGGTTGAATGGCCTACTCCTGCACCTATTTTCTATGTATCTATGAATGTATAAATCTAACTCTCTCTTGAAAACATCCATTGAATTGGCCTCCAGTGCCTTCTGTGACAGAGAATTCCATAGATTCACAACTCTCTGGGTGAATTTCGTTCCCCTCATCTCTTTCCTAAATGGCCTGCCCCTTATTCTTAAACTGTGACCTCTGGTTCTGGACTCCCCCAACATCGGGAACATTTTTCCTGCATTTAGCCTGTCCAATCCTTTAAGAATTGTATATGTTTCTATAAGATCTCCTCTCATCCTTTTAAATTCCTGTGAATAAAAGCACAGTCGACCAATTCTTTCACCTTTTTTCAGGCTTGATCCCTGGGAATTAACCTGATGAACCTATGCTGCACTCTCTCAATGGCAATAATGTCCTTCCTCAAATTAGGAGACCAAAATTGCACACAATACTCCAGGTGCGGTCTCACCAGGGCCCTGTACAACTGCAGTAGGACCTTGCTCCTAAACTCAAATTCTCTCGCAATGAAGGCCAACATGCCATTAGCTTTCTTCACTGCCTGCTGTACCTGCATGCTTACTTTAGTGACTAATGTACAAGGACACCCAGTTCTCGTTGCACCTCCCCTTTTCCTAACCTGACACCATTCAGATAATAATCTGCCTTCCTGCTCTTGCCGCCAAAGTGGATAACCTCACATTTATCCACATTATACTGCATCTGTCATGCATCTGTCCAGTCATTCAACCTATCCAAGGCATCCTGCAACCTCATAGCATCCTCCTCGCAGCTCACGCTGCCATCTAACTTTGTGTCAATCATTTTTTGTATGTTTGACTGTGAATGACTCTATGAGTTAGTGACAGGACTGAACATTGCTGGAAGGATTTGATAGCAGGAGAGAAGGGAATGTGGAACTTTACAAGGATTTTGCTGAAGATTGCTGCAATTGGTTCTTTTTGTTGAAACGAATATGGCTGAGGGGAGATCTAACTTAAATATATAAAAGGATATAGGGTCTAGATAGATTGAAAACTAGGAAATGTTTTCCTGTAGAGAAATCAATAAACTGACTTAAAGTAATTGGTAAAATAATTAGGAGAGAGTTGAGGGAAAATAGTTTCACCCCGAGGATGTATGGAACTCACTGTCTAAAAATATGGTGCAGGCCGGTTCCCTGGATGCTTTCAAGAGATAGTCAGATAGAGCTCTTAAAGATAGTGGAGTCAGGGGATATGGGGTGAAGGCAGGAATGGGGTACCGATTGTGGATGATCAGCCATGATCATATTGAATGGCGGTGCTGGCTCGAAGGGCCGAATGGCCTACTCCTGCACCTATTGTCTATTGTCTGTTGTCTATAAATGGTAATTAAGCCAGAACAGTATTCCCTTACCAGCCAGACACTTAAGCTCCAGAATTTCCTTCCTAAATCTCTTTTCTGATTTCCATCTCTAAGATGGAAATCAGAGATGGAAATCTCTAAGACAACATCTAAGATGCTCATCAATTTTAGTCCAACCCTTTGATTGTCTCGCAAACATCAACAGATCCATTAAAGAAAGACACAAAATGCACGAGTAACTCTTTCCGATACATGTCTACAGATCCACCATACATATTTAGAGCATATTTCGGGTTGAATCACAGCTTGTTTTGGGAGCAGCTCTGCCCAAGACTGCAAGAAATTGTAGAGAGTTGCAGATGCAGACCAGTCCATAACACAGACCTGAATCATTGAGTCAGAGAGTAATGTAGTGTGGAAACATGCCCTTCTGCCCACTTTGCCCATACCTACTAACATGTTCCATCTACACAAATCCCATCTGTCTGTGTTTGACCCATCTCCCTCTAAACCTGTCCTATCCGTGTACATGTCTAAATATTTCTTAAATGCTGCAATTGTACCTGCAAACATTGTTTCCATCTACACTCCATGTTGTCTCGGATTCACCTCTAACCCATTGTGGACATTGGAATTTGTCTATGGAAATGACGTGCTACAATCTAGAGAACAGTATTCTGCACTTTGTATCTTCACCTTGTCTCTACCTATTGTACTTGAGTTTGACTTGATATATTATTATCTGGTGTGATAGGATAACGTGCAGAATACAGTTTTCACGGCACCTTGGTACATGGGACAAAATAAATCTAAACCTACACCAAAACCCTCTCCTGTTTATATTGGCTACCTCCCCTCTCAACTCTCAGTCCTGATGCAGGGTTTAAACCCAAAATATCAATGGACAATTCCTTTTCCTCCACTGAGTTCTTCTGGCAGATTGAGTTACATTGAACACTTTGTAACTACTACATTGAAGAACTTTGACACTTTGTACACTTTGGAACATTGTCGCCGCCCTAAACATGATGACTCTTTGCATACTTTGTGTATGGTTGCAAAACAAAGAATTTCACTGTGACATGTCACATGCGATAATAAGGAATTAATTCTCTATTAATAAGGTAACAATTCATTCAGATTGTTTGATAATGCCTTGACACCAACTTGATAACACAGTGATAATGCATTGGTAGAACCTTGAAATGTTTAACTGCATTAAAGGTGCTGCATAAATTAACACAGTCTGAAGAAGGGGTTTGGCCCAAAACGTTGCCTATTTACAAGATACAAGATACAAGATACATTTAATTGTCATTTGGACCCCTTGAGGTCCAAATGAAATGCCGTTTCTGCAGCCATACGTTACAAACAAATAGACCCAAGACACAACATAATTTACATAAACATCCATCACATCGCTGTGATGGAAGGCCAAATAAACTTATCTCTCCACTGCACTCTCCCCCCCCCCATGTCAGAGTCAAAGTCAAAGCCCCCGGCTGGCGATGGCGATTGTCCCGCGGCCATTAAAGCCACGCCGGGTGATGCAAGGTCGCACACCGGGTCTTGGTGTTAGAGCCCCCGGCATGCACTCAGAGTCCCACGGCCATTCCAAGCCGCGCGGGGGCGGTGATGTAGGCCCCGCTCCAGGAGCTCTTCAACCCCGCAACTCGGGCAGGGGAAGTCGCCGTTGCGAGAGCCCTGAAAAGCGGTCTCCCTCCAGGGACCCGCGGGCTCCCGGTGCCGCCGTCCACAGACCTGCCGTTGAAGCCTCCGACTCTCCGGTCGGGCCGCAGCAGCAGCAGCAGCAGCGCTCCTCCACCGCTCCACCCGCTCCGGACTCGGCCAGCCCCGCGACGGCGACGGTGAGTCGTAGCACCAGAGTCCCCGGTCTCTTCCTGTTGGAGGCTGCTCCTCGTTGCGGCCGCAACGACAACGGAAACCCGACAAGAAAAGGTCGGGTCTCCCGTGCCGGGAGAGATTTAAAAAGTCCCCCCCCCCCCCACCCCCCCCACACCCCCCCCCCCCCACACACACCCCAACAAAAAATTAACAAAAACTACATAAAAACACAGACAGAAAATAATAAAACGCGGACAGACTGCAGAGGCCGCTGCTGACCAGAGCCGCGCCGCCCACCGTATTTCCTTCGCTCCATAGATGCTGCCTCGCCCGCTGAGTTTTCTCTTTTGTCTACTGTTCTTGTTCTGTTTTGTTGCTGATCCTCTAAGTTTGTAATTTCCCCATCAACAAAAGTAACTCATCAAAGTCTATCTGTAAACCTATTTAGCATCCAAAGGTGTTTTATCAGTTCACCACCTCAGCCTTTGTTATGCTGCAGAAAACAGAGCAAGAGCCTGATCAGTTTTTTGTGAAAGCTCTTCTTTCTCAATTCTGGTATCATGTTGTAATATAATCCATTGCACCTTCCCCAGTGCTTTCCAGACTCCTCCATGTTTTAGCAAAGAAGGCCTGATGTAATATAATAGGAATACACAGTGAAACACCATGTTATTTAGTTTAGTTTAGCTTTGTTTAGTTTAGTTTAGAGATACACTATGGAAATAGGCCCTTCGGCCCACCGAGTCCATGCCGACCAGCGATCCCCGCACATGAACACTATCCTGCACACATTAGGGACAATTTACACTTATACCAAGCCAATTTTGTGGATGACACAAAGCTGGATGGCACTATGAGTTGCAAGGACGATACTCTGGGGCTGCAGGATGACTTGGATAGGTTGGGTGAGTGGGCAGATGCATGGTAGATGCATGGTAGATGCACAGTATAATGTGGATAAATGTGAGGTTAGATTAATGTTAATAAATGTGGATAAATGTGAAGGCAGATTATTATCTGAATAGTGTCAGATTAGGCAAGGGGAGGTGCATCGAGACGTGAGTGTCCTTGTACATCAGTCACTGAAGGTAAACATGTGGATAAATGTGAGGTTATCCACTTTGGCGGCAAGAGCAGGAAGGCAGATTATTATACGATCAGCGTAGGTTCATCAGGTTAATTCCCGGGATGATCAAGCCTGAAAAAAGGTGAAAGAATTGGTTGACTGTGCTTTTATTCACAGGAATTTAAAAGGATGAGAGGAGATCTTATAGAAACATATAAAATTCTTAAGGGATTGGACAGGCTAGATGCAGGAAAAATGTTCCCGATGTTGGGGGAGTCCAGAACCAGGGGTCACAGTTTAAGAATAAGGGGTAGGCCATTTAGGACTGAGATGATGAAAAACATTTTCACCAAGAGAGTTGTGAATCTGTGGAATTCACTGCCACAAAGGGCAGACCAATTCACTGGATGCTTTCAAGATATAGCTCTTAGGGCTAATGGAATAAAGGGATATGGGGAAAAAGCAGGAATGGGGTACTGATTTTGGATGGTCAGCCATGATCATATTGACTGATGGTGTTGGCTCAAAGGGCCGAATAGCCTACTCCTTCACCTATTTTCTATGATACTATTTCAATTAACCTACAAACCTGGACGTCTTTGGAGCGTGGGAGGAAACTGAAGATCTCGAAGAAATCACACACGGTCATGGAGAGAACGTATAAACTCCGTACAGACAGCACCCATTGTCGAGATCGAACCTGGGTCTCTGGTGCTGCAAGCACAGTAAGGCAGCAACTTTACCGTTGCGCCACCGTGCCACCCAATATTTGTGTCCTCAATAACAAATATTCATCTCCAGGTCGAAGAAGGATGGAAACAGCAGACTTGGTTGGGATCTGGCTTGCTCTTGTGTGGTGATCGTTTGCCTGTGGTTTGGAGCTCAACACAAATAAACAGGGCAGGAGTAAGTTAATTATAAGCCGCTGCATTGTCCGTTCCTTCCAATAAATGTAGTAAATGCTTTATACAGAATTAGAGTCTATGAATTATATTTTTAATGTGTATGTATTTTTATTGCCAATCACAAACAAATGGAGATGTTAGAGGTAATTAGATGGAGTGAATTATGATTTCAAATGGATAAAACTGCAACTAGTGGCTTTGTCAGTAATCATTTCAAAGTAATGCTTTGGCCTAAAGCCATTCAGGTGTCAAGAAAATGAGTGATCTTATACTAACGTTAGAGAATGTAATTTGTAATTAAAGTGGTGATTAGGCAAAGGAGAATGTGCAGATCAGAGACGTGCTGCAACACATGCAGGGCACTTCCTGGCCTTACCTAACTTCTTCTACATTTGTGAACCAGTTATATTTAACCAGTACAGAAAGTCTGAAGCTAATTATAGTCATGGTGCAATGCCATTTGAGCAGTGTGCAACCCAAAGGATGGCTGCTTGGGCACTGCATGTTGAATGGTTTTGTTCTCCTTCATTTCTGCCTTCTTGACTTTCCTTTATTGTGTTTAGAAACATAGAAACATTGAAACATAGAAATTAGTTGCAGGAGTAGGCCATTTGGCCCTTCGAGCCAGCACTGCCATTCAATATGATCATGGCTGATCATCCAGAATCTGCATCCCGTTAGTGCTTTCTCCCCATATCCCTTGATTTTGTTAGCCCTAAGAGCTTTATCTAAAGGGCCTGTCCCACGAGCATGCGACCTGCATGCGGCAAGCGCAACCTAAAGGGCCGGCCCCACCAGCATGCGCCTGCATGCGGCAAGCATGACCAAACCAGAAGCGGGAGCCGCGCGGAGGTCGAGTGAGTGACATGAAGTTCGAGGCGGTGCGTACGGCGTCAAGGCGGCTAGCCATTGGCCGGCGGGCCATTGCCACGCAGAATTTTTAAACACGGTCAGTTTTTCGGAGCCCCGCACGATGTCGGGACAAGCTCCGCACAACTCCATACGGCTCTGACGATCGAAGTGTGACCGGCCCCGCGAGGCCATATGGCTCAATTGACCACGTTAGGTCGTGCTTGCCGCATGCAGGCGCATGCTGGTGGGACCGGCCCTTTAGGTCGCGCTTGCCGCACGCAGGTCCCTCTCTTGAATACATCCAGTGAATTGGCCTCCACTGCCTTCTGTGGCAGAGAATTCCACAGGGTTTCACTGCACTTTAATTGGTACACGGGACAATAAACAGACCTTTGAACCTTTGAGATTCTCTGAGGAGTCCAGTAATTTGTTCAAAATTGTTTGGTGTTCCAATGACCAGGAGAACCCTCCACCCTTCTAAACCCAGGACCTTGGTGTAGAGTTTAAGATACAATTGAAAGGCCCTTCTGCCCACTGAACCCGTCAACCATCGATCACCTGTTCACACTAGTTGTCCCACTTCATCATCTATGCCCTGCACATTAGGGGTAATTTTCAGATGCCAATTAACCTTTGAACCCCCATGTCTTTGGGATGTGGTAGGAAACTGGGAGAAAGCCGATGCAATTATTCCATCTGTACCCAAGATGAGGATCAATTCTGGGTCTGTGGCGCAGTGAGGCAGTAGGTCCACAAGCTGTACCACTGTGTTGCCACTTGTCTCATTGGTTTGTACCTCGATTTCATTCTACTGTGATGACCAGCTCTGGTTGCTGCTGTAGAAGCCCCTAGCGCAATGCTCATATGTTCATAAGGCATAACAGCAGACTTAGGTCATTCAGTCCATTGCGTCTGCTCTGCCATTCAGTAATGACTGATCATTTTTTCACTCTCATCCCCATTCTCCTGCCTTCCCCCAGCACCTTTTGACGTCCTTACTAATCAAGAACCTATCAATCTCCACTTGTAAAATACCCATTGACTTGGCCTCCACAGTCATTTGTGGCAATAAATTCCACAGATTGACCACACTGTGACTAAAGAAATACTTCCCCAACTCCGTTCTAAAAGTCTGTCCTTTTATTTTAAAGTACGACCAAGACTCTCCCACTAGTGGAACAACCTTCTTCATGTCCACTCTGTCTAGGATTTTATTCAGTAGGTCTTAATGTGATTCTCACTCATCCTTTTAAACTCCAGTGAGTAAGGCCCACACTCGACAAACGTTCATCATACTTTAACCCATCATCCCGGGGATAATTCTCATAAACCTCCTCTGGACCCTCTTCGACACCAGCCTATCCTTCCTCAGATAGAAACAACATGCTGGAGTAACTCAGCAGGATTGGCAGCATCTCTGGAGAGAAGGAATGGGTGACATTTCGGGTCGAGACCCATCTTCAGAAATGGGGTCCAAAACTGTCCACAATAATTTGAGCAGTATTGCTCTGACCAGCACCTTATAAAATCTCAGCATTACAACTTTCCTTTTATATTCTAGTCCTCTTCAAATGAATGTTAACATTGCACGTCTTCCTTACTATGAACTCAACCTGCGAACCTGCTGGTCCAAACGCTTTGACAATGTTGCACCAGCACTCCCAAGTCCCTTTGCACCTCTGATTTCTGAATCCTCCATTGCTCCACTATATTCCATATGCCACTTCTTTGCCCATTCGCCCAACTTATTCATGTCCTTCTGTGGATTTCCTGCTGCTTCAATACTACATGAACCTCCACCTATCTTCATATAATCAGCAAACCTGGCTACAAAGTCACCAATTCCATCATCGAGAACATTACCATATAATGTGAAATGCAGCGGGTCCAACACTGACCCCCCCAGAACTCCACTAGTCACCGGCAGCCACCCAGAAAGAAAACCCTTCATTCCCACCCTTTGCCTTCCAGCAATCAACCAATAACCATATAACAATTACAGCACGGAAACAGGCCATCTCAACCCTTCTAGTCCGTGCCGAACACGTATTCTCCCCTAGTCCCATACACCTGCGTTCAGACCGTAACCCTCCATTCCTTTCCCGCCCATATAACTATCCAATTTATTTTAAAATGATAAAAACGAACCACTTCCACTGGAAGCTCATTCTACACAGCCACCATACTCACAGTAAAGAAGTCATCCCTCATGTTACCCCTAAACTTCTGTCCCTTAATTCTCAAGTCATGTCCCCTTGTTTGAATCTTCCCTACTCTCAGTGGGAAAAGCTTATCCACGTCAACTCTGTCTATCCCTCTCATCATTTTAAAGACCTCTATCAAGTCCCCCCTTAACCTTCTGCGCTCCAAAGAATAAAGCCCTAACTTGTTCAACCTTTCTCTGTAACTTAGTTGCTGAAACCCAGGCAACATTCTAGTAAATCTCCTCTGTACTCTCTCTCTATTTTGTTGTCATCCTTCCTATAATTAGGCGACCAAAATTGTACACCATACTCCAAAATTGGCCTCACCAATGCCTTGTACAATTTTAACATTACATCCCAACTTCTATACTCAATGCTCTGATTTATAAAGGCCAGCACACCAAAAGCTTTCTTTACCACCCTATCTACATGAGATTCCACTTTCAGGGAACTGTGCACAGTTATTCCCAGATCCTTCTGTTCACCTGCATTCTTCAATTCCCTACCATTTACCATGTACTTCCTATTTTGGTTTGTCCTGCCAAGATGTAGCACCTCACACTTATCAGCATTAAACTCATCTGCCATCTTTCAGCCCACTCTTCCAAACTGGCATAAATCTCTCTGTAGACTTCGAAAATCTACTTCATTATCCACAACCCCACCTATCTTAGTATCATCTGCATACTTACTAATCCAATTTACCACACCATCATCCAGATCATTGATGTACATGACAAACAACAGTGGACCCAACACAGATCCATGTGGCACCCCATTAATCACTGGCCTCCAACCTGACAAACAACCATCCACCATTACTCTCTGGCATCTCCCATTCAGCCACTGTTGAATCCATCTTGCTACTCCACCATTAATACCCAACAATTGAGTCTTCTTAACCAACCTTCCATGAGGAACCTTGTCAAAGGCCTTACTGAAGTCCATATATGCAACATCCACTGCTTTACCCTCATCAATTTCCCGAGTAACCTCTTCAAAAAATTCAAGAAGATTAGTCAAACATGACCTTCCAGGCTCAAATCCATGTTGACTGTTCCTAATCAGACCCTGATTATCCAGATGCTTATATATATTATCTCTAAGTATCCTTTCCATTAATTTTCCCACCACTGACGTCAAACTAACAGGTCTATAATTGCTAGGTTTACTCGTAGACCCCTTTTTAAACAATGGAACAACATGCGCAGTACGCCAATCCTCCGGCACTATTCCCGTTTCTAATGACATTTGAAATATTTCTGCCATAGCCCCTGCTATTTCTACACTAACTTCCCTCAATGTCCTAGGGAATATCCTGTCCGGACCTGGAAACTTATCCACTTTTATATTTCTTAAAAGTGTCAGTACTTCCTCTTCTTTGATCCTCATAGTTTCCATAGCTACTCTACTTGTTTCCCTTACCTCACATAATGCAATATCCTTCTCCTTGGTGAATACCGAAGAAAATAAATTGTTCAATATCTCCCCCATGTCTTTTGGCTCTGCAGATAGCTGTCCACTCTGACTCTCTAATGGGCCAACTTTATCCCTCGTTATCCTTTTGTTATTAATATAGCTGTAGAAACCCTTTGGATTTACTTTCACCTTACTTGCCAAAGCAACCTCATATCTTCTTTCAGCTTTTCTAATTTCTTTTTTTTTCTATTCCTAATAGTACTTTGCCTCTAACGCCATAGGCTCTCATCTTGTTTAGCAGCCACAAGTGCAGCACCTTATTGAACGCCTTCTGAAAATCCAAGTAAACAACGTCCACTGACCCTCCTTGGTCTATCCTGTTTACTTCCTCAAAGAATTCCCAACAAATTTGTCTCTTCTTTACAAAACCATGCTGACTTTGGCCTATTTCATCATGTGCTTCTAATCCTCATCATTAATACGGTTCAGGATTGACCCTTGTGGCTGTAAGGCAGCAGCTCTAGAAACATAGAAACATAGAAACATAGAAAATAGGTGCAGGAGGAGGCCATTCGGCTCTTCGAGCCAGCTCCGCCATTCATTGTGATCATGGCTGATTGTCCCCAATCAATAACCCATGCCTGCCTTCTCCCCATGTCCCTTGACTCCACTAGCCCCGAGAGCTCTATCTAACTCTCTCTTAAATCCATCCACTGATTTGGCCTCCACTGCCCTCTGTGGCAGGGAATTCCACAAATTCACAACTCTCTGGGTGAAAAACGTTTTTCTCACCTCAGTCTTAAATGACCTCCCCTTTATTCTAAGACTGCGGCCTCTGGTTCTGGACTCGCCCAACATTGGGAACATTTTACCTGCATCTAGCTTGGCCTGTCCTTTTATAATTTTATATGTTTTTATAAGATCTTCCCCTCATCCTTCTAAACTTCAGTGAATACAAGTCTAGTCTTTTCAATCTATCCTCATATGACAGTCCCGCCATCCCAGGGATCAATCTCGTGAACCTACACTGCACTGCCTCAATCACAAGGATGTCCTTCCTCAAATTAGGAGACCAAAACTGTACGCAATACTTCAGATGTGGTTATACCGGAGCCCTATACAACTGCAGAAGAACCTCTTTACTCCTATACTGAAATCCTCATGTTATGAAGGTCAACATTCCATTAGCTTTCTTCACTGCCTGCTGTACCTGCACGCCAACTTTCAGTGACCGGTGTACAAGGCCACCCAGGTCTCGCTGTATCTTTCCTAACCTAACCCCATTAAGATAATAATCTGACCCCTTGTTTTTGCCACCAAAGTGGATAACCACACATTTATCTATATTATTCTGCATCTGCCACGCACCTGCCCACTCACTCAACCTGTCCAGGTCACCCTGCAACCGCCTAACATCCTCTTCACAGTTCACACTGCCACCCAGCTTTGTGTCATCCGCAAACTTGCTAGTGTTGCTCTTAATTCCCTCTTCCAAATCATTAATATATATGGTAAACACTTGCAGCCCCAACACCGAGCCTTGCGGCACTCCACTTGCCACTGCCTGCCATTCTGAAAAGGACCTGTTCACTCCTACTCTTTGCTTCCTGTCTGCCAACCAATTTTCTATTTACGTCAACACTCTACCCCCAATACCATATGCTCTAATTTTAGTCACCAGTCTCCCGTGCGGGACCTTATCAAAGGCTTTCTGAAAGTCTAGATCAACTACATTAGCTGGCACCCCTTCATCCATTTTACTTGTCACATCCTCAAAAAATTCCAGAAGACTAGTCAAGCATGATTTCCCTTTCATAAATCCATGTTGACTTGGACTAATCCTTTTACTGCTATCCAAATGCCCCATTATTACCTCTTTACTAATTGACTCCAGCATTTTTCCCACCACTGAAGTCAGGCTAACTGGTCTGTAATTCCCCATTTTCTCTCTCGCTCCTTTCTTGAAAAGTGGGATAACATTAGCTATCCTCCAATCCACAGGAACCGATCCTTAACTGATCCTGAACGGATCCTTTACTAGCTGTGCCACTATTCTGTCCCTGATTCAACAACTCCTGATATACAACAACAAATGCTGACAGTGAGCATGGAGTGGATGCTGTCTTTCCTTGTGTGAACAATATCTCACCTTTATTAAAGCTGTCTGACAACAAGTTTTTGAAGACGTGATGTATTGCCCTTGCATGTGGGTGAAATAGAAAGCAGCTATTCCTCAACATTGACATTCAGCGCATTGGGTGCTCTTCTAATTTCAGGAGGAAATCAGAATTGTGAACACCTTGCAATAGCTGCCATTTGTTCTTTCAACAGCTGCCTTCACCTCATCATAAAGCTGCAGAAGCCTCAATACCCATTTCCCTCTAATGAGACATCAAAGGAATTCAGCAAACACACATAATCAAAAATTTGTTTTATTTTCTTTACTGGGACATATCTGAACATATTGCTGCAGCCAATTTACATATAATTTGGAATTCTGGAGCGTTTTAACTGCACCCTTCAGCCCCCTGCGCTGTGCTATCTGATGAAATGAGCTACTACAGACTTCTGTTGGTTGGGCTATGAGTCTGGCTTCACAGTGGAAATGTTGTGTGACTTCTGGCAGAGTCATTTTCACGCCCAGCCCAGCAGGGTGTGTTCAAAGTTGTTGAGAGCCAGCTCACTTGCTGTTGTTTCTTTCAAGCTGAATTAATATTTACTTTTGCACCACAGAGAATGTTTGGTCAAATGTTCAATCACAGCAGTTGGTGGGGAATTGTAGAGGGGAGGATAGTGAGGGGGAGGAGGTGGAGGTGTGGCGGGAGAGCTGAGGTGGGTGAGGATGGAGGTCGGCAGGGAGTATATAAAAATTCCTCTGTTGTTATTTACAGAGCACCATGGTGTGATGCAGACATGGCTGGCATGCTCATGAGAACACACTTATGATTAGGGCTGTTGCAAACCAGATCTGTCATTGTGCATTCAAATCACAATAATGGGACTAAGAGCCAACTTTGCATTAGAATACGTCAATTTTGTAAAGGAACCGGATTTGAACTAACTGCTATGCAAGCCAATCCATCAGGATTTCATTGGTTATATTCATTAGATTTTGGCGAGGAAGACCAAAAGTAAATGACTACATTTAAACAAAGACACAATTTTTGAACAAACGTATCTAATTTTGACAATTTTAGTTCACTCCCTCTTATTGATGAAATATACAACCATACAAATCATTAGAGATACAGAATTTTGTTTCATTTGATTTTATATTTTTATTCAGTTAGCCTGCTTTGATGTTAATTTGCATGTGCTTAATGGGCATTATATTTAACGTCTCCAAATCTTAGGAATATGTCCAATTGCATGTAGTTGCATGGTTGACATACATATCTCATTATCTACAAAAGAAAATTGTATTTCTACACACTTTTCACAAGCTCAGAACGTACTGAACTTTACAGCAAAGAACCTATTCTTTTTGAAGTGGAATGATTGTTATAATGTAGTAAACAAATAGGCAGTTTTGTGCATTGCCAGCTCCCACACCAGTGATATGTTAATACGTAGAGAATGGGACATAAGTCCATTTTTGGGTAGACACAAAATGCTGGGGTAACTCAGCGGGACTTGCAGCATCTCTGGAGAGAAGGGACGGGTGATGTTTTAGCACCCGAGAGAGGAATGGGTGACAGTCTGAAGATGGGTCTCAACCCAAAATGTCACCCATTCCTTCTCTCCAGAGATGCTGCCTGTCCCGTTAAGTTACTACAGCATTTTGTGTCTACCTTCGGGTTAAAACAGCATCTGCAGTTCCTTCCTACGCAGTCCATTTGTGGGTGCTTGTACAGAGGGGTGCTGTAATATAGGATGTTACATTGTCCTCCAGACATTCGAAGATACCAAATGCCACACATTTATGCCAATGAGACATCCAAAGTCAGATTTCTAGCTCTATCCAATTTTATTCATTGAGAGGATGTGAACATCATTGACAAGGTCTTTATTTCCTCTCCCTAATTGATGGTAGTGAGAAGATAATGGTGAAGCACTTATTGAACTGCTGCCAACCTTCTGGCAAAGGTTCCAAGATTTAGATTCAGTGACAATGAGTGAGCATCAACTTATTGACAAATTGAAATTATTTGTAACTTGGAGGAATCTGTGGTGCTGGCATTCCTGTGCACCTGCTGTCTTTGCCCTAGGTGAGAGAAATCAAAGGTTTGGGAGGAGATGTGGAAGAAACTTTGGTAGGTTGCTCAGTGCAAATTGAAGATAGTAGACACTGCGCCATGGATGGCAGAAGTGATTATTTTGGTTGGGAAATAGGATACCAGTTAACCCAGTTTGTCCTGAATGGGGACAAACTTCATAAGTATTGAAGCAGTGAAGAAAGTGAATAGTATGTTAGCATTCATAGCAAAAGGATTTGAGTATGGGAGCAGGGATGTTCTACTGCAGTTGTACAGGGTCTTGGTGAGACCACATCTGGAGTATTGCATATAGTTTTGGTCTCCTAATCTGAGGAAAGACATTCTTGCCATAGAGGGAGTACAGAGAAGGTTCACCAGACTGATTCATGGGATGGCAGGACTTTCATATGAAGAAAGACTGGATAGACTTGGCTTGTACTCGCTAGAATTTAGAAGATTGAGGGGGGATCTTATAGAAACTTACAAAATTCTTAAGGGGTTGGACAGGCTAGATGCAGGAAGATTGTTCCCAATGTTGGGGAAGTCCAGGACAAGGGGTCACAGTTTAAGGATAAAGTGGAAATCTTTTAGGACAGAGATGAGGAAAACATTTTTCACACAGAGAGTGGTGAATCTCTGGAACTCTCTGCCACAGAAGGTAGTTGAGGCCAGTTCATTGGCTATATTTAAGAGGGAGTTAGATGTGGCCCTTGTGGCTAAATGGATCAGGGGGTATGGAGAGAAGGCAGGTACAGGATACTGAGTTGGATGATCCAGCCATGATCATATTGAATGGCGGTGCAGGCTCGAAGGGCCGAATGGCTTACTCCTGCACCTATTTTCTATGTTTCTATGTATTGTTGGAACAAACTTCATCTAGGAAAATGGGGTGTTCCATGAAAACGCTGATCTAATTTATTGAAAGCAAATCACTCCTGGCTGGATAACCAGGCTCCGGACCGATTCTTTCATGCACAGTATTTATGTGACTGGTTCAATTAAGATTTTGGCTAATGTTGACCTTTAGGTTGGTGATGATCAGACTGTCATTGAATCATGTAGTTGGACATTTTCTTGTTGGTGAATCATTGCCTGGCACAAATGTAACTTGCCATTTGTAAACCTATGTCCAAAATCTTTTCAACCTTGCTGGTAATATCCCCAGGATTGTCCATTATCTAAGGAGACGCGAATGGATTCCAATGTTGTACAATATGATACGATATGATATGATAAAACTTTATTCATCCCCAGAGGAAAATCGGTCTGCCAATAGTCATAACACACAACAAGGTACACGAAAACTTGAAATGAAAATTAAATTAAAAGAGAAAAAAAAAAAGACAAGTGACTGTTGGCTGGCTGCCGTATGCATAGTGCCTTCACCCAAACAAATGAACAAACTTATCCCCCGGGCTGAGGATTCTAAACTAGAGTGCCCCCCCTCCCCCACACCAGGTCCCCCTTTGTTCTCCTACCGTCCCTCACGGCGGTCTCCCTACGCCGGGTCCCCATTGCCTTTCCCATCCCCCTCATGCTCATCGACTGCTGATCGCGGGTGAATTGCAAGGACCCCACCACCACCGAGGTCCCACAGCTGCTGAAGCTCCCGCTGCTGTCGAGACTCCTGTTGCCGCCGGGGGTTCCGTACCTGCTGAGTATCTCGCTGCCACCGGGGCCCCAACCCCGCCTATTACGACGAGGCTCACACTGCCGCCAAGGCTCTTGCTGCCGCCACCGTTGAAGCTCCTGCTGCCGCTGCCAAGGCTCCCATTTTTCCACCGCTGCTGAGGCTCCTTCGACTCAGACAGGCCTCGCCGCCTGGCTTCTCCGCAGTCCCCTGGGAGGCCCCTAGACCCTGGCAGTCAGAGTGGACTGAGTGGGCCGAAGGGCCAGTTTCTGTTTTGCGTCATTATGGTGGAGTAGACTTGATGGACTGAATGGCCTAGTTCTGCTCCTATAACTTATGAACTTATGATCTTATGATCAGCATTAATACTGGACTTCCTTGTGGCTATGTATTAGGCCTAAGCATCTGCAATGGATTTACTGGTGACTTTCCGCCCATGATAAATGCAGCAGTGGAGACGTAAGCTTGGTATGGCAATTGGTGAACTCAAGATTGCAAGAACACAGCTCAGTCCATAATATATATCAGTCCACTCCCATCCCCAATAGATTCAATCTATACATTATGTTTCCTCGGGAAAGCAGCAAACATAATCAAGGACCACTCACACCTCACATCAGCATTCTCTCTTCTCCCTTCTCCTGTCAGGCAGAAGATACAAAAACTTGAAAGCAGGTACCATCAAAGTCAAGATTCAGGCATTGTTGCGGCCGATGCATTTCTTCTATCTGCTCTTTCTCTGTATCTGTAAAACTATATTCTGCATTCTGTTCATTTTCTCTTTTGAATGACCTGATGTACTCACGTCTGGTATAATTTATAGTAGGAACTGTAGAACTGTCTGATTTGTAGAGAAAAAAATAAACAAGGTCGAGATATGATTTGCATGGATAACATGCAAAACAATTTTTTTCACTGTATCTAGGTACATGTGATAATTATATACCAATAGTAAGCCAATAATAAACACCTCTGACAATGTAGGACTTCTTTCCTTTGTGCTTGTTTTTAAGTAACGAACTGGAAAGCATGCTGATTGAGAATTTAGACGTTTATATACTGAGCTACAAAGGTAGTTTATTCAGTTTAAAAAATGCCTGGTGGTTTCATACTGTTTCCTGCTTAAATGAAGAGAAAAGTGTGTAATATTTGCATGTTTATTCAGAGAATGAATTTTCGACAAGTTGGTGCAACTTCCTTTGTTTGATTGTTTTTCCAATTTTGACAAAGTTTTCACTTTCAGTAATTTCCTAAACATACTTGAAACTTTGTCGGGAAGAGTTTGTAGCGCCTGGTACCTGTTGTGAAGGGAAGTAATGTTATTCTGGATGATATGCCACTGAATATTTCAATGGGTTTGCAGCACTGAACAGGCTATTCAATGTAATAGTTTATTTATTTAAGAAGGAACTGCAGATGCTGCAAAATCGAAGGTACTCAAAAATGCTGGAGAAACTCAGCGGGTTCAGCAGCATCTAGGAGCAAAGGAAATAGGCAACGTTTCGGGCTGAAACCCTTCTTCAGACTGAGTGGGTTCCTTGCTAAAAACACAAACCTCCTCGTTTGTTTATTTCATGTTACTACTTGTGTTACTTCATGAACTGGCATAATGGGACAAATAATCTCCTTCTGTGACCTAATGATTCTATGATCCTCTTAAATGCATCTGCAGTGTTTGCCTCACTGCCTTCTGCTGTAGTAAATTCCACATTCTATACACCCTTTGAGTAAAGGTCTATATTTTCATAATTCATTATTACATTCATTTTACTTAGGCAGTTTCAGAATTGGGTTTCCTAAACAAATGGGAACCTGGGTAGAAATTCATCTCTGATTGCTTTTGCGAAATAGTAGCTGCTCAGCAACACTTTCCAATTGAAATTCAATTGCAACGATTCACATTGACTTAGATAGGACACGGAGTGCTGGAGTAACTCAGCAGGTCAGACAGCATCCCGTGAGGTTTCGGGTCGAGACTTCTTCTTTTGAGCATTAACCAGCATCTGCAGGTTGATTTAAATTCTAAAATCAGAGTACAAGATGTTGCCATGAAGTTACATTTTCAGATCTAACAACAAATTTCCACCCCATCTTCTCCACACCCACTCCATCGAGCTACTTTATTATTATAAAGACTTATTTGTCTTGTTATAATGAAGACCATTTATGTGTGCATTAAGTGAAATCCAGCTAAGATCATGATCAGGCTTCCTTTTATGGGAATAAGCTTTCAGTAAGCAAAGTTGTTTTTTCCCCACAAGAATACCATGAGGAGAACTTTCAAAGAGCTTGAGGGAGTGTGAGTGGTTGAAGAGTCCCATGCTGTGCATTAGGATAACAATATAAAGAAGCTATTGAACAAATGGTGAGACTAAACTCCAAACAGGATGTTTTTTTTTATCAGCTGTGTTTTCTTTTAACATATTCCCATGATGTGGGTGTTGCAGAAAAAGCCAGCATTAATTGCCATTATTAATTATACTTGATGGCTTGCTGGCCAAAACAGAGGGTAGTTATAAACTCAAACACATTATTGTGGGCTGGAGTCATAAACAGGCCAGGCGGGAAAGCGAAAGCAGATTCCATTCTCTGGAGGATGATATTGAATCTGTGATTCTGTGGTCACAGTTATGGCCAGAAGTTCTATCATCTGGATTTAGTTAACTAAACATCAATTCTTAATTGCCATGATAGGATATGAACTCAGGTTGTATGAAGGACACGTGATTACTCTGCTAACTTACCCAATACTGTATGATGTCAACCAAGGTTATATACATTTTCCTTTACATTTGTGCAGGAAGGAACTGCAGATGCTGGGTTACACCAAAGATAGACACAAAATTCTGGAGTAACTCCGTGTGACAAACAGCATCTCTGGATAGCAGGAATGGGCGGCATTTCGGGTTTCCAGCATCTGCAGTTCCTTCTTAAACATTTTGTCTACTCCACTGCGAAATCTCCTCAAGGTATGCCTCCTTTGAAGAAGTTCTCCTCCTCCCTCCGAAGACAGATCTATAGATGATACCTCACCTGCTGAGTTTCTACTTCGATTTTCCAGCATCTGCAGTTCCTTCTTAAACAAATTTTCCTTTATTATTTGTTTAGATTTTAATAAAACCAGGATGTTCAAGCCAATGGACCCCAGTGATACATTAGTAAAACCAAGCACAGAATCTTGTATATGAATAATGGATTGCAATTTTGTTCGAACATTATTTTTTCTATCTTCTGGTTTTTATGATGTTCTTTCCAGACTATAACTGAATGCATCTACCCTTCAGCAAGAGAGTGAGTGGAAGTATGAATCAGCAATGATTCATTTGGGAGCACATTTGTCCTAGGTCTGAAGGTCACAGACTCAAAAACAAATATCACTTTTGGTACACTGGTGCAGCATTGAGAGGTTGCTAGCGTTGCACTCACACTTTGGATGTGAAGTTAAACGGCACGGTAGCGCAGCTGTAGAATTGCTGCCTCACAGCATCAGGGTCCAAGGTTCAATCCTGACTATGGGTGCTTGTTTGTACGGAGTCTGTACATCCTCACTGTGACCTGCGTGGGTTTTCCCCTGGATCTCCGGTTTCCTCCCTCACTCCAAAGACGTGACGGATTGTAAGTTAATGGGTCCTTTGTGTGTGTAGGATAGTGTTAGTGTGCAGGGATCACTGGTCGACGGGGGCTTGGACCAGAACAATGACATTTTTACTGCTGTTCAAGAAGGAACTGCAGATGCTGGAATATTGAAGGTACACAAAAATGCTGGAGAAACTCCGTGGGTGCAGCAGCATCTATGGAGCGAAGGAAATAGGCAACGTTTCGGGCCGAAACCCTTCTTCTTCTTCATTTTTACTGGTTACAGCTTTACAGCCACATCAACATGACAACACAACAAATAAACATAGAATAAACAATAAGAAAACACATTTTCAATAATATTCAGTAAGCTGATTAAAATAGTGTAAGTTGATGTATGTGGTGCAACCTTATACCAATTATAGTTTGCTGCTGAAGTTCTTAGCATTGTTCAGTGAGGTTCAAGAGCCTTATAGTTGATGGGAAGAAGCTATCTTGAACTTTGAAACAGTCTCCTGTATCTTCATCCCAATGAGTCATACAGTTATAGAAACATAGAAACATAGAAATTAGGTGCAGGAGTAGGCCATTCGGCCCTTCGAGCCTGCACCGCCATTCAATATGATCATGGCTGAACATCCAACTCAGTATCCCGTACCTGCCTTCTCTCCATACCCCCTGATCCATTTAGCCACAAGGGCCACATCTAACTCCCTCTTAAATATAGCCAATGAACTGGCCTCAACTACCCTCTGTGACAGAGAGTTCCAGAGATTCACCACTCTCTGTGTGAAAAATGTTTTCCTCATCTCTGTCCTAAAAGATTTCCACTTTATCCTTAAACTGTGACCTCTTGTCCTGGACTTCCCCAACATCGGGAACAATCTTCCTGCATCTATCCTGTCCAACCCCTTAAGAATTTTGTAAGTTTCTATAAGATCCCCTCTCAATCTCCTAAATTCTAGATAGTATAAACCAAGTCTATCCAAGTCTATCTTCATGACAGTCCTGACATCCCAGGAATCAGTCTGGTGAACCGTCTCTGCACTCCCTCTATGGCAATAATGTCCTTCCTCAGATTTGGAGACCAAAACTGTACGCAATACTCCAGGTGTGGTCTCACCAAGAATATAATCATAGAGTGATAGGCCCATTGGCCCAAACTTGCCCACACCGGCCAACATGTCCCAGTTACACTAGCCTCACCTGCCCCCATTTGGCCCATACCCCTCCAAACCTGTCCTATCCATGTACTTGTTTAACTGTTTCTTAAACGTTGGGATATCCCCTGCCTCAACGACCTCCTCTGGCAGCTTGTTCCCATACCCTCACCAGCCTTTATGTGAAAAAATACCTCTCAGATTCCTATTAAATCTTTACCCCCTTACCTTAAACCTATGTCCTCTTGTCCTACATTCACCTTCTTTGGGTAAGACACTGTTCATCTACCCGATTTATTCCTCTCATGATTTTAAACACCTTTATAAGATCACCCCTCATCCTCCTGCGGTCCAGGGAATACCACCAGCCTACTCAAAGCCTCCTTATAACTCAGACCCTCTAGTATTGGAAACATCCTCATAAATCTACTCTGTACCTGTTGCAGCTTGACAACATTTTTCCTAGTAGCAGCTAAATGAGGGCGTGATCAGGGTGGTGTGTCTTTGATATCAGCTGTCTTCTTGAGGCGGTGTCTTCTGTAGATCTCTTTGACGGTTGGGAGGTCAATACCTGTGCTGGACCAGGCAATATCCAACACTTTCTGCAGCCTCCTTCGTTCTTGGGTGTTTGAGTTACTGAACCACGCCATGATGCAATTCTGGATCTAGTGCTAAATGTGTGACATGGCAATGGCAGTGCATCTTACCTAGATTTGCATTGACCACTTGGTCAATTTACCTAGATTTGCATTGACCACTTGACCTTGACCACCTTGGGTGGCTTGAAGTGTGCAATCAATTGGAGAAAGTGCCTTTGATAAAGGTGCTCTCTCGGGGAGTTTACTGCTGTGGAGGCCAAGCTTTTGCTCCCTCCCCTTGTATTTGGTATATAAAAGCTATTGCCTAAATACAGCATGCACATTGATAGTCTCTGAATTATTGCAGTAACTCAGTGACATTCCTTGATGTGCACAAAATGCTGGAGTAACTCAGCGGTTTAGGAAGCATCTCTGGAGATAAGGAATAGGTGGTGTTTCGTGTTGAGACCCTTTAGATATTCCTTGATGCGTCAGGAGAGTGAGAAATGTCAGACATCAGCTTGGATCTCAACAGCCTGGGCCAGGTAGTGGGATTACCCTGGTGATGGAAAAAGAGTGAAATGCACAACAAAAGGTTGCACATTTATTCCTCTGGGAGACTTGCCTTGCAGAAGATGATGCGATAGCCACACATTTTTGAACTGACCTAATGTTTTAACATATTACAAATATATATTATTTCTAGTTCTTATATTTGCCAAAAATTCAGATCATTCAACTTTACATTAATTTTTTTTTTAATCCTTGGAAAGATCAGCATGTATTAAAAGCTGCGGGAA